>NC_047055.1:15323516-15639945 GCF_011762595.2 Tursiops truncatus
GTGTGTATCTGTTAAACCCAAATTCCCAGTTTACCCCTCCCTCTTTCCCCTTTGGTAATCATAAGTTTGTTTTCTATATCTGTCAGTCTATTTCCGTTTTGTAAATAGGTCCATTTGTATGATTGTTTTAGATTCCACGTATAAGTGATATAACATATTTGTCTTTCTCTGTCTGGCTTACTTCACTTAGTATGATAATCTCTAGGTCCATCCATGTTGCTGCAAATGGCATTATTTCATTCTCTTTATGGCTGAGTAATATTCCACTGTGTGTGTGTGTGTGTGCATTATATATATATATATATATATATATATATATATATTCCACATATTCTTTATCCATTCATCTGTCAATGGACATTTGGCTTACTTCCATGTCTTGGCTATTGTACATAGTCATAATAGCTATTGTTCTTTAAATGCAAATGGAAGGTTGCATGTTCCTTATTGGTGGTAGTATTTTCTCAAGTGGCCAGATGGCCAACCATCACAGTGGAGTTAGAGGACAGTGATGGACATGATTAAGGCAAGAAGCCAGAGCCTTCATCGCACTCACCTATGATTTCTATAATTGATTAGTACTGGCTGACTTTCTATTTATAACAACTTAGTGTACTTTGAAAAAGCTATGCATATTTTAAAGCTCCTGTGAACCTGAATATGAAATTTTGTTCAAAAGGCTTTTCTCTCTTAATAATCCATCTTCTTGTCCTAGTCCAAGACTTAGAATACCTAAGAGGCTGCCATTAAAAGAGTCATTCATTTTTACTGTCATGTGGTTCTAAGAGTGTGGACTCTGAAACCAGACTACCTGGACTCAAACACTGGAGGTACTACGTGATAGTTATGTTTTCTTAGGCAATTTATTTAACCTCTGTGTGCCTTGATTTCCTCATCTGTAAAATGGCCACAATAATCGTACCTCCCTCACAAGATTCTTCTGAGGATTAAATGAGATCATCTCTATGCTACTTTTGATTATTATCTTTCTATTTACATATACTGTCTCCCCAACTAGGTCGTAGCACATATCACTGAGGGCAGGAACTGTGTGCCATTCATCTTTGGAGTCGATGTCCAGTAGACATTTGTTGTTGATTATGAGGAAACCTGAAGTAATATTTTTCTTTAGTACTTCAATTTTGAAAGACAGATCTCTGCAACTGACATGAGATGGGTGTTAGTTGACACTTTCGATTTAGACTGAAAGTAGGTCAATGAAATGGGTCACCTGCCACCCTCGCTTTATAAAACAAAACCAGACACTCCTCATACAATAACGAGTGTCTTAACTACACATATAAGCCAGTGTACGGCGTGAAGTTTTCGTCTTCATTTTGAAGAAACTCCAAAAGGTGAAAGTGCTTTTAGCAAAGTAAAGGATTTCTGCTGTGGGTATGGTATTGTACAGGACTTGTAGGTTTGCTTCCTAAAGAAAGTGTCTTTTTTGGAGAGCATGTAATTGTCTACAGATGGATCCATCTTGATTTGTTGCCTAGTGACGGCCAAAGGAAGTCACCCTCTGGTGAACCGAAAGTCTGTTTGCCATTACAGTTTCACACAAAATGCCCTTGTAGCAATGTTTGGTGAAAGCAAGAGAGTGATCATTTGATCCCCAAATGGTTACCTTGGGGAGGCTACATTCTGAACCCCTGGCTTTCTCTGGGGTGACCTAGGACCACCAGCAAGATTTGGGCTGAGATAAGAAAGAGTCCAGTGGCTCCAGTGAAGCCCCCTAGTTACCTGGTATCACCCTCTATAAATCTGGGTTTTTCAGAAACTCTGGGGCAACTGATTATTCTGTACATCCCCTCAAAACGTCCTAACTGCTTCAGGGGTCTGAACTCAATTAGCGTCTACTCTCTACTCAACTCTGATCCTTCCGGCTCTTTGACTCCCTTACTCTCCATATAGCTAGTATTAGCTTGCTAGGGCTCCTATAACAAGTACCACAAACTGGATGGCTTAAAATAACAGAAATTTATTGTCTCACACTTCCGGAAGCTAGAAGTCTGAAGTTCAAGTGTTGGCAGGGTCGTGCTCCTTCTGACACCTCTAAGGGATTCCTTCCTTCCCTCTTACTACCTTCTGGTGGCTTGCCAGCAATCTTTGGCAATTCCTTGGATTGTAGATTCATCACTCCAATCCTCTTTCTTCACATGATGTTCTTCCTGTGTCTACATTTTGTCTTTCTTCTATACGTGTCTGTCTCTGTGTCCAAACTTCCCCACTTTATAAGGACGTATAAAGTCCTATTGGATTAGAGCCCATACCAATGACCTCATTTTAACTGGATTACCTCTATAAAGATCCTAGTTCCAAATAAGGTCACACTCTGAGGCACTGGAGGTTAGGACTTCAGCATATTTAAAAAATAATTAATTAATTTTTAAATTTTTGGCTGCGTTGGGTCTTCATTGCTGCGCACGGGCTTTCTCTGCTTGCGGTGAGCAGAGGCTACTCTTCGTTGTGGTGTGCAGGCTTCTCATCACAGTAGCTTCTCTTGTTGCGGAGCATGGGCTCTAGGCGCGGGCTTCAGTAGTTGTGGCATGTGGGTTCAGTAGTTGTGGCACGCGAGCTCTAGAGTGCAGGCTCAGTAGTTGTGGTGCAAGGGCTTCATTGCTCCGTGGCATACGGGATCTTCCCAGGCCAGGGCTTGAACCCGTGTCCCCTGCATTGGCAGGTGGATTTTTAACCATTGCGCCACCAGGGAAGCCCCTAGCGTATCTTTTTTGGAGTGGACACAATTCAACACATAACATACGTGTTTGTTGTTGTTGTTTTGGTTTGGTTTTTAATCTCAGCAGATTTCAGTCCTCTGACGCTTCCATGTTCTCGTAGTCAATTAACCTCTGTCTTCAATTCCTTCCCGATCCAGAACAGACTGTGGTACATAATTCAATGACTCCATATCCTCTTATATTTTCATTCCACTTCCCCAGAAGAACTCCAAGCCTGGATCAATCCAACTGCACCTGCCTTCCTTCTGCTTTCTTACTGGAGGGCTGCTGAGTGCTGCAAGAGGAAACCCTGCCACCATGTGGATGGGTGCTGGCCACTACAAATTCCTGGTCACCACCCCGAACTCAGTCCTGGATGCCATCTAGCAGTCTTCTCTGTATCCCAAGCCAGCAGTCTCAGTCTCTCTCTGTATTAGTCAGGCTTCTCCAGAGAACAAAACCAATAGGATATATCTCTATGTAAACATATGTCTACCTATCTATCAGGATTCTGAGGAATTAGTTCACACGATTGTGAGGGCTGGCGAGTCTGAAATCTGCAGGGCAGGCCAGCAAGCTGGGGACCCAGGGAAGAGTTGATGTTGCAGCTTGAGTCCACAGTCTCAGTTCCTTTGAGTTGACAGAATTCCTTCTTCCTCAGAGGATCTCAGTCTTTTGCTCTTAAGGTCTTCAACTGATGAGGCCCACCCATTTTATGGAGGGTAACTCACTTTACTCAAAGTGTACTAACTTAAAAGTTAATCTCATCTGAAAAATAACTTCCCAGCAACATCTAGACTAGTGTTTGACCAAATATCACCGTAGTGTGGCCCACCCAAGTTGACACATCAAATTAACCATCACATTTTTCCATGTCCCACTTTTAACCCTCAGTAAAAGATGCTTCTTACTCTTCAGGGAAAATGGATGTTTTAAAGCAGGAAGCCCCTCAGCTTTCTACCTTCAAGCCACTAAAACCCACTCATTTCAGCAGCCAGCCTTGCCTCCTCTCTTTTTGTCACAGAGGAAGAGGGGTCACTCCTTCTGAGCCCAGTCTCTCCACCTGGGCTTTGGGTTTTGATTACTACTGCATTTTCAGGACCTATATAGTGTGAGGGAAATGGTAGCCCCTCAAACATTTGAAGGAATCCTCTCCTGACCCCTTTCCTCCATTCCTCCCTTGTACTCTCTATTTTCAACCCCTTCTCTACCCTTTAATGTTTCTCATCAACATTTAAACAAATTCAAGTCTTTCCCATTAAAATAACACCAACATAATCAGCACCGTCGACTCTGTCCATCTTTAGCTATTGCCCTTTCTTCTTCCTTCAAGGTCATGCTTCTCCAAAGAATTGTCTATATTTTCTGCCTTCACATCTTACTCTCCTATGTACTCCTCAACTACTGCAATCTGGCTTCTACCCCCATCATTCAATTGATACGGTCTTGACAAAATGGTCTTTTTCTTTCTGGTCATCTCCCTAGTATTGGATATTGTTGATTGCTGTCCTCCTCTCCCCCGCCCTCAAAATTATCCTTCACACATGACTTCTTATTTAGCCTGAACTGCAAGGTCCAACCCTTCAATTACTTTCTTGCTAATATCACTTTCTGGCCCCCTTTACCCTTCAGTCCTACATACTTGGAAGAACTCCATCACACTTCTTTTACTGAAAGACCTCGTTGTTTCTCCATGGTGTTCATTCTTCCTCACTGCAAAGTGAGTAATAAACCCAACTCATCTGACTGCAGGTGTGCTCCTGGTGACCATTGCCTGAAGGGCATGACACTTTCAAGTTACCCAAACATTGGGGCATAAGAAGCGCTGATAGGCATCAGAAAGACTAAAAATGAAGTATGGAAAATTTTCACTCCTCCATCCCCATCTCACAAGCCAGCATTACTTGACACCCATTCAGCTGAATTTATCACAAGAACACAGCAATTAGGTTTTGCTGTCACAGGCAACTAAAGTGTTCCTATGCAGAAATTGGTCCCTAGAAGTAGGGCCTGGAAAAGAAACAAGCCAAATAATGTGGAATTGTCTAAGGCAAGGTTGGGTGAATGGCAGTGAAAAGCCCTCTATCTTGAGTCGGGAAATGGGCAGACCAGTTATATGGCCTCAAAGTGGTCATTTTTTTGTAAATTTTGTGCCTAGTAAGGCTAGGGCCTTATGGGATTTTGTAGAGGATCGAGATACTGGTGTTGATTTAGTTGCTCCTTGTGGCATTCAGAAAGGTTCTACAAGCAAGAGACAAATTTTGGGTGGTGAAACTGATCCATCTGAAAGCAGAGAGGGAAGAAAACACAGCTCTCCTAATAGAAGCCCTGTAGCCTACACTCCAAGATGGCTGAGTGATGACTATTGTACAAGGTGAACAAAGCCCAATTATTTGCCCCAAGGTGAAGTAGGACCAGTGAAGGCAGAGACCTCGGGGGAGCCAGAGCCTGATCGTCTCAGTCTTTCCCAAACACCTTAGGCCTGGGAAAGATACCAATTATCCTCACGGGGCCTCTCCATCCCAGGGTATTGTTGTGAACTGTCCTAAAGCAGAAACCAAGGAGGTCATTAAACTCAGAGACAAGGGAATGGGCTTAGCCAACACAGATTGATGCTAAGAGACAAAACCACCCAGTCTGGAATCTAGTGCTTGGTAACTGTCTGCTTTTGTCATCAGTCTATAGAATTGATCAGAAGCAAAGAGATGCCTAACCTCCTCAGTTGATAAAGGGGTCATCTTGCTGGAGAAACCTCTAGCTTCACCATCAAGGACGTGTGAGTGCTTACCCCACCACGCACATAGCTTACCACCTGGAAGTGGGTGCTGCATCCCAGAAGGGGACTGCTTCCCCGTGCCTTCCTCAGATGTGGCCACGACAAAAGATGGACAAGGTTGATCTTCCCAGAGAGCAGAAACCAGGAGCAGCAGAAAGGTCGCCTAAGAAACTCACGCCTTTGCCAGAGTGGGGAGGCCCTGCTTCTCTTGTCCAGCAGAACGTGAGATATGTGAGCATTTGGGGACCACCGAGGATGATTTCTCCCCTCCCCCTTTCTAAATGGATATTGTATTGCAGGTATTCTGTTATCTTATTCTCATCTTGTATTGTGACTGTTAGGGACGGTTAATGTTATCCTTTAACTGTAGGTCTTTGAATTATGAGGTGCCGCATCCAGAAAGGATCAAGAAGGAGGATAATCACCCCGAGGTACTGCACTTGAAGCTCGATGTAAAACAAGGATGAGACTTTGGGCTGTCTCCTTTGAGAGGGGGGTGAGTGCCTTTGGCATAACGCATGTGACATAGTGACATTATGATAAGGAGCATTTTTGCAAGTAAATGAGTGGAAAGAAGAGTGTGCATGTGGGTGCTAGGCAGCTGCTGGGGGCTGGGGAAGGGGGGAGAGGTTAGACGACAGTGAACATCAGTTGTTTTACAGACTTTATGCATCATTTTCCCATATTCTAGTAGGATCAATGGCGCCTTGCTGACAATCTGCGCACGACGAATTTCCAATCATTTGGATCATTTCCTAAGGATAGTGTCCGAAATTGGAATTTCAGAAGGTACAAATAGTTTCATGGCTCTTACTAAATGTTTGAAAACTGCTTCCAAAAAGAGTTAGAGCAATTGACATTCCTACCAGTAACATAGGAGAGTGTTCCTATATGTTTCATCAACTACTTCTGAAATTTAATGCTCCGCAAATATAGCCTTGAGCTCTGAGGGAATAGGCAAGCCTCTGTGGTTATCCTCTACATAGATTGACTAAGAATCATCCCTCCAAGTTTATTTGTGATCCACGTGATAAAGCTGCACACCCAAAGAGAATCTTCTCGTCGTTTCCCTCGGATCAATTCTGCTGCCACCAGAGGGATTCATGCACGTAGTTCTCTTCGGACAGCGATTTTCTGGCTGCAGCTCAGAGCATCATTCCACCTCCTGCCTTTTCCTCCTGGCATCTCATTCAAAGCCGAACACTCTAAGATAGCAATTGAGACATCAAAATCTACTCTAGTGTGGTGTGAGGCATCTCAGGGTCCCAGGTAGGTACCCTATATAGGTGATCACCTTAGTCACATCTTATTTGGTTCAAATTAGCTTCTAAGTCAGGCTTTTCCAAGTTTTGGAAACATAAACAAAATTTTAAACTCAAAACGATACATGCTTGTGTCATTAGTCCAAAATTCACAGTCTGCAGAGAAGAAAATACGATCTCCAAATTTAAGGGTCTTGCCCAAGTGCACACAGTTAGCCAAGGACTGAGATTTCTGGACTTGTGATGCCACTAGAAACTGGGACTATGGTGGTTCTTAACATGGCAGTCATTACTCATTGCCTGGTCCTCACATCCGGAAACATCCAGCTTCCCTCTCCTCTAGGCTCCACAGCTTGGCTAAGACTGGGGCTACTCTCAAAGCTGGGACAGATTTTTCTCCCAGAAGACCCTTTCAGTTCAGGAGCTTGCAAATACCATTCTGTCATTGTTATGTTTTCCCTCCTCCAGCCCTCCCCTCAGGGCTTCCATCCTCTGCCCGGATATAGTGTCAAGGAAACTGCAGGTACAGGGATAACCCCAGACTCAGAGCTGTCTTTGAAGAATCGGCAGGGGAGGGGGCGGGGGGGGAGGGAAGTGGGGGGGAAGGAATGCCTTTCATCAGTCTGTTACTTCTAGTCTCAATCCAGGAAACCCTTAGATCAGTGGATCTTATATTTCTTTTGGCCACAGGCCACCTTAGGAAACTGATGAAAGCAACAGACACTCTCTCAAATTCACATTAGCACAAAATTATACCTACAATTTCAGGGCCATCAAAGACCATCTGAATCCCATCCAAGGTCAATGGGTAATGGTAAGAGATTCGATCACAGTGGTTACATCCTAGTTTTCAGCAGAGATACTTTCTAATAATCATGGGGAGAATTTGAACCCTGCAGGTTACTTCCTTGTCTCAAACAAAACATGGATAATTGTTGTGTCTGGAGTGGAAGGTGGGGGACATTTTTCGTGGCAGGTTTTTTTCCTAGGCTTATTCACACGGATGGCCTCCTAGAGAACTGTAGGGATGTTATCACAGTAGGTGGCTACCCGAAGTCTTCCTGCTAATTAATGTACCTCTTGGGCGCGGGATACATTATCCTGCACTGACTGTCAAAAATAGTTTCAGTCTCCAGGAGGGGCTTTAACATTGGGAACAAAAAGCTGCTTATAATTGCTTTGGGTTAGCTTTTTAGATTATAGCCGAGTTAACACATAGTTATTTTTGCAGAGTAGTAAAGTAAGCTTGCCAGATAAAGTCCTGTACCATAGTCTCTCCCCACTTGCTATGGTTACGTCCCTGAAAACCATCATGGTAAGAGAATTTACAGTTGATGAACTTAGAACCTTACAGGGAAAGTAGAATCAGGAACCGAAAGTCAAATCTGTGTCTATAAAAGCTCTTAGAAACTTTTTTTTGGCTTTCACTAAAATGAAATGTTAAAGACGGCACATCAAATAAAAAGAACGTCAATGTTTTATATAGGTTTTAATTTAGAAAGAGCCATGAAGAGTTCTGTACAATTTCCATCTACCATTCCTCGATCATTACAGCATTTTTAGGAACCCTCTCTTCCTCTGTTTTATCTTTATTACTGTTGTTTATTTTTAAAGTAGCACTCTTGTAACATTTTAATTGTATAGAAGTGCTATAAAGTAAAAAAGCAAAAGTCTCTCAAATCTCACTCCCCAGTCATAGATAATCACTATTAATGGAAGGACATTTGGGCTGTTTCCATTTGGGCTTTTTTTGGTTCATTTTTCAGGTTGATGGTTGAGGCTGCTGGATTTTAAGGGTCCCGTGGAGCTGGGGAGAAGGGGATGGGAGTAGTCCAAGTTAAAAAGCCATAAAGCCTGTTGTTCTCACTGTTCTTATGAGATTCAGCAGTTTTGCTTGAATAGAAGCATCTCAGAGTGTTGCAAGCCTTTGGTTAATTTCCAGAGTTCTGAACAAGTGGATACTGACAAGTTCTGCCAGCGTTTCTTTGCTTTTTTGGAGGAGCAGGTTTATGGACGTCCTCACCCTGCCTTTCCGGACTTCCCATCACTATCCAGGCCTTTTTAACTTCTCTTTTTACAAAAGTATGGAGGGCTTCCCTGGTGGCTCAGTGGTTGAGAGTCCGCCTGCTGATGCAGGGGACACGAGTTCGTGCCCAGGTCTGGGAAGATCCCACATGCCGCGGAGCGGCTGGGCCCGTGAGCCATGGCCGCTGAGCCTGCGCGTCCGGAGCCTGTGCTCCGAAACGGGAGAGGCCACAACAGTGAGAGGCCCGCGTACCGCAAAAAAAAAAAAAAAAAAAAAAAAAAGTACGGAGGCCACTTGGCAAGGAACTGTGGCAAGCCTCTAGAACCTGAGAGCGACCCCCAGCTGACTGACAGCCAGCAAGAAAGTCATAAAATCACAAAGAAAGGAATTCTATTAACAACCAGGGATCTTGGAAGAGGACCCTGAGCCTCAGATGAAAATAGCAGTCTGGTTTCAACCCAGAGCAGAGGACCCAGCTAACCTGTTCCCAGACTCCTGACTCTTGCCCTACTTCTCCTTGGCCTGCCCGTTTCCCTGCCAAGGCCCCAGTTCAGAGTGGACACCCTTCCTCAAGGACAATTAAGGGGCTTGCACTAATGGAGTTAATTTTCACAAATATCTTCTAGGATCCACAGAAACCAGAAGTCTTTCATTCCTGGTAGTTGTTGGAAAGTGGCCAGGTGGTGAGGAAAGAATTTATTTTTAATATTTTATTTTTTTAATTTACTTTTTTTATTTTTATTTATTGTTTTTGGCTGCATTGGGTCTTCGTTGCTGTGCGCGGGCTTCTCATTGCGGTGGCTTCTCTTGTTGTGGAGCATGGGCTCTAGGCATGCAGGCTTCAGTAGTTGTGGCTCGTGGGCTCAGTAGTTGTGGCTCACGGGCTCTAGAGCACAGGCTCAGTAGTTGTGGCGCACGGACTTAGTTGCTCCACAGGATGTGGGATCTTCCCAGACCAGGGTTCGAACCCGTGTACCGTGCATTGGCAGGTGGATTCTTAACTGCTGCGCCACCAGGGAAGTCCAAGTCATGCATTTTACATTCATGGGTACTGTACATGAGACAGCATCAGGCTGGCCAGGAAAGGTATAGAAAAAGCACCCATGAACATTCCAGTTTTCCAGCCTTTTTTCTTACTCCCACAACCGGACACGTGCATGGACTTGAGCTTTGGAAATGTTCACAGCAGTTCTTTAACATATCAGTAAATCTTTCATCTTCAGCAAGTCATGTCCAGAAAAGCTCTAAGTCATTTCAAAATGTAGGGTGCTTCTCCTCTGATCCATACCCACATCCTATTCATGCTGAGAAAAATATACCTTAGTACTAGGCAGAAGGCTCCCCTGCCCTTCCAGCCTTTCCTTCTACTCGGTGGGCAAAGCCATCATTACTCAGATGTTTAGTTTTCATTGAATAAAGCCCAGGAGGAAGGAAGAAGTCCTGGGATTTGTTTCCTTCCCTCCTCATCGCCATCTGCTGGTAGATTGTTGCATTTCAGATTGTATGCAGAGTCCAATTAAATAAATAGTGCCAGCCTACTTACTGCTGGTCACAAGGTGCCAAGGCTCTGCAGAGGAATCCATTCCTGCAGTCCTGGGCCAGGACACACCACAAGCACCATGAAACCCTACTCCTTGTTTCACCCAGGCCAGGGTGGCCGAGGACAAGGGCTACATCAAGCATTCCCAGCCTGAGTGAGAGTGGTTTTGGGATCAGGAATTAAGAAATTAAGGCTTGGGACTTCCCTGGTGGTCCAGCGGTTAGGACTCCATGTTTTCACTACCATGGCCCCGGGTTCAATCCCTGGTCAGGGAACTAAGATCGCGCAAGCCGTGAAAAAAAAAAAAAAGAAACTAAGGCTTTCTATTTAAGAATGTTCTGGTGTATCCAGATATAGAGAACAAACTAGTGGTTACCAGTGGGGAGGGGCGGGGAAGAGGCAAGATAGGGGTAGGGGATTAAGAGGTACAAACTACTATGTATAAAATAAATAAGCAGCAAGGATATATTATACAGCACAAGAAATATAGCCAATATTTTATAATAATGCTAGATGGAGTATAATCTATAAAAATATTGAATCACTATGTTGTACATCTGAAACTAATACTGTAAATCAACAATACTTAAATTTAAAAAATTAAAAATAAAATTATTTTATTAGGTATAATTTTTAAAAAGAGTATTTCGGTGCATCTGTTATATTTTAAAATGGTCTTTAGAAGGAACAAGGCTGAAATGTTTATTGTATGTGGCAGCTGCCCTGCCTGACAGCAGAAGCAGAAGCAATTGGTGATCACATGTCCAAAGAAGTGGACAGCGGTCCCCATATTGTTCATGCCAGTCCTTGCCAGAAACTGGAATCCTAGCCTTGAATTCCCACCAGCTTAGGGACATCACAGTGCCAAATGCCTACCCTCCTAGACCTTTTCCTATCGGACTGTCAGACTCCCAAGGCAGTTTCTAGCAAGGACCAGGGTGAGGAATGTGTCAGGAGAGAGGAATAGTGGGGACCAGGTTTGACCCCAGTTCTTTTATCTATCTATTTATTTATTTATTTTTGGCTGTGTTGGGTCTTCGTTGCTGCGCATGGGCTTTTCTCTAGTTGAGGCGAGCGGGGGCTACCCTTCATTGCGGTGCGCGGGCTTCTCATTGCAGTGGCTTCTTCTGTTGCGGAGCACAGGCTCTAGGCACGCGGGCTTCAGTAGTTGTGGCTTGCGGGCTTAGTTGCTCTGCGGCATGTGGGATCTTCCTGGACCAGGTATCAAACCCGTGTCCCCTGAATTGGCAGGCAGATTCTTATCCACTGTGCCACCAGGGAAGCCCCTTGACCCCAGTTCTGGAGCACCTTGATGTTAGGTAAGGAAGCAAGCCATGGATTTAGATGCAAGGACATGAGACAGGGGCTTGGTCCCAGAAACAAAGCATGAACTTGTCCCCTGGGACCGGAGGGGAATCTGCCATAGGGTGCAATCGACAAGAATAGTGCAGAAATGGCTGAGCTGAAAGTCAGGCAACCTGGCTGCTAACCTTGGCTCTCCCACCCACTAGCTGTGTGGCTTTGTGCACATGGTTGTGAGCCTTCCTTAGTTCATTTGTAAAATATAGCTCACTTAGCCTCTCCAGCCTCAAGCTACCACGGAGTTGTGCTTCTCAAACTCTAATGAGCACTGGAATCACTGGGCACACTGTGAAAGTGCAAGTCCTGATTCAGTTGGTCTGGGGTGGAGGCCTCAGAGTCACAAGCTTCCAGGTGATGCTCGTGCTGCTGGGCCCTGACCCACACTTTGAGTAGCAAGTAAGCATATATTACAGAAGTGTCTCAAGGGCTCTCACTGCTGGTGTGGATGGAAGGCCAGAGGCAGGACTCTAGTCACCCCACACCCTAGCTTCAGCCAGAGCACCTCACCTTTGATTTGTTTTACATTAGGGTTCCACCTAAGATTTTATTTGAAAAATAAAAGGAGTCAGTTTGTTTATTTTTTTAAGAGCTTGACAACCATTGAATTGCAGCCCTTTGGGGGGATAGGATAATTTAACCTAGTTTTATTATGGAAGATTTCAAACATACAACAAATTCAAAAGAAAAGTCTAACAAACTTGCAAGTACCCATTACTAAGATTCAACAAGTACCGCAATTTGTCAATCTCGTTTCATATCCAACTGATAGGAACTTAAAAAAAACAGGGCACAGGGCAGCTCTTGTGTCTGGCCTTGGGCTCTGTTGAAGAGACTTCTACAGTGGCTGACTGGGATATTCATTCATGCTTTAATGGGACTGAGTTTGGACAAGATTAACTGCAACTTCTGAAGGACCGATTCCCAGAGTTAAACAGCCACCACATAGAGCAAAATGGCAAAGACTAAGACCACCAAGAAATGTCCTCAGTTCGCCACCTCCAATGTGTTTGCCATATTTGACCAACGACAGATTCAAGTGTTCAAAGAGGCCTCCAATGTAATTGATCAGAACAGAGATGGTTTCATCAAGGAAAACTTGCGTGATGTGTTTGTTTCTCCAGGGAAGAATCCAGCTGATGCATACCTCAATGCCATGATGAATGAGGTCCCAGGGCCCATAAATTTCACCTTGCTCCTCCTGATGTTTGGTGAGAAGTTAAATGGTGCAGATCCAGAAGAATGCTCTTGCTTGCTTTGATAAAGAAGCAGTAGGCACCATTCAGGAGGATTATCCAAGAGAGATCTGACGACAATGGGAGTTCAGTTGGTAGATGAAGAAGTGGATGAGCTGTTCAGAGACAATTGACAAAAAGGGAAACTTTCATTTAACTGAGTTCACGTGCATTATTAAACTTGGAGCAAAAGGCAAAGAAGACATTGAAAGAACTTTAGCTAAAAACTTCCAACTACTGGGACTTCCCTGGTGGTCCAGTGGGTAAGACTCCGTGATCCCAAAGCAGGGGGCCCGGGTTCGATCCCTGGTCGGGGAACTAGATCCCACATGTCGCAACTAAGAAGCCCGCGTGCTGCAACTAAGATCCTGCATGCCACAATGAAGACCCGGAGGAGCCTAAATAAATAAATGGTTTTAAAAAATTAAAAACCAAAAAACTTCCAGGGACTTCCCTTGTGGTCCAGGGGTTCAGACTTTGCCTTCCAATGCAGGGGGTACATGTCTGATCCCTGGTTAGGGAGCTAAGATCCTACATGCCTTGGGACCACAAAACCAAAAAAACATAAAACAGAAGCAGTGTTGTAACAAATTCCATAAAAGACTTTAAAAATGGTCCACATCAAAAAAATCTTTAAAAAACAAAAAACAAGACACCAACTTCTACTTACTATATCTTACTTTTTAAAAATAATGTTTTTATTAGACTATAGTTAATTTACAATGTTGTGTTAGTTTCTGGTGTACAGCAAAGTGATTCAGTTATACATATACATATATTCATTCTTTTTCATTACACTTTATTACAAGATGTTGAATATCGTTCCCTGTGCTATACAGTAGGATCTTGTTGTTTATCTATTTTATATATAGTAGTTTGTCTTACTCTTTTTTAAAATTGAAGTATAGTTGATATACACTGTTATATGTTACAGGTGTACAATATAGTGATTTACAAGTTTTAAAGGTTATACTCCATTTACTGTTATAAAATATTTGCTATATTCCCTGTATTGTTACATATATCCTTGTAGCTTATTTTATGTGTCTTACGCTTTTTTATTTCCCAGACACTTAACCCCACCCTCATAGAACCTGTTGAATGCAACTTAGTTTCACAGCTCCCACCCCACTTTTTTTTGATATATTTATTCCAGACCTTTCTGCCACTTAGCATTTGTATAATCAGACTGGAAATGGGGATGAGGTTGTAAATTGTATTGAAAAAGACATTGTGAATAAAAATTGACATGTGAACCTCCAGGAAAATATATCCATATCTCTGGCTTTGCTAGATTTTTATAATTTTGTATAATTAAAATGGTATTTTGAAATAAAGATTATTCTGACTGAAATGGAATATAATGGCAAGTTAAACAAATGAGTGAGTGGAGGTTTGGGGATAGTTCTTTTTTCAGTTTGCAATGTCATAGAATTCAGGTTTCATGGTAAACTTGATTTTTCTCATATGCGGGACAGTGTCCTTCAAAACTCTTAAGTACACTTTAACATTATTATGCAGTAAAAACTAGTTATGTGTTTGGTTTTTTTATGCTTCTGGTAAGTTAAGATGTTTAAACTACTGAATGACACATGTAGAATGTATCTGGGAGAACATTAAACATTTTATTGATCTAAGATTCTAAGATGAGGCAAAATTCCATAGAATAGTTATGACTGAGCATTTACTGTGTCTGAGGCATTGCACATATACGATTTTCACTGAATCCTCCCAACATGACAGTTGGAATTCCAACCTAGGGCACCTCACCCCAGAGCTTACAGTGCTGGAACCACTAGGTTGTCTCTATGAAAACCCGCAAATGTCTAAAAGAATCAAGACATTTCCATTACATTATAACATAATTCTGTAGTCACTATTGAAATTTAAAATAATTGGGGTAATTGATTATGTGAATAGAATTTCAAAAAATTCTATCCCAGGTTTAAAAAAACTACAGAAGACAAAGATGATAAGCAATACTATTGTCTGTTTGAAGGCAGTTCATGTAGTGTAGACTCTAGGGAAGGCGAAGGACTGAAAAACACGGAAACAAGGCTGCTACGAGCTCATTTTAAATTCTCAAGGCCCAGCAATTTGACAAACAGGAGAGAACAATTTTAAAAAGGAAAATATCCACTGAAAGAAGTTTTTCAACACTGTTCAACACCTATTCCCTCTCCTAAAAGCATATTGGAATTTTGTCTCCTTAAAATCAATGCATTTACATATTGTTTAATATTTGTGCTTTATAGCTGGGTGCAGTAGGCAGATCTCTGTTGACTTGCTATCACTTAAAAGAATTTTTTTTCTTGGCTTCCTTTCCCCACAGACATAGAAAACAAACTTATGGCTACCAAAGGGGAAAGGAGCGGGGGGCGGAGTGAATTAGGAGTCTGGGATTAACAAACTACTCTACATAAAATAGATAAGCCACAAGGATTTACTGTATAGCACAGGGAACAATATTCAATACCTGCTAATAACCTATAATGGAAAAGAATCTGCAAAAAAAACAAACAAACCCTGAATCACTATGTTGTACACTTGAAACTAACACAATATTGGAAATCAACTCTACTTCAATAAAAAAAAAAATGAGGGAGCAGTTCGACTATGGTGGCCTAGTACAGTGCTTTGCAGTTCATAAGAGCTTTCACATTTATTATCTAATCCTCACAGCCCACAGGGTAAGTAGAGTGTAAGTCAAGTTGAAGTTTCAAAAAGTCAAAGCACTTATCTAAGGTTTCTCAAGTACAAGAGTTCACATCCTGCTCCCTTTTCCACTTACAAGCGTAAAGTCACCGTGAAGTGTCACAAAACCAGGTGGAAAATCACTGTATGTTTAGGGAAAGGGGAAAAGGTGGTGGGATTATCTTGATCATCATTAAACCACTGTTTCTCAGGCACCGTTTAAGTGTTGGGGACAGTTGGGGGGCAGGACAGACAAGGACGCTGCCCTCCTGGGATACACGCTCTCTAGTGAGAGCCAGGTGATCAATAACTCATCTCAAATAAGTCCTGTGCGACAAAGAACTGAGCAAATGAAGCAGAGGGTAGTCAGGAAGGGCCTCTTTGAGATGTCACGTTAAGCTGAGGTCTGAATGACAAGAAGGAGGTCCCATGAGATGATCGGGGTTCAAAAGGGACAGCTCCTCCCAAGGCACATGTGGCAGGAGTGTTGGGGGAGCACGAGAGAACACAAGGATGGTGTTTGCTGCGTAGTTTAAGTGTGGAATCCTAGGGCTTTAGGCAGGGAAGAAACGTGATTCACGTTTTAAAAAACTCAACCTTGCTGCTGTGTAGAGGGGCAAAAGGCTTCCAGGTAGGAGGAGGCTGTCGCCATCATCCAGGCAAGACATGAGGACAGCTTGGACCCGGAAAATGATTGAGGATGTGGCTATAAAATGCCTCTCCTTGTCTAACCTACTTCCTCCCCTCCAACTACCATCTTTCTGGCATAATTTTAATACATTTATTCTATTGCTCTGCTTGAAGCCAGATTTAAAAGCTTGGGGGGGGAAGCTTTCAAGATTAAAAAAAAAAACTTGGTTGTTCCTTGAATGCCTTATGTTTATCTGACACAAGCTGCTCTGTTTCATCTATATTGTCTATAAAGAGTGTTGTAGAATCCAGTACTATAAGGTGCCTAGGCCAGAACCTTGTTCCTCTTCAGGGTCCAATAAATATTATTATTTTTTTAACATCTTTATTGGAGTATAATTGCTTTATGTTGTTGTCTAAGTTTCTGCTGTATAACAAAGTGAATCAGCTATACATATACATATATCCCCATATCTCCTCCCTTTTGTGTCTCCCTCCCACCCTCCCTATCCCACCCTCTAGGTGGTCACAATACTATTAGCGATGACGATGAAACCAAACCAGACTTTTTGTTAAATCTGTTTGGTTGATTTGTTTGTTTGTTGCCTTCTGTTTAAAGCAACTACAAGCGAACCTGAAGACTATCTTTGGTTTCTGAAATGCTGGGGTTCAAAATTCTTCGCACTACCAACAAGCTCCAGAGCCTCACTGGCTGGACTGAATGGACAACTGGGCCCGGTTTGGAGCGACCTCGGGAAGCAGGGACAGGGAACTGCACAAAGCATTACAAGGCCGGCTTCTCCCTGACAAGGTGAAGTCACAAGAAGGACGGAGTGGGGACAGGAATGTGGCCGGGCTCTTGTCCTTCAGTTGTCCTCCCAGAGGCACTGGCGAGGAGAGACAGCTCTAAGAGGCGGTGCGAGGTTAAAGGTTCCAGCGAACTAGGCCTCTGGACGTTTCCAGCAAAGCTGGGAGGCAGCGGAGGCAGGCTGTGAGCTTCAGGAAGGCCCACCGCGGATTTCAGCGGTAGTACCGCCATCAAAGTCACAGGGTGGTTTTGTCTTTTCCAAATCCGGGGAAATGTTGATGGATAGAATCGCCTGTGTTTCCCGTTTCCTTTTCTCCCTTTGGAGCTCGGCTACCGCCTCTGTGTGGCTGAGGGCGAGCAGAGGAGAACTGGGGGAACTAGGCGCGGACCGGGCGCAAGGAGACCTTTGATTCCGGGCGGTGCGCGGCGGCGCCGCAGCTGCGGCCGGGTTCCCACGGCAGCCGCCACCCACCCAGCCCTTCCCACGAGCCAGGCCCTCCCCACGCTCGCGGCCGCCTAGGACCCCGCGACAGCCCGCCAGCTGGGTGCTGCCCACGCCAATTGGACCGGTGACGGCGCTGCGGCTCAGAGAGGCCAGGGCCATCCCGCCTCCCTGATTAAGTGGTAGAGCTGCTGTGTCCAACGACAGTTTGCGCCCTTGACCCTGACGCAGTGCTGCCTTTTGACGTCCTGAGACTGAGCAGCTCGTCCGACCAGCTCCGAATCAGGCTGATCATTAATAAAGGCGAGTCCTCGTGTTCGAACCTCTCCCACGTGTCAGCCACCGTGCTCGGTGTTCACTGACTGACGTGCGTTAGTTCACCGATTCCTCAGAGAACCTGGGAATTACTAATCATCTCGCAGATGAAGGAAGCGAAGCGCAGAGAGCCTGAAGGACCTGGCCAAAGTGACTCCGCTCGTAACCTGAAGACGCCGGGTTCGAGCCCAGCTGGTTTCCCCCTCCCAAGCCTGCTCCACCCGCCGTGCGTCTGGTTTAAAGATGGGACGGCCCATCTCCAGTACTGATGGTGTTCTGAAAAGTCCCTGGTGACTTACTGGGATGCCCTGCCCGCCGGATGCATCTGCAATTCTTGTTGTAGCGTGCATGGAAATCGGAAGCACGTAATCAGTTCATAGGTTCTTATTTGCCCAAGATCTTGCACCTCGTATAACTCGAAAACCTATATATCTCGTCCTCATGGTTTGTTCATTTACAGAAAGCGAATTCTGCCAAAGCTGGGTGAAAGCTCCACGCTCCAGCCCGAGGCTGGCCGGCGCTAGTGGAGCAGCGCCATCTCCTGGTGGATTCCGTGAACTACATCAGAAACCACTGGAGGGTGTTGTGTTGCCAAGGCCTTCAGACATGGGGACAGCACCCGTGCACAGCCAGTTTTGATAAGGGGAAGAGAAGAAAGAGAAGAGAGGTTTTGGGACACAGGAAGGGAGTGGAGGGAGTGGGTGTCAACGTGAGGTTGTAGAGCCTCTGCTTTAGCCATTCCGCTGTGATCCCCAGGGTGATAGAATCTAACTTTTTATTAAAATTGGCATCGGGGAAAGGGCACCCAGCAGTGCAATACTGAACTGCAGTAATTCGCAGGTGGCATGTATTATGGTTTTATCTCATATGTATGTCATGATATCGAGTTAATTTTTGTATATGATGTAAGAGTCAAGTTTTGCACGTGGCAGCAAAGATCCCACGTGCTGCAACTAAGACCCAGCACAGCAAAATAAATACATAAATAAATTAAAAAAAATTTTTAAGTCAAGTTTGGTTTTAAAGATGTGCTTTTCCAATGTTTCCAGTACTTTGTTGACAATGTTATCTTTTTCTCCATTGTATTGCCTTGGCACCTCAGTCAAAAGTCAATTGTCCATATAGTTGTGAGTATATTCTGAACTCTCTGTTCTGTTCCATTGATCTCTAAATCTATCTTAATGCCAATACCACACTGCCTGGATTATTGTGGTTCTATACTAAGTCCTGAAATGTAGTGTAAATCCTGCATCTTTGTTCTTTTTCAAAATTTTTTGGCTGTCCTTAGCCTTTTGCATTTCTATAGAAATGTTGGAATCACTTTGTCAATGTCAATTTCTTTTAAAAGTCCTACTGTGATTTTATTGGGAATGCACTGAATCTATAGATCAGTTTGGTAGAGCTGACATCCAGCAACACTGAGTTTTCAAATCTGTGAGCATGGTATATCACTCCATTTATTTATGTATGTATTATTTAATTTCTTCTGTAGTTTTCAGTGTACAGGTCTTGCAGACCTTTTGTCAAATTTATCCCTAAGTACTTAATATTTCTGCAAAGAAGACGTATAAATGGCCACCAAGCAAATGAACAGATGCTCCACATCATTAACCCTAGGGAAATGCAAATGAGAATTACAATGAGATACTACTTCACACATACTAGGATAGCCATAAATTAAAAAAAGAAAAATAACAACTGTTAGAGAGCATGTGGAACCATCATACATTACTGAGTGAGACTGTAAATGGCGCAGCTTCTATGTAAAACAGTTTGGTGGTTTCTCAATAAGTTAAATATAGAACTACCAAGTGATCCAGCAATTCCACTCCTAGATGTGGACCCCCAAAATTGAAATCAGGTGTTCAAACAAACTTGTACTTGAATGTCCATAGTAGGGCTATTCACAATGGCCAAAAGGTGGAAGCAACACAAATGTCCATCAACATATGAATGGATAAATGTCATATATCCATAAAATGGAATATTATTCAGCCATAAAAGGAAAAAGGTACTGATAATACAATAATGTGAATGAACTGCCAAAATATTATCCTAAGTTAAAGAAGCCAGATATAAAAGGTCACATATCGTATGATTCCATTTTTTTTGAAATATCCATGAAAAGCATATAGATAGAGACGGAAACCAACTTTGCGTTCCTGGGATAAATGCCACTTGGTCATGGTATGTATGTCTAGGGGGTTTAGACCAGGCCTTTGCTGGTCTCCCTACTTCCCATTCACAGAGGATGTGATCCATGAAGCAGAAAAAAGAGAATCATAGTGAGGAGGGTGCAGATCCCCCAGCTTCTTCTAGGGCTGTATCTCTGATCAAAAAGCCACACCTTCTATGCCAGTCTCCCATCCTCCCAAGGACCCCACAGAGGAGCCCCTCATCCCCCTGAAGCACACACAGGGCATAGACCCCAGCCCATTTCCCTATGGCCACCAAATTGGCACCCTCACCAATGATGGGAGGAGCCAGGATGTCCCCGCCCACCTCCTCTTAGCGGCCACAGGAGCCCACCCGCTGCACCCTCATTGGCTGGACGGCCACGGAGGTGGGCCCTGCACATTGCGCACCCAGGGACTGGAGCATGGGGCCCGTGTCACCTCCTAGGGTGGCAGCAGGGTTCCCTGGGGGCACCGAGGCTGAGAACCGACAGCAGGAGGCTCAGGCCCTGAGAGGTCACTTTGACTAGAGGGCATCTGTGAGGCAGCGGCTTCGACAGAAGCAGACCTCGTGCATCATCTCCTGTGGCGCGTGACCAGGCTGCGGTGACCACGCTCAGGCCTCTGACCAGGGCGGTGCCCGTCTTCCGGAGGAGGGGGACCCTGCAGAGGGAGAGTGCCCCAGGCAGCCAGGGCTCCCACCAGGTACCTCTCAGTCCCCTTGTCCCCCCACAGCACCCTTGGTCTGGGCGGCAGAGGCGGCTCCGTCTTGTGTGCATTGATCCCAAGTGGGGAAGACAGGGGCAGAGATGGCCCACGGGGGCGCTTCCCGGCCCTGCATTTCCCCAGCTGCTCCTGCAGCAGATGCCTTTCCAGATTTCCCCTACGGTGCATCACCCTGAGCTAAGGATGAATTTGGTTTTTTTTCACAAACGCCTGTGTATTTGAAGCCAAGTGGAAGAACCATGGATCTGTCCCCGGTCGGAGGGCAGGGGCCACGTTGAACTTGCTCACCTTTGTGCCCTAAAAACCTGCCCCCGAGTCTGGCACTGAAGGGATGACTTGGGGGACACTGAGAAAGCGTCATTTTGTTGGTGGGAATCCATTAAACTGAGAAAGTTTGCTGGGGAAAGTGGCATCCGTGCTGATTGCATTAATTCTATTGTTTGTTGAGTACTTGTCTGTGCCCTGGCAGGAGAGGGAAGTGAGCACCCGACTTCACCCTGAACCACAGGCAGGCTGGCCTCAGCACCAGGACAACTCCATGTCCCTAGGTTCTAGGTTTTAAAAACAGAACTGCCATATGGTCCAGCAATTCCACTTCCGGGTATATATTTAAAGGAAATGAAAACAGGATATCAAAAAGATATCTGAACTCCCATGTTTATTGCAACATTATACACAATAGCCAAGACATGGAAACAATCTAAGTATCCATCAGTGGGGAGTTCGCTGGTGGCCTAGTGGTTAGCATACTGGGCTTTCACTACCATGGCCCGGGTTCAATCCCTGGTTGGGGAAGTGAGATCCCACAAGCCACGTGGTGTGGCTATTTAAAAATAAAAAAGGTTAATTATCCATCAGTGGATGAATGGATAAAGAAGATGTGAGATACACACACACACACACACACACACACACACACACACACACAAAGGAATATTATTCAGTAGTGGAAAAAGAAGGAAGTCCTTCCAATTGTGACAACATGGATGGACCTTGAGGGCATTATGCTAAGTGAGACAAGAACAACAGAAAAAGACAAATACTATATGATGTTACATTATGTAGAATCCAAGAAAGCCAAACAGAGAGTAGAATGATGGTTAGCAGGGGCTGGGAGGCGGGAAAATCAGGGATCAGTTATTTAAGGATACACACTTGCAACAAGTAGATGAATAAGTTCTGGAGATCTAATGCACAGCATAGCGATTATAGTCAACAATATTGTATCATGAACTTCAAAGTTGCTAAGAGACTAGATCTTAATGATTCATACTACAAAAAAGAAATGATAATTATGTGATGTGATGGAGGTGTGAGCTAACACTACTGGTGGTAATCAAATTGCAATATATAAATGTACCAAACCAACATGTGTACACCTTAAAGGTACACAATTTATATGTCAACTATATCTCAATAAAAAAATTACTCCCTACAATTTAAAAGAAAACTACAAATGGCCAATGAACATATGAAAAAAATGTAATTTTGATATGTGTTGAAAGGCATGCAAAATAAAATATCAAAATAAACAATTTGGCTTATCCAATTGAGAGATTCAAAACCTGTCTTGAGACTTCGCTACAGGCAAAGGTGAGGAGCAGAAAGAAAGGAACCACGACTTTATCCCAGGACAACTGGAGAGTGGATTTAATTCTAGCCGTGAACTGGGGATGATGGGAAAGGAAGAGTTTGAGGGAAATGATGAGTTAAATGAAAGATTACACTGATCTTGAGGAGAGAGAAATGCACCCAGCTTGAGGCAGGAAAGGCAGTAACAGATTTTGAAACGTGTTGTGACCCACAATTGCCACCCTTGTCTCACAACAGTCTCACTCCTGAGTGGCATGAGCACAGTAACGTGGCACCGCTGCTCTGGAGGGTGTCAAACCCCTGAGGCGTGCCTACCCTGCGGCCCACGTGCAGGAGTGTATGGTAAGAGATCGACCATGACTGCACCACAACATTTATCCACAAGGACACTTGTCACCGCGTCATCAGTAAAACCCAATAAAAACCACAAAAGCAAACCAAAGCCAACAACAACCTCAAACTCAACCCCCCAAACAAACAACAACAAAGGAAAACAAGCAAGAGGCAGTGCAAAATACATGATGAGAGCTTCATACCAGAGATACTCTGTGGCTTTGGAAGCAGAAGCGTACTTCATCACACAGGAAGATGAGCAGGAAGTGTTTATGTCATAAAGTGAAAAAAGTCATATGTTCCTAATTTTATGTATATAAAGGACATGCACACAAAGTGAAAATTCATCCGAAACTGGGCAGTTTCCCTCGGGGTGGGCTGGGCTGGGACTCTGTACGCCGTTTCTCTCTCTCGTGTTCTGACTGTATTGGGTTCTGACTGGCCCTCCTGGAACTGCCCTCTCAGCTGCTCTTTCGCCCTCCCCTGACTCAGCTGCTTGGATCCCAGTCAGTCTGCAGAGGTGGGAGGTTCGTAAGAAGACAGGTGGCCCCACCTCAGCGTGGCCCCAGCTGCTCCAATGGGGAGCTCCACGTTGCTAAGGCTCCCAGCTCCGCCCCCAAGCCCTGGGTTCCTTATCTGGCCCCTGGCCCCTACCCAGAAAGACCAGGGTCGCCTTCAGACTGTGTCCTTGCACCACCCCTCCAGCCTAATTCCCTGCCCCTGCAAGAGGCACTGGGGCCTCAGGAAAACAGCTTCTGCTTGGGCTTCTAGTTCAGACTGGGCTCCGAGACTCAGTTTCTCCGAAAAATGGGGATAACCGTGGTGCTGGTTTGCAAACTGGTCCTGTACACAGAAGGCAAGGAGAGACCTAGAAAGAAGCAGACCACTCCAGACTGGGAAGGGGGCACGGTTACTAAGCAAACGAACTTACAGATGAGGCTTGTCTTGAGGCCACAAGACAAGCAGCTCTCCCCACCCACCTGGCAGAATCTTTAAAGTCTGTAGAGGTCTTAATGGAATTCAGTCACATATTCGGTCCAGATAGTCCCAGAGACGCCTTACTCTCTCAAGGCCGCGTCCTCAAAAGGGCTCTGGCTGTGGGAACAGTGGGCAGAACGTGCAACCCAAGGAGCGGGGAAGGGTGAGGAGCTGAGGCCAGCTCGAGGTTCAACCTCAGTGACATCCTAGTGGTGACCTCCTCCAGAAGGTGGCCATGGGGATGATGAGGTTAAGGCATGGTGCCTGGAGCTCGGCAGGCTCTCATCACCTGCCAGTTCGTTTCCTTTCCTCATGGTGACAGGGCTGCTCTGGCTGAGACCTGGGGCCATTTGTTGAAGAGACATCCTCACACTGAAGGCCCACAGCACCCTGAAGGCTCCTTTCTGAAAATGCACGAGTGCCCGTGGCTGGCCTGGGGCTCCGCTGTGGTCAGTGGAAGAGCTGGGCTCAGCGCGCAGGTCTCTGGTCTCCTAGGCGCCCCTCTTAACCAGAGTGTGATGCGCCAGCCTGCCTGCCTCCCTCGCGGGGGAATACGGTCCTCCCTCATCACGGTCCCTTGGGCCCTGGGTGCTGGATCCTCTCTCCCATCTGGCTGTGCCAGGCTACCTGGTCCCTGAAGTGGGTGCAGAACCATCAGGGACTGAACAGGACCATCTGGACCAAGGGACGGGAAGCTTGGGGCTCTGGCCAGGACTGGAGTCTACCCCTCCCTCCTAGGGTGGCAGATGCTGGAAGAGGCCCTCTTGTCAAGTTGCTCTGACCCCTGCGGAGCTCTTGGCGACAGGTGTCTTACCCCAGGCTGCGCTCCTCGTGTGACCACACCCCGAGTCCTCAGGACACCCCTCTCCTGGGTCCTATGGGCCTGCATTCCTCCGAGGCGGGTGCTGCCCTCCCCTGCAGGCATCCCTCCCCAGCCCTTTGTCCTCGGCCCACCCTCCCCCTGCAGCAGCCTCAGAGCCCCCGCCCTGGCTTCTCTGCCGGGACAGCTTGCGTCTAAGGTGGGAGTAAGGGAGGCAGGTTTCCAGTCCCAGAGGTTGATCTTCTCCAAAACTCAGACACCACCTGGCCAGCTGGGAGGTGATGGAGACCCTGCCACCTGTGGCTGCGGAAGGGCCTTCGGGGACACAAAATGATCTGCAGACAGTCCATTCCACCTCACCTACCGCAGCCCACCCTCGGGGTTCAGCTGAATTACGCGCCTTCTAACACCAGCCTCTAAGATGAAGAAAAGGCCTAGGCGTTAGTTGATTCAAATAAAGTTTGTGAATGGGACAAAGTGCCACCTCTTGGGCCAGGCCTGTGCTGCTGCCTTCCCCTCACGGGAGCAGTGGTCCAGGTCAGCTCGGGTCTCGCCACATCTTCTGACCCGGCACCAGCCCCGCCCTCAGCCCCGCCCCCTTAGAGCCCTCGGGGTGCTCCCCTCCCCCAGCTCCCGGCCAACAGAGTGGGGTGAGCTCGCTGCCCCTCTCTCCTCCGAGGCGGCAGAAACAGGAGGCCTCCAGGTTTTATTTGATTGAACTCAAAGGACTTTCTTCTTAACTGAGACAGACAACAAGATTTGACAACACCCGAAACAAGAACATTTCTCTGACCAGACGCTGCTGCCCGGTGCAGAGTACATCACACACAGGAAAGTGGAAGTTGTCTCATTCAAGTCGGTGTCTGATATTGTGAAAGCTCCACTGCCTGAGAAACAGACGGCAAATAAATAAAGTGCTCTGAGAGCCCGTCAAGCAGCAAGGGCCCAGCGGGGGAGACGAGGAAGAGGTGGGGAAGCGGAAGCAGCTCAGGACTCGGGGCCAGAACCGTAAGAACAGCCGCGGCAGGAGCGCATGCTAAGGACGCGTCCCCAGCCCCTCCCACGGCCAGCCCCTCAGAGCGCAGACAGCCCCAGCCAGGGCCACCGCCGTGCCCCTCCCACGATGGGTGGGAGGGGGTCTCTGAGCCCGGGCCCCTGGGCCTCCAGCGCGCTTTCTCCCTGTTGGGAAGCAGCCCCAGGCAGCTCCGGCTGAGCCCCGAGCCCAGGGAGGACAGGGCGCCCTGCACAGCTCACTCTGCTCAACAGCTCCGCGCCCGCTGCAACGCACAGCCACTCGTGTGTGTGCACAAGCACCCCCACACACGCTCACACCCGCACGTTCACTCACACACACGCGCTCACACCCGCACACCCGCACACACTCATACATGCGCACTCACACACGGGCACCCACGCGGTCAGTGAAGAGCCTCCCCTGTGCCATTCTCAGGCCCTCTCAGGCTGGCCCAGCAAGAGGCTGGAGCTGGGGATCGAGCCACCCGGAGGGTGAGAGCTGGGCTTGAAAGGGGCACATCTGTGAATCAGCCCCAAGGAGGCCCCTCGTCCTCTGCTCTCCTCCCATGCAGCCCCGTGGCACAGTCTCAGAGGCTGTCCCCAGAGCTCCGGGGATGCAGTCCGCAGGCTGGCAGGCTCCCAGAAGTGGCCCTGGGTGGGCACAGTTGGGCCACCAGGACCAGGGCTCCCGGGTGACTTGGCACAAGGAAGGAAGCCATCAGGCCCCGTCGGTGGGCATCTGTGGGGGGCACGTGGTGGCCGCGGTGCAGCCTCCGGCCCCGGGGTGAGGCAGGCAGAGATCCTCACCTGGGACCCGGGCTCCAGCTGGGCAGCTGAGGAGGGCACATGGTGTGAGGCTCGGCCTCTCTGTCCTGGGGGCAACCAGGCTGCTGGGGTGCTCAGCCCCAGGAACTCTGAGTGCATCGACCATGAGCAACCACTGCCCAAGCAGACGTGGGAGCGGTGCGGGGTGAGGGCCAGGGTCTGTCCTGCCTCCCCTCTGCGCCGCTCCTGGGGCGTCAGTCAGCAGCGCAGCCAAGGCCTCCAGGACCAATGCAGGCCCATCCAGAGGAGACTCTCCCGTGAGATGCTGGGCCCAGGGGCCAGCCTGGGGACAGAGACATGGGGTCAGGCGTGGGTCTCAGCCCCACCCCACCCACCACTGTCCCTTCCCCTCCTGGTGACACGGTCCCCAGGAGCCACCCACCCTCCCGTCCCGCCACCCAAACTGAGAGCGTTGTGCCACTCAACACTGAGGAGCCCTTGGTCCAGCCTTGGGTGGGATTTGCGGCAGGGTGGGGAGGTCCGGCTCTGTGGGTGAGGACCTTGCTCGCCGGGGGTGCTGGGACTCATCTCTCCTGTGCCCATCTCAGCTCAGACTGTCCCCCGGTCTTCCCTGTGACTTCCCATACACTCCACTTTCCCTACCGTGGGCCCCTCTGTCTCTAGGTCCCCTGGGAGCCTCTGCTCCCTTCCCCCATCCCTTGGCGCTAGGTCTTCCAGAAGAAGGTGGGAGAGTGCAGGCCCAGAGGCAGATTCGGCTCCACCACTTCTTACCTGTGTGATAAGGGCAAAGCGCTCCCCTCCCAGAGCCCCAGTAGGTGGGGAGGACAGAGCTCCCGCAGAGTGTCGCTAGGTCTGTCCTTCCTTCCCCGTGTCAGAACCGGACCACTGGGCCACCCCACCCCTCGGGGTCTCTGCCTGGTCCCTTCCTGTCCTCGTGGGTCAGGCCCTTCTCTAGGCTGCTCCCCAGGCAGCTCTAGGGTCAGGGTCAGGGTTAGGGTTAGGCACTCTCTTGACAAGACCAGAGAAGGGGCAGGTCACTTCCTATAACACCAGTTCCTGAGACAAAGAAAGAGATGGGGACTTGAGAGCTGCCTCCCCACCCAGAGAGGTCCCTGTCTCGCCAAGTGTCACCTCCTCTACAAGCCCCTTCTCCATCTGCCCTCCAGCCTGAGAGCTGCCCTCCGCTCAAGGAGATCCCCCCTTTCCCAAATCCTCTGGGACACGGGGGCTGCTGGAGGCAGTCCAGGGCTGTGGCACCGGGAGGGCACGGGGAGGAGCTGGAGGGAGCGTGGCTGAGATGGCGGGAGGGCCGGGGAGGAATGCACCTTTCCTGCTCTTCCGTGGCCGCAGATGCGGAGCTTTGGAGGATGCCCCAGGAGAGCGGAGAGGGGAGCAACAGGGCCAGCAGCAGCAGGCAGAGAGCAGTCCCCCGGCCGCAGAGACCAGGCAGGGGGCCGGTTTGCAAAGCGCTGAGAAACAGACCTGGGCTTTGGCCAAGAACACAGCCGCCCTTCCAGGCTGCCCCCCAGCGTGTAGAGGACAAGGGTAGCAGCATCTTTTCTCCTCTAGGGCCTTCCCTGGGCCTCCCTGAGCCCATTTCCCTCCACTCCCCCGTTTTCAGGTGACACCACTGGGGCCGTGGCCGGGAGGTGATGGGCTGACCCTCCAAGATGCCGAGGCCGCCGCCTCTCACCCCCATCTTGGAAATATGACAAGGGACTCCGGAGGGCATGCGCCCGCCCTGCCTTGCCTGCTCGCGGCTCGGCAGCTTTCCCGGCTGGCTTTCTCGGGCCCCTTCCACGTCTCCCCCAAACCACCGAGGGGCCTGGACATCTACATGTCATGGCAACCGCCTCCCTCCAGCCCGAAGTCCAACCTCTGGCCTCCTACCTCTTTGGTCAGGGCCAGTCATTCACGTTCCTGCTGCAGAATTTCTTCCTTCTGCTCCCCACTTCGCCCAAGGTGAGGCAACAGGTCGGCCGCACTCAAGTAATTTTCTCGAGTTCGATGGAAAGGGCCCGTTTCGCGAGTTTCTGTGCAGTTCGTCACCGGCCGCGACGTGGGTCACCAGAGCCGGGGCTTGGGGCTCGGTGGCCGTGACCTCCGCCGAGGTCTAGGGTCCGGGGGCCCGGGCCGCCCCTTCTCCTTCCCCCGCCGCGTCCCGGCGGCCCTGAGTCCCGCGGAGCTTCATGCCGGCGCCCCTGCCGTCGCGGCCGCGCGGTGGTTGCGGGCGCTCACTCGATCCGCACCTGCAGGCGGACGTTGAGCATCACCGAGGCCACGATGTAGAAGTAGGGGAAGTTCATGCGCAGCCGCCAGGCCAGGTCGAAGAAGGTGATCAGCGTGCGCGTGAGCCCCTTGCAGAAGGCGCCGTACGAGCCGCGGGCCGCAGCTGAGCGAGACAGCCGCACCGCCAGGCCCGACATGGCAGCCGCCGCCGCCGCAGACAGGGCCGCCGACGCCGCCATGGGTTCGGCCCGGCGCACACCCCGCCGACTGACCGCAGTGGGAGCGGGTGGGCAGGTGGACGTGAGGCCTGGAGGCGACAGCCCGCCCCGCCCGCTCCGCCGTCTCCCGAGGCAGCAGCAGCCACCGCCACAGACAGCTCCACCCCCTCGCCTGCTCCCTGAGTGGCGGCCGCCAGCTTAACCCCGCCCCTAGCGTGGCCGTGCCCTTTTCTGGGGCTACAGATTGGCCGCCGCGGACTCAGCCCCACCCACGGGACACGCCCCGCCGGCAAGCCCCGCCTCCTGCCCGACTCCCAAGAACAGGGCCAGAGGGCCAGAGTGCGTTGTAAGGCGCTGCTGCCCTGGGATCCTTTTGCAGAATGCGCTAGAGCAGAGGAGTAGAGGCCGTGAGGGTCTGGACCGCTGGGCTGATTCTGCACAGAAGGCCCACCCTGAACCCTCTGCCCCGTTTACACCATCTCCTCTCCCTCCCTGTCTCCACAGAAAACCGGGCCAGCCAACCCACTGTACTTTTCTAAGAATTCACATGTTTATGGTAACTCTGCCCTATGGAGTTTCACCAAACCCACACGCGCATTTTTTTCCTTTCGGGTATATTGGCTGGTCATGTGTATTTCTTTATTCGTGAATTGCTCCATTGCCTCGTTTTCCTTACCTTTCACTCTGTAGTGATTTCTAAGCACTCCTCTTAGTCTATCTTTGCCCTGGATACCGCACAAGGTCCTCTCAGGTATTAATCTGCTCTCATTCATTGCCTTTTTCTTGCTTTGGGCTTTAAAGCCTTTTCGTGGTTTCGTCTAATCTTTTTCTAAACCACATCCAATCCAAACTCCGTCACGTTTTCAAGACTATTGAAATGCGCATGCTTCGTTATGGTCAGGACTTTTAAAAAGCTGTCTGCATGAAGCTGATTCACGAAGACCTCATCCCAATTTTCACAAGGAGGACTGGCCTAAATTAATACCTTAATAGTCTCTCTCAAAATGCCTGTTCACCATCACACTGAATATCTCTGTAGCCTCTGTATAAGTGTTTAAGGAACCCAGCAGATTCATATACACTGAGCAAATGTCTACCTGCATGATCAAGGAAGAAAAGTAAGTTTGAGAGACACTAGGTTATTGGATTGCATCATGATTTTATCAACAATATAACCATGCATGGATATGAATGCATAAAAAACACCAGGGCAGATATATATCAAATTACGGAACATTGTTTACTCTGGTTAAGGCAGTAGGAAGGAGGACATACTTTTTATTCTCCATGTATATGTATGTATATCCATATGTATATCTATAAGTATTACTTGTATAATGCAATAAAAATTATTTGAAAAAGAAGGGGCACAGGAATATAGACTTATGCTTTATAGAAACCCTTTGTTCCAGACTGGATCCAGCGTCATTCATTTGCAGAACCTGTTTCCTCCAATCATTTCTGAAACCTCTCCTTGGCCTCATCTCATTTATTTTTAACATTTTATTTTGAAATAATTATAGACTCACAGGAAGTTGCACAAATAGAACAAAAAAGACATTGTGCCTTTCACCCAGCTTCCCCAATGGTGGCATTTTCTATAGACAGAGTATAATATCAAAACCAGGAAACTGACACTGGTATATTACTCTTGACTAGACTACAGGCCTAATTCAGTTTTCACCATTTTTCTAACCTGCATTAATTTGTGTGTGTGTGTGTGTGTGTGTGTGTGTGTGTGTGCATGTATAGCTCTAGCAATTTTTTTTTTTTTTTTTTTTTTTTGCGGTACGCGGGCCTCTCACTGTTGTGGCCTCTCCCGTTGCGGAGCACAGGCTCTGGACACGCAGGTTCAGTGGCCATGGCTCACGGGCCCAGCCGCTCCATGGCATGTGGGATCTTCCTGGACCAGGGCACAAACCCGTGTCCCCTGCATCGGCAGGCGGACTCTCAACCACTGCGCCACCAGGGAAGCCCAGCTCTAGCAATTTTATCCCATGTCAGGATTCATGTAACCACTACTACAATCAAGATACAAAAATATTCCATCACCACAGAAGAACTGCTTTGGGCTACCTCTTTGTACTTACTCAGCAACCCTGTAGATATTTTGTTAGAGTTACATCTATCTCATTTCCTTTAGAGTGGCTGTAAGTGGTACTGTGTGTTTAATTTTGGTTTCCACATGTTCATTGTTAGTATATAGAACTGCAATTGATTTTTTAATTAAAGCTTTTCTTTTGAGATAATTGTAGATTTACATACAATTGCAAGAAAAAATAGAGAGGTCCCATGTACATTTTACCCAGTTTTCCACAGTGGTAGCATCTTTCAAAACTGCAGTACTGTACAATATCAAAATCAGGATATTGACACAAATCTATCTATCTTGTTCAGATTTCCCCAGTTTACTTTGTGTGTGTGTGTGTGTGTGTGTGTGTTTAGTTCTATGCAATTTTATCACGTGTGGATTCATGCATCCACCATCATACTCAAGATATAGAACAGTTTCATAACTGTCAGGATCCCTTGTGTTGCCCTTTTTTGGCCACACCCACTTCCTTCCTGCCCTTCCTCCTTAATGCCTGGCAATCACTAATCTGTTGTCTATTTCTATAATTTCGTCTTTTTGAGAATGTTATACAAATGGACTCATACAGTATGTAACCTTTGGGGATTGGCTTTGTCACTCAACATCATTCTTTGGAGAGTCATCCAATTTGCTGGGAATGTCGTGTCGATAGTTCACTGCTTTTATTGCTGAGTTAGTATTCCTTGGGATGGTTGTACCATAGTTTGTATACCACTTACCCAGGAAGCACACCAGAGTTTCCAGTTTTTGGCTATTAGGAATAATGCTGCTGTGAATATTTGTTCACGGGTTACTGTGTGAACAAAAATTTCTATTTATCTGGGATAAATGCCCAAGAGTGCAATTGCTGGGTTGTATGGTAAGTGCGTGTTTAGTTTCATAAGATTCAGCTAAACTTTTCCATCGTGGCTGTAGCATTTTACATTCCCATCAGCAATTTGTGAATAGATCCAGTTTCTCTTCATACTCATCAACATTTGGTATTATCACTATTTTTTATTCTTGACATTCTGATAGGTGTATAGTGATATCTCATTGTGGTTTAATTTATATTTCTCTAATGGCTAATAATGGTGAAAATCATTTTATGTGCTTATTTCTATCTGTATGTCTTCTTTAGTGAAATGTCTTTTGTCATGTTCTAATTGAACCGTTTGTTTTTTGTTTTTTTTTTAATATAAATTTATTTATTTATGGCTGCGTTGGGTCTTTGTTGCTGCGCGCGGGCTTTCTCTAGTTGCGGTGAGCGGGGTCTACTCTTTGTTGCAGTGTGCGATGCGGTGCGCGGGCTTCTCATTGTAGTGGCTTCTCTTGCTGCAGAGCACGGGTGCTAGGTGCGTGGGCTTCAGTAGTTGTGGCTCGCGGGCTTAGAGTGCAGGCTCAGTAGTTGTAGGCTCATGGGCTTAGCTGCTCTGCGGCATGTGGGATCTTCCCAGACCAGGGCTCGAACCCGTGTCCCCTGCGTTGGCAGGCGGATTCTTAACCACTGCACCACCAGGGAAACCCTGAATAATTGCCTTCTATCAGCATTCATCGTCATGCTTGTGGTCAGACATATGCTGAAACTTAAACTTATTCCAGTAGTCACCTTCATGCATCTTTTTTTAAATTGAAGTATAGTTAATTTACAATGTTTTGTGTTAATTTCTACTGTATAGCAAAGTGATTCAGTTATAGATATATACATTCTTTTTCATATTCTTTTCCATTATGGTTTATCACAAGATATGGAATATAGTTCCCTGAGCTATACAGTAGGACCTTGTTGTTTTATGCTTCTTAACTCACCTGAATGTTGCCCTTATTCCAACAGGCATCCTCTTGGTAGTTGTGTCACACTGAACCTTAACTTGTTCCATCAGTAATATTCTAGATTGTTGACACTCTTTAAATCTTAATCTTATTCCAGTGGCTGTGCTAATGTTTGTTGGTGTCACATTGAACTTTAACTTTTCCACGACTCATCTTGTTTGTGTTGGCTTGGTGAACCTTAACTTTCTTCCAGCAGTCAACTGAATGCTTGATCACACATCATAGCAAGACATGAGTCTACCAGCCATCTTCACGCATTTTGTCTCATACTGAATCTTGAGTTGGTTCCAGCAGTCATACCATGTTTGCCATCCCACACTCAACCTTAACCTCATTCAAGCAATCATGTTTCTGACAATGTTTGACACTTAACCTTAACCTTATATCAGTGGTCATCTTCACGTTGGTTGACTCATACTGAACAGTAACGGAATAGCAGTGGTCAGCTTCATGCTTGATGTTTTTCAGTAAACCTTATCTGTATTCCAGTGGTCTTCCTCATAATTATAGTCTCACACTTAACTGACCTTTATTCCAGAGGCCATCTTCTTGCTTGTTGCCTCACACTGAAGCCTAATTATTTTTGTAATCCATCCACTTGCTTATTGTTGCACACTGAACCTTAACCTTATTCCAGCAGCCATCTTCATACACATCGTCACCCTTTCAATCCTAACCATATTTCCACAGTCATTTTCAGGTTGGTGGTCTCATCCTGAACCTTTATTGAAGCAGTCACCAACATGTTTGTCAGGTCACACTGAACCGCGTGTACCTTAATTCTAGCAGTCAGCAACAGGCCTGTTTTCTCCCATTGACTCTAAGTTTATTCCAGCACTCATCTTCTAGATTTTGTCCCACACTGAAGAATAACCTTCGTCCAGTGTTTATCTTTCTGATTGCATCTCACACTGGGCCTTTTAACCTTCTCCCAGGAGTCATCTTCACGCTCTTGTCTCACTCTTATCCTTAACAATAATCCATCATTTTCGTGGTGGTTGTGTCACACTGAACGTTATCCTATTGCTGCAGTGACCTTCCAGCTTGTCATCCTCTAAGCCTTTACCTAATTCCAGCGTCATGTTCAGGAATGCTGTGGCACACTGAGCTTTATACTTATTTCCCTGGTGATCTTCTTTCTCGTCGCACACCAAACTCACCTCATTCAGCAGTCAGCTGGATGCTTTTGGTCTCACACTGAAGAATAAATTCTGCCATTCATTGTTATGCTTCCTGCACCAAACTGAAACGTGATCTTATTTGAGCAGTCATCTAATTGCTTGCGTTGCCTAGTGAACCTTGACCTCATTCCAGCAGAATGAGGATTGAAGATTCCAATCCAATCTTCAGGATTGTTTTTTCACACTGAACCATAACCTTTTCCCAGTGAAAATTTCCTGTTTTTGTCTCACACTGAACAAATAGTTGTCTTTGCGCTTGTGGTTTCAGCCTGAATCTTAAACTTTATTCCAGCGGTCCCCTTTATGTGTGTTGTTTCATGCTGAACCATAGAAGATCTATATTCCTGTTACCAAATACTGAACCTTAATTTTATTCCAGGTGTCACTTATGCTTGTTGTCTCACTCTGAACCTTAATATAATTCATGTAAGTCATCTGAAAAGTAAATGTGACTGTATCTGTTTGGTGCTTAACATTTAAAATAAAATGATCTGTCCAATTGCTATAGTTTTAAAAAGTAGATCATTTTTCCATTCTCTTTTAGGAAAAAAGTGCAGCACAAAGTAACTCAGTAGAAAGTAGTGAAAACAGAATTACATTTAAAACATAATTTTGAAATCAAATGTGCTTATTTTAGGTTAGTATGTATGATATGTAATCGTTGGTAACAAAACCAACAAGAATGAAATACAGACATTTACATCTTATCATGTTTGCGTGCATTAGAAAGACAACATAAAACATGTTGAAAACTTTCATGAGGGGTAGATATAACATATAAATAGGAAAAACTGTCCCTTGTTTATTTTTACCCCCAGTTTTCTTCTATATTCAGTAATAATTTTTGTTTTTTACTTTTCAATAGTATATGACAGCTACCAGTGCAAATGTCTCACTTTAACATTCACTTTTAATTTTATATACACAGGTTAGGTATTAATGATGCCTAACCTAACACTGTATCTTACACACTGTATTGCGCTGGCTAGTCTGATATATGGTAGTTGGTACTGCCATGGTAGTCAGGCTAGGGGACATTCCTTGGTCCTCTGCATTTTATTTCTCAATCTTGGGAACACTAGGCACATCAGAGAAAAGTTCGTTCAGTATTTTTCTATAAAGGGTCTTCGTGAAAGGATTCCTCTACGAGATTCAATCACACCTTCTGATTCTGCAGACTCATCTGTCTCTGCAATCGCTGCTGTCTGAACAGTTTGTATTCGTGGTGACTGAATAACCGATGGCTGTGGTGTCTCATTTATTATTCCCTGGGCATGTACCGTTTGGCCAGAAGGTGACAGCACTAGAGTGACAGCTGGGGAGGCTCTTCTGGTGCCTGACGCAGCTACAGAAACATGAGCTAAACCAGGGATTGAATTTTGACCAGTCTGAGTCTGCATATGAGCAGATTCACTCTGCCACAGAATCTGTTACACCTGTTACAGAATCTGTCACACAGAATCTGATCCATCCTGCTGGGATTCAACTGTTTCCATGGTCAGTTGTCTTCTTTTTTTTTCCTGCCACATTTGTTCATTATTAAGACATTTGCCATTTGCAATCAATGCTTTGCCCCTTCCCCGTTTCCTTCTTCATTTATCCTGCTGCGATGTGATTTCTGCAGTAGCCCTGGTCACTGATTACGGACGGGAGGGTGTGGAGATGAGGAACCCACTGCCCCTTGGGAGGCGCGCCACTGCCCAGCAACCCGGTGAAGGTGGCCCTGTGTCGGCCGCACTCAGCTCTGACGTGCAACCGCGCTTCCCCGCTGAGCCAGGACCCCGAGCAGTCATTTTTATGCTGTTGTCACACACGACATTAACATTATTCAAATCTTTGTCTTAATGTTTTTTGTCTCCTGACCAGTAACAGTTCCAGGTATTATCATCATTCTCATTGTCTCCCAATAAACCTTAAACTTACTCCACTGAACACCCTTATACTTATCTCATTTTTAACTTGAACTTATCCCAAGGCCAGCTTCATGCTGGCCTTACCCTTTTTCAGGATGGTCGACTTTGAATCCTAATGGGCATTTGTAGATGCAGCTGAATGCCTGGCTCTCTCCCAGATCAGGTCTCCAGACTGGCTGCTAAACCCCTACTACTCCTCAGTGCCTAAGAGGGCACATACCCGTGGGCTGCCTCAAAGGCAGGAAAAGGTTAGGTTACAAAGATGGCACAGGCAACTATACTCCAATTAAAGAAAAAAACAATAACAAAGATGGCACAGGCTTGGGATCAGGACAACTACCAAACCCTGAACCAAACTACTGATGTAGTTTCAAATCAAAAGAAAGACACTCAAATCCTACAAGTCCACTTTAAAGCATGTATTGTTTGCTCCTTAGGGGAGCAACGTCATCACACTATAAGGTGCGGACAAGGGGAAACCTTGCAATTCATTTTGTAGAGCGGAATGCAGAGTGGTAAGCAACGCCCCTTTGAGGCAAAGCTGGTGCCCCTCCAAGAAGGTCAAACTGACAGCTGTGTTCAGACAACCAACAGCCAATGGCTTTTAGCAGAGAAGAAAGGAGAGTGAGCCATTTTCTTGAGGGTAAATCAACTTCTCCATATTAAAGCTGTTAGGCAGCTAAATCTAGTAGCGACGTGCACCTTTACTATGACCAAATGACTTCTACTAAGAGGCTTCCTGGCATCACATAGAATTGAACTTTCAGTCCCACCTTTACCAATATGGGTGACCTCTCCCCTTGTATATGGGTCTTGGTACAGCTATATATATTAATCCAAGAGCTAGCTGATGCTCTTAATCTCAGTGGCCTTTAGAGAGGTGAATCGGAATGTAGTGGTGTGGGAAAGTTAAGATAATGCTCTCTAAGTGGAAAACCAGACTCCAAAGCTTGGAGATTCTTTTCTTTTTCTTTCTTTTCCTGGCCGCGCCCCGCAGCTTGCGGGATCTTAGTTCCCCAACCAGGGATCGAACCTGTGACCCCTGCAGTGGAAGCGCAGAGTCCTAACCACTGGATTGCCAGGGAATTCCGGAAGCTTGGAGATTCTATTGTTCAGAGTTCAGTGTGTGAAGAAGGAGGTCTGAATGGAACCCGAAGCTTGCTGAGCTGGACAGGGGAAGCAGCCTGGCTTGACTTAATCGCTCTCAGGCAAGGTGCTGCACACACAACACAGGGAGATTTCTTTAACTTCTATAGCTCTTCAGCAGCTGGAGTAGTTGAAGGATAAGCGTGAAGTTGCATGAAGAAGGGTGGTCCGGCTTCTCTATTTCATGCTTTTGACTTCTCTAGGGGCATCCAATCTGGGTCAGTGTATGTAGAAGTCAGAGCAGGGGCTTTGGTAAGACTGAGCCGAAAGGTATTGTGTTTTGAAAGGGAGTATGAAGAAGCAAGTGGTTTAAGGGATATAAAGTGTGGTGTGAAGTACAGAATATTATTCATCCTGCACAATCTTCCTGTAAGCAGCTCTTTTGCCCCTTTTCTGTTTGTCTATCTCTGTTTCCCCTCAGACCTTAGTTATAAAAATGAGATCACTAGGTAACGTTTAACCTAACTCCTGACTTATGCTCTTCTGAATGTACACCATGCCTTCCCTAACGTGTTGAGTCATTTCCTGGATTCTAAGGAGTAAGAATGAAGAATTAAATAGTTGAAGAATGACTGACCCTCTACTCCTAATTTCCCCATTAGCAAATTTGCAGGTGAACCACGTGGACAAGATAGCATCCAAAGGAAGACCACGAGTCAGCAGATCTGCACGCAACAGAAAAATGACGAAGAATCTGACCCTCTACCTTAATGATTAACTGAGATTATTTCCCCTTTTTCCCTTTAAAAACTTTCATGACTGAGCAGAGTCTTTGGGGTTGGTTTTGGAATTCCACCTTCTCCCTGGGTAGCCGGTTTCCTGATTAAAGCAACATTTCCTTTCCAACCAACTCTTGTCTCTTTAATATTGACTTTTCAAGTGGTGAACAGCCGAACCTGAGTTCGGTAACATTCCCTTTAGCACTAAGCACTTCAAAATGCAGGCCACAGTGAAAGGGTAAGACAGCAGTAGGAGTATCCAGGAGAGGGAAGACCACGGACGGACTCATCATTGTTGTGTTGAAAGGAAACTCTGAGTGCAGCAGTAAGTGGTTGCATACAATCAACCTGGACTACTAACGTTGTTTCTAAAAAATATCTAGAGGAATTCTTCAGTGACTCAGGAGTTATATATATTTTGAATGTAAACTGGTTCTCTAATATATGAATCAGGTTTCCAGGTAATCCTTGGAAATAAAATTTTGTTTTTGAAAATCAGTGTATCATGTTGGAGATTGTGATGGGCTTCACTCACTCAGAGGAAAGATGACATTTTAATACCTTCTGATCCTTAAAAAATGTGAATCTAGGCCATGCTAGACCTCTGAGAAGTCCTGTTTGACAACGCAAGCTGAAAAAGACTAGATAGTGACTAACTTACACATCACTTTGGTGAGAAGAGAACTTAACCCCCCCACCCCCAATCCCAGTAGTTGAATTTCCAGAAATGGGGAACTAAGCTGATTATTAATGCTGAAGAAAGACTAAGAGATGAGCTGTCTTCTCATCTGTTCCATATCTGTTACAGAGGACTCAAAAAGAAGCAGGAGCTGCCCAAGGCTTAAGTGTAAGCTTTGGTTCTTTTTAAGAATGTTCAGTTTATACACTGGGCTAGAAATGAGAGAGGGTTGCAGAAAGAAAGAGCATGCAGTTTCCTGGAAGTGCCTAAGACGGTTTCTTTTCAGAATGTTATGGTGATGCAGGTGCAAGAGGGCAAATCTTCATGTCTCTGTTCACCCACCTGATGGTGAGCCAGTTGGGCACTGATTCACCTGTATGTTCCCTAGACAACCTCGCCAGCACACTGGGAAACAATCCCTGCTGATTCAGCAGGGCCACTGTTGCAAAAACCTCAAAGTGCCCATCGCAGGTTCTCGCTGCTTTCAGGACAGACCACTGTGGAATCCCGAGGGAGAGCTTTCTCAGCCTGGCTGGGAAAGGCTAAGTCTCTCCGAGGTCTTTTAGCCTCCTGCTTTTAGGGCCAGCCTTGATAGCTGCACAGCTGTTAAGAATCGCCATACAACATCCATAAAATGGACCCAATAAAACTCTTACCAAGGGAATGGGGAGTACAAAATTGCAGGGGGGCCGAACGGGGAGCAAGGCAATCTCCTCTAAGTTACTGCCTCTTCACACACACCAAGGGCATTGCCAAAGGCATTAAAGTAATTTAGAGGTCCAAGACTGTATTCGAAATTTGTGCCTTACAAATAGAATCCTGATTCTCTAGGGTTTTTAGGACACTTAGCAAATTCTGTCAAATATGTGTCTTTTTAAAAAACCTAAATGAACTTTAAATGTAGAAATAGAGTGAACCTCATTTTCCGATCACAGGGCAGGAGAACCAAAAATTAAGAGGAAAATAGCAATATTGTACAGTTCTTGGGTCAAAGAGGAATTATAATGAAAACTGTGATAATAAATATTTTTGAAGTCATCAATAATAACATTGTGACGGTTAATTTTATTGCCAACTTGACTGGGCTAAAGGATTCCCAGATAGCTGGTAAAACATTATTTCTGGGCATGTCTGTGAGAGTGTTTTCAGAAGAGATGTGCATTCATTCCGTGACTGAGTAAAGAGTTCCGCCCTCACCGATGTGGGTGGGCATCGCCCAATCTGTTGAGAGCCTGAATAGAACAAAAAGGCAGAGGAAGGGCGAATTCCCTCGCTCTCTTCTTCAGCTGGGATGTCCACCCTTTCCTGCCCTTGAACATTGGAGCTCCTGGTTCTCTGGCTTTTATTTATTTTTTAAATTTTTATTGGAGTATAGTTGCTTTACAATGTTGTGTTAGTTTCTGCTGTACAGCAAAGTGAATCAGCTATACGTATACATATATCCCCTCTTTTTTGGATTTCCTTCCCATTTTGGTCACCACAGAGCACTGAGTAGAGTTCCCTGTGCTATACAGTAGGTTCTCATTAGTTATCTATCTCTGGCTTTTAGACTCAGGGACCTACACCTGCAGCTCTCCCCCCATCCCCCATTCTCAGGCTTTTGGACTTGGACTGGCAGTTAAACCATTGGCTCCCCTGGTTCTTACATCTTCAGACCTGGACTGAATTACACCACCAGCTTTCCTGGTCCCCCAGCTTGCAGACGGCAGATTATGGGATGTATCAATCTTCATAACTGTATGAGTGAAGTTCTATAATAAATCGAATTTTATATATATATAAATACATACACATATGTATATGTATGTGTGTGTGTATATATATATATCCATCTACCCATCCTACCTGTTTCTCTGGAGAATCCTGGCTAATAGAAGCATTATATATAAAAAGTATGGAATGTGACTAAAGACATATTTAGAGGAAAATCCATAGCCTTAAACAACAAATACTTAAGATACGATATGCTGGATATTTATTGAAAGTGTACACTGTGTGAGGCCTGAAAAACATATATTTCATTTAATCTTCATAGTACTTATGAGGTGGGTACCGCGTTTTGCTATTCGTAATACTTAGCAGGTACGTACTATATTTTGCCCTTATCTTTTTGAAATGCTCAGAAGTATAATTAGGCACATCCACACAATGTTTTAACTATGATATGTTTCCAAGGACTATTTCACATAATTCTTGATTCAATGCCACAAATATTTATTAGTGCTTATTATATACAAGACACTATGACAAAGAAATGAATAATAGATGTTCTCTACCCTGTAAAATCCAGTCATGTGTGTTTATGATATAGATGATACAGCTCATATTATGATTGCAACTAACACTACTAGCTAAATTGATTGTATTAAATGCTAAAACTGGTACATAAACCCAGCACCATGGTTGCAGGGAGTAAAGTGATTCCAACTGAGGTTGGGGGCAGGAGTCCATCGTGGTGCTTGTTGCCACTGCTCAGGGAAGCATCTCTAAGTTGTTCAAACAATTAGTTAATGTGATTGAAGCAGGAAGGGCACATACATTTCCACTTTATTAAAATATTGCATAGATACAGAGCAGTTGGGCACATCCATTCTAAGGCACTGTCCTGGTTTGAATGCAATTCCACAAGAGAGAAAAGAGAAGCCATTACATTCGGTATTATTCACCTCTACATTCAGACTCCTCCCATGTTCCATGTTTATTGCTACTGGGATCTCAATTTTAACCCCAAACTTATAGCAGCATCATACTGGGACCTAGATGACAAAAATGAAAGACACATCCTGGCTCTAGCACTTGATATGATTTGGCACTTAACTACAAACTCTCTTGCATTGCTCTCCATTTGTTTCCCAACTCTTGTTTAACTAAAGATATTATAAACTCTTTATGAATTAATTTCTTTACTAGTTTTCATTAAGCCTAGAACAGGACTAGTTAGGCACATAGTAGATACCCCAAAATGCTTCTATTAAATATCACTTCCAAGAACTTCAATGGAATAGAAAAAAATATACTTTCTGTAATTCTAGTTTAAGGAAAGGATGACTGGTATCCTCATAAAGGGGAAATACTTGAATGTCCTATTTCTTGTATTTTACAAGGAACTAGGCTGAATGAATATTTTCATGTATTAACAGCTTTAACTGACAAAGAGAGTTCTTCCCTTGCTACAGGAACTTGAGTCATTACCACTATTATATGAGAACATTTATATAAGTAGCAATGTGTGTGTGTGAGATTATAAGTAAAATTCAAAGAGGCTGTGAATCACTGAGCAACGTATAAATATCTGAATTAGTGACCTTCACCTCCTTAAATAACGTGTGTGTGTTACATAAAAAACATATAAGTTTAAAGAGTTTTTCATAACACCCTTGAGACAACTGGAGATAACTAGGCTTGAGAACAATCAGAATATACAGATAGCTATAGAAATATCTGTTAAAGGCAGTGTGTTCCAAAGCATATTTGCAGAATACTAGCTTTGTGGGTCATTACTGGGTATACATGAAAAAGGGTTCTGGGCTCAAACAGGATTGTAAAACACTGAGCCAAAAGAGGTGCTTTTTCCACCTTTACCAGAGGACCTCTCAGAATTCTTATATGCTGATGTGCGCTGTGAATCTACAAAGCAGAAACAGCAGGAAGTGATTCCCAAACTTATTTGCAGACTATCTTGTATAACTAGGTGTTCTATGACACACACTTAGGGAGACACTGAATTAAAGGATGGGTAAAATTTAAAAGCACTGAGAGAGACATAGCTGGATAGCAAAGGAGAGTGAAAAGCAATGGACACTGGTTCCTCAGTCAACCTAAATTAAATTAGATTCCACTTGTATAGCTTCAACTGTCAAATGGGTTCTTCCACAAAGAGCTGACTTATTCTGGGAACAAAATAAATCATCAAATCAATACTCAGCTCTAAGCCGCATCACCCCAGGCTGCAACTAAGCAGACTAGCCACCTTTGCAAAATTTAAAAGTAAAGATTAAAATTCTAATTTCCTCAAAAATAAAATTTTCAGTGGAAAGAACCCAGTTCATACCAGGCAAATGAAATCGTCTTCATCCATGTGTTCCTAACACATTTTTATTATTTCATAAAATACACTGTCTCCTTTCTTGCCACTTGGGACACATATAAAGCTTTAAACTAATATAATCACCTTTAATAATGACAGCAGAATAATTATAGTGTTGCTATAATAGATATGTCAGATAAATATGATTATCCATTATGTTGACCCTACCCTGAAAAGGATTGCCATTATTTTTATGCTTACATCTATGATACGGTTGGCTTGGTTCACAAAATTTTTCAATGTAATAAAAAAATAAGAGTTGTAGAGACAGAATAAATCAAATCTAGGAAAACTGCAAGAGTAGATAGATACTCTAGAATTCATATGACTTGGAAGATGGGTTTTTAAAGTAGAAAAAAAAAGCTGTTCTTATAAGCTCAAACAAAAAAATTCTTCCAAGACAAACAGGATGCTGCAGGTTTAAGATTTTGTTTTTTGAGTTACTGTCAATCTCTGTAGGACTTGCTTCCTTTAACAATCCTTAAAGAAGACCTCTAAAGTGAGTGACTTGGTGCATAATAAGGCCTGCTCTCTGTCTGAAGCTTTTAGAACAATGACTACACTTGTATGGCTTCTCCCCTGTATGAATTCTTAAATGAATAACAAGGCTTGGTCTCTGTCTAAAGCTTTTCCCACAGTAATTACATTTAAATGGTCTCTCTTCAGTGTGAGTTCTCTGGTGCAAAGTAAGAGCTGTCAGCCTACTAAAACTTTTCCCACAATTATGACATCTATGAGGTTTCTCACCTGAATGAGTTTTCAGATGTCTTTTAAGACTTGATCCATGACAAAAGCTTTTCCCACACTCAAGGCATTTATATGTTTCTTCTTCAGAGTGGGTTCTCTGGTGCCCTATAAGGTGTGACCGCCGAGTGAATCGCTTTTTACACACCGTGCATTCATAGGGTCTCTCCCCCGTATGAAGTCGTTGGTGTCTGTAAAGGTCTGAACTACGAAGGAATCTTTTTCCACATTCAGGGCACTTATGAGGTTCCTCTCCTGAATGAATTCTCTGGTGCCCTGTAAGCTGTGACTTCCGAGCAAAACATTTCCCACACTGAGAACATCGGTGAGGTTTGTCTCCTGGACTCTTTTTCTTATGGGGTCTAGCGTTGAGGGGTTCTTCCAAGTTGGAGCTCTCAGGTTTCTCTCCTGCTGAGGGGTTCTGATGCTCTACAAGTTTTGTTAAATCTCTCTGTAAATCCTCTGGGGGGGTTTCCCATTGATTTTCTAACTGTACATAGTCTTTTTGCAAAATGGGGCCATGAAGAGCATTCCCCTCTAAAGTAACAATAAATGGATACATATTCTCCATTTTTTTCTGTTTTTCTGAAGTAGCTTCTTCATTTTCTATCCCGATCTCAAAACCTGAGAGAAGAAACAGAATGCAGATGTCACTGTGTCCCACATTGAAAAGAACATGAAGGAAAATGAGTTATATTAAACCACTGGTAGAAATAGAGACATTCTTAAGTACAATAGAATCCAAAACTCTTTACCTTGTTCAAAGTTGATTTTTTTCTTTTCTTTCTTCTGTGTTATCAACGAATGATTACTTACCTAACTTGGAATCGAGTAATTGCTTAATTTCTTTGGAATCTTGTAGTTCCTTCACCCATGCCTCTTCTCTATGCTCCAATGGAAAGCTCACGTCGAGTTTTGGTATTGGATATCCTGGCCAGAAGAAAGATGAGAAGCATAATAGTTTAGGTCACCAAAGATTTTTCCAGAGTTGAGGCTGATATCTTGGACATATGGCCCTTAATATCTACGTCCTCCTCAACTACTATTATGTCATCTGGAATCTCTTGCAAGAGTCTTAGTTTTCTTTAAGACAAGAACAAAACAAGGCTATTCTCTTCTAACCTATGGAAAGGGAGTAAATCAATTCTGTGCAGAAATCAATACAATAAACTGCTACCGTATCTATTTTGATAATAGATTTATTTAGGTTAGAGCCAAACTATGAAGTAAATCTTCATAAAGTTTTGGCACATTAAAACTGAGAAATGCTGATATTGAGTACTACGTAAAGAGAGAGAGGTAAAGCCAGAAGTTATACAACTGCTTACTGGAATAATTTCAGTTGAGATTTTCAAATTATAATGGAAACGGACTGGGTTAGCAACCAGAAAAGCAGTCTCTATGCTTGTTTCAGCTGAAGACTAGAAGTGGATCCTCTTGAAATTAACCCAAGTAACCATCAAAGGGTGTTTCTCACTGTCAAGCTAAGGACAACCAGAGAAGTTTCTACATTCAGTGATCTGCTGTGTCCTACCACCCTCTCCTCACTGAGGAGAGCCACTCTGACTCCCATCCTCTCTCCACGCCCCTTCCTCGCCTTCCTCAGCTCTGGCCAAGTTAACCGGTCCGCCATCAAGTTTGGGTTGCAAGTGGCTCATCTGAGATCAAAATGCAGCATGATGTTTAAATATTAGCATCATTAAAATAATATCAGCAAGTTAATTTGATGAAACTTTAAAATTTAAAACATATCAAAACGGAGGAAGTGGACTAAAATACCTTATTTTATATTTTCATGGAAAAAAGGACCTTTTAAGATTAAGAAGCAAAAATGCGTTGCGAATAAAATTCTGTTTAAATTCACTATATTGTTTTTGTTTGGGTTTCAAAGCTAAGAATAGGATGAGAGGGTAATGAGACCGAGGTCAAATAAAAATGGAGGTCATAGATCAAAGGAAAGCTGCAATTACATAAAAGTAGGAGCAAACTGAAACTTGAAATAAGCAGAGAGAGTAGCAAAGGCCTAGGTGTGAAACACTAATTTATAATCTAAATGCAGAGAGGGAGACAGACTTCCAACACGATACCATGAGGAGCTTTGCAGACCTATTTCCTAGTGAAACTGGTGACAATTACTAAAAATAACAAAGAAATTGTTCAAAGTCTAGAAAATTAGGAAACATCTATTGGATTGGCCAAAAAGTTCGTTCGGGTTTTGCCATAAGATGTTCTAGAAGAACCTGAACAAACTTCTTGGCCAGCCCAATATTTTTAAAAATCTGCTAAAATTTACAGAGAACAGCAAGAGTCTTACGTATTTAAACCAAAACTGTTCTCTTTGGGCCCTCTCCCAGCTCCACTACAGACTGGCATAGCCAAGAGCCTGGGGCACTCTTTCCCCCAGCTCCCATTCAGAGGGATATCTTCCTGGGAGGGGCAGGACCCCAGCATTTGTCACCCTACCCTTAGCTATCTACAGTTGAGTCTAAATTCCAGGCCACTGTGGCTGAGAGGTGAGGGCTCCTTTCATCTACCCAGTCTCCACTGGTGGGATAGAGGATCTATCTACCTTGGGTGTAGTATTGCTGAGAATACTAGGGCCCTGATTGCCCTTGCAAGGCAGTTGTGGTTTTGTAAGGCAACTGTGATTATAAGGCAGTGGTTGCTTGCCTGGAAAGGCAAGTCAAGGAGACCTGAGGCTCAGACTTAGTGCTCAGCTCCTAAAGTGGCAATGTGACTCAGAGATAAGCACATTACTGTCCCCACCTCCAGCTCCAGAGCAATGCATCTGAGATTTGGCCTGAGAGGACAAGCAGGCCTTAAAAGAGGTAGCTCCTAAAGTCTTCTCAAAGAAACTGACTTCATTTCCAAGAGAGAGAGGAGACGTTCAAGCCTAAGGATACTCTCAAAAAGAGTGGAGGCTGTAATGAAAGGCAATTGGAAAGAGTGATAGATTTATTGCATATACACACTAAACTGTAGGCTGACTAGTTTGCAGAAGAGAACTGGGGAAAGAGACAGCTGGGAGGAGCCCTCCTGGGATCAGAACAAATCTCAAAAACTGACCTCAGGAACTAGCCCATCTAAGGTGTCTGAATTTGACTGAATTAGTCTACAGAGCAATTTATGCTCCAGGGCATTGTTGAAGCAACAGAACAATTAGCTGGTAATTAATAGCTGGGGCTGGTCATGGCAAGAGACAGCCAAAGAAAGCCCTGCAAAAACTACTGTCATTCCAGGGTGACTATGCGCACACCCAAGGCTGTGCTCCATGAGGGCAATATCAAATGCTTAATATTGCAGGGTGAACTAGAGTTCACTAAAATAATCCAGCCACTCACCAAACAAATAAACAAACTCTGGAGAGTGGGAAGAAGGACACACAGTTGCTACAGAATGTAATCTAAAATGTCCAGTTTCCAACAAAAAACAAGACATGTATGTGAACAGGAAAGTATGACCCCTACACTGGAAAAAAAAAAAAAGCAGGCAGCAGAATCTGCCTATGAAATTGACTAGATATCTAATTTAACAGACTTCAAAGTAGCCATTATGAATGTGTTTCAAGGACTAAAGGAAACCATGATTAAAGAAGTACAGTAAATTATGATGGCATTACATCACATCAAATAGAGAATATTGATAAACAGGGACTTCCCTGGTGGCGCAGTAGTTAAGAATCTGCCTGCTAATGCAGGGGACACGGGTTCAAGCCCTGGTCCAGGAAGATCCCACATGCTGTGGAGCAACTAAGCCCGTACGCCACAACTACTGAGCCTGTGCTCTAGAGCCCGTGAGCCACAACTACTGAGCCTGCGTGCCACAACTACTGAAGCCTGAGCGCCTAGAGCCCGTGCTCCACAACAAGAGAAGCCAGTGCAATGAGAAGCCTGCACACCGCAACAAAGAGTAGGCCCTGCTCGCTACAACTAGAGAAAGCCCGTGCGCAGCAATGAAGACCCAACGCAGCCCAAAGATAAATAAATAATTAAATTTAAAAAATATTGATAAATAGAAATTATTTAAAAAATAATTGAAATCGAGTCCCCCTAAAACTGAGTTCCTCTGCTGAGTTTATGAGTAACCCCTCTATCCAAAATTTTATTCCCTTTCTTGTCTGGCACCTGTTCCCCTCAGGATTGAGGAGTATCAATGCAAAGGGGGGATTGAAACCAAGCAGGACTCTCTGTGTCCTCCATTTCTTGTTTGTAGAAAAAGGCTTTAGCCTCCTAGGCCTTCCCTGACTTCCAAAGAGCAAATTCAAGCAGTTACTAATTAGGGAAGTGAGGGAGTGCAGAAACAAAGGAAAAGCAGTCAAGAAACAATAGTTCAGTAAACAGAGTCCTAGTTCCTCCTCAAGGGAGGGAGATATACGTGTGTGTGTGTGTGTGTGTGTGTGTGTGTGTGTGTGTATAAAATAATCTGATACATATCTTTGAGTTGTTCTGCAGGAGCTAAGGTTCCCCACCCAGGTGGAGGATGGTAACTACCTTCTGAGACCCCAGACTGGTCAGAAACTTGATGACTGAGATTCCTGAAACATCACTCTGCTACCTCACTATCAACCAATCAGAAGAAAGTCATGCACCCTGCAGCCCTCACTCCAAATGCTGCCTTTAAAAACTCTTCCCTGAAACCCATCAGGGAGTTCAGGTCTTTTAGGTATGAGCCATCTGTTCTCCTTGCTTGGCCCTGCAATAAACCTTTCCTTGCTCCAAACTCCGACATTTCTGTTTGTTTGGCCTCACTGTGTGCCAGGCACAAAAACTTGGGTCTGACAACAGAATCAAGTGGTAATTCTGGAGTTGAAAAGTACAATGACTGAAATGAAAAATTCACTACAGTGGCTCAAGAGTACATCTGAACTGTCAGAAGCATTGCTGAACTCAAAGACATATCAATAGAGGTTATGCTATGAAAAGAACAGAGGCAGAAAAGAATGAAGAAACATGAATGGAGTCTCAGAGAAAAGTGGGGCACCATTAAGTGCACCAACAGATATATAATGAGAGAACCAGAAGGAGAGGAGTGAGAGAAAGGAGCCGAAAAAATATTTGAAGAAATAATGGCCCCAAACTCTCCAAATGTATTTAAAAATATCAATATACACACCTAGGAAGCTCAATAAATTCCATGTACAATAACTACAAAGAGATCTACAAACAGACATATCAGAGTAAAAATCCTAAAAGCCAAATAAGAAGAAAAAACCTTGAAAGACAGCAAATGAAAAATGACTTGCCACTTACAAGGGAACCCTAGCAAGATTAAAAGCTGAGTTCTCATCAGAAACAACAGAGGCCAGAAGACAGTGGGATAATATATTCAAAGTGTTCAAAGAAAAATAAAAACTGTCAACCAAGAATCTTATATCCAGAAATGCTATCTTTCGAAAATGAATATGAAATAACATTTCTGATAAACAAAAACTGATGAGAATTCATTGGTAGCAGACTTGCCTAACATGAAACACTAAAGGAAGTTCCTTAGTCTGAAAGCAAGTGATCCCAAACAGTACCTGAATCTACATGGAAAAACAAAGGGCACAAGTAAGGGTAATTATTTAATTATAAAAGATAGTACAAATACAAATTTCTGTTTCTTGTCTTAAAAGATTTTAAAAGTAATTATGTAAAACAGTATGTATGTAGTATATTGTTGGGCAAATAACATATAGAAATGTATTCTATTTGCCAATAACAGCACAAATGAAGTGGGTAGGAGAAAGCTGTACTGGGCTAAAGAAATGACTTCAGTTAGTAACTTGAATCCACAGGAAAAATGAAGAAAATCAGAAATGATAAATAATGTTAATATAACAAAAGCTATAACATATACTTGTTTTCCTTTCTTCTCCCAGCTCCTTTAAAAGTCTTAAAATTATATAAAGTAATAACTATAACAAGATATTGTTGAGTTTGTAACATTTTTGATATAATATGTATGACAGTAACACCCCAAAAGGGGAAAAAGGGAATAGAGTTACATAGGAGAAATATTTCTATAGCTCACTGACATTGTTAGTATAAATCCGAAGCTGATTATGATAAGTTAAGATGTACATAATAAATCCTAGAGTAATCACTAAGGAAATAGCTTTAAAAATAGTGAAAATTCATTAAAGTACATAAATTTTACATTGAAAATATTTACTTAGTGTCAAAGAAAGCAGTAAGTGAGGGATAGAGGAGCAAAACAGATATGAGACACATACAAAAACAAAAAGTGAAATAGCAGATATAAATCCAACCATATCAAAAATAAGATTAAATGGTATGAATTAAACAACTCGATCAAAAGGCAGAGATTGTCAGACTGGAAAAATAAAAACTGTCAACCAAGAATCTTATATCCAGAAATGCTATCTTTCGAAAATGAATATGAAATATATGCTGTCTAAGGAGACACATTTCAGATTCAAAGATACAAATAGATTGAATGGAAAAGAATGGAAAAAGATATATCATGCAAGTAGTAACCACAAGACAGCTAGAATGACTATATTAATATCATACAAAATAGACATTAAAACAAAAAAGTTATTAGAGATAAATAGAATCATTTTATAATGATAAAAGAATCAATCCATCAGGAAGATGTAACAATTATAACCATACGTGCACTTAATAAGAGAATACCAAAATACATGAAGGAAAAATGGACAGAAATAGTAAAAGAAATAGGCAATTGAATAGTAAGAGTTGGAGACTTCACTATCTCCTTGCACTATTGGATAGGAAATTTAGGCAGATGATCAACAACAGAAGACTTAAAAATTACCATAAACCAACTAAACATCACAGACATTTATAGAACACTCCAACCAACAACAGCAGAATATACATGCTTCTCAAGTGCACAGAGAAAATTCTACAGGACAGTTGAGATACTATACCGTAAAACAAATGTTCAAAAATGTTAAAGAGGACTTCTTTGGTGGCGCAGTGGTTAAGAATCCGCCTGCCAGTGCAGGGGACACGGGTTCAAGCCCTGGTCTGGGAAGACCGCACATGCTGCAGAGCAACTAAGCCCGTGCGCCACAACTACTGAGCCTGCGCTCTAGAGCCTGCGTGCCACCACTACTGAAGCCCACATGCCACAACTACTGAAGCCCATGCACCTAGAGCACGTGCTCCACAACAAGAGAAACCACCGCAATAAGTCCGCACACCACAATGAAGAGTTGCCCCCGCTCGCCACAACTAGAGAAAGCCCGCGCGCAGCAAAGAAGACCCAATGCAGCCCCAAGATAAAAATAAATGAATAAAAATTTATAAAAAATGTTAAAGGATCACAATTACAAAGTATATTCTCCCACCAAAATGGAATGAAATTATAAATAAATAACAGAAAGGAAACTGGGAACTTCACAAATATTTCAAAATTGAACAACATACTCCTACGTAACCAATCAGTCAAAGAAGAAATCAAAAGGGAAATTAGAAGTATTTTGAGGTAAATGGAAACGAAATGAAAATGAAAACTTAGGACTGTAAAACCAGTGCTTAGAGGGAAATTTATAGCTATGAATGCCTATATTCGAAAGGAAGAAAAATCTCAATAACCTAACTTTGCACCTTACACCATCTCTGGATACAGAGAACACGTGCTCATACTTGAGCTTCTTCTTGGATGAACTTCTTAATTATCTACCAACCTCGCCCCCCACTCACCTTGTCGTCCTACATCCTACATAACATTCAGATCCTTGTGCCTCTGGTGCACTCAGCCTCCACTTCCTGGACTCTCAGAGCCCTGCTCCTGACACTATAACCAGTTTGCATTTCCCAACCTATGCTCATGACCCATGTCAGCGGAGGCTACTGACCATTCCTTGACCCATCTTCCACCCTTCTGACGTTAGTTCCTATCCTCTACTCTTACACACTCCATAGTATACCATCACAGATGCTGAATGAATTGGACGCTTATTGAAAAGGTTTTCACAGATATCAGCCCTCCTTCTATCTGCTAACATGGTGATAACAGTTATGACTTTTATACAGCAAAGATCAAACACTTTGATGATACAGAATAAGTGAAGGCAAGGAGAATTTGGCACTCTCATATGCTGTGGTGGGAGAATAAATTGGTACAACAATTTTGGAGGACAATTTGACAATATCTATTAAAGTTTTAAATACCCATTAACCAATCAACCCCACTTCTAGAAATTTAGCCTATTGACACCTGCATATACACAAGGATGCTCACTGTATATTTTATAGCTTGGCTCCAGGGCTTTGAATCAATGTTGAATGGCAGTCAGAAAGCAGGCTCTAATTTCTACTTCTGTCAGGGGGCTCTTCTCTTCATCCTCAATGCAGACTAGTCTGTGTAGCTGCGATTACCATTGGATGAGTGGTTTTACAGCAATAGAAGAAACATCAATTGCTATTCAGTTGGTATAAAATAAGAGGGTCCTACAAATAGAAACCAAAGCCTATTACCTTAAATTTAACCATTGCTTCTGTCTTTTAGACTATAGTCTAGAACCTTAGACCTTAGTTTCCAAGTGATGATAATGTGTTGTCCAGGATGTTAAACTCACCTCATGGTTATAGCCAAGAGACTCATCATGGGTATATTTTATTTGACCTAATTAACTGAAGAAATTTACTCAAGAAAAATTGACTGCAGAAAAAGAAAAAAAGATACAAGGATATAATGCACAGCACAGGGAATATAGCCAATATTTTATAATAACTTTAAATGGAGTATAGTCTATAAAAATACTGAATCACTATGTTGTACACCTGAAACTAACACAATATTGTAAATCAACTACACTTCAATTTAAAAACTACTTTCTGACCTAAAAAAACTGAAGTATAAAGTAAAAGGCTAGTAGGGACAGGGAAGCGTAGGTGCATACTTGTTTTAAAATATAGCTCCAAATTCTTTGATATTTTTCCCTTCAAGTGGTGGAGTTTAATTTTCTTCCCCTTAAGTGTGGGTTGGATTTAGTGACTTTCTTCTAATGAATAGAATATGGTAGAAGTGATGGTGTGTGACTAGTTCATCAAAAACATTGTGGCATCCTCCTTGCTTTCTCTTGATTCGTTTGCTCTGGGGGAAATCTGCTGCTGTGTTGTGAGGACACTCAGGCAGCCTATGGAGAAGATTGCTTAGCAGGGAACTGAGGTCTCCTGCCAGCCCCTGCTGACATCTTGACAGCAACTACATGAGCAGCTCTGAGCCAGAAACACCCTGTCAACCACTCCCAAATTCCTGACTCTCAGAAACTGTGAAGTGATAAGTGCCTTTTCTTTTAAGCTACTAAATTTTGGGGGGTAATTTGTTATTCAGCAAAAGCTATCTAATACAAAGAGGGAAAAAGCAACTTGAGGTTAACAAAGAAGGTGCTTGATTGATGAATGTTCCCCCCATCCCAGGCTCAGGGAATGACTTCATTAAGCCCCATTATCAAACATTGTGTCATAAAGTCTCCACTGTACCAAGAAATATCATTACTATTGTTAGGGCTGGATATTAGCTAATGATACATCATTTAGTATAAAGAAATTTAAGTTACAAGACTCTTTTGTTGCTCTGCAGACAGCATTTTTTGCCCTACTTTTTACTTTAAATTTTCATCTCTCATATCCTGCATCACCAAAAAGATGTGACCTTTGACATTTTGTATACAATTTCCTAGTGTAAGCTCATGCGGTTAAATTAAAAAAATCTGAGGCTTTGGCAAATGAAAATTGTTCCAAATTTGGTGTACTAATTTTGAACTCCAGACTTTCAAAGATAAGCATGGTATACTTTATATTTTTAGGACCAGCACATCTTTTCTTTCTTATTGCAGACATTCTAATATTTTTGCCTATCTCTAACAGCTGGCGTGTCTGGCTTGAATTCAAATAAGGGATTTTTTTTTTAAATAAGGGATTTTTTAAAGCTTATGTATTTCTTAGATCTCTTTATATTTTCTACTTAAGTTCTTTTCCCTCTTTCTCTCTTATTTTCTCTTCCCACCCCCCTCTGTATTCACATTAAATGAATATCATTAGGTGAATATATGTATGTATATACATATATTTTTTTCCATTTTATATATACCCAACAACTTAATGTTTTGCTAACAGGGAATACATTCCAAACTTTAATATAAAATCAACTGACCTCTTCCATTACTTTGAAATTTCTTCTATTCTGCCAGCATCCTGTGCTTTTCACTCACTCAGCCTACAATATGATGTGCTTCATGTAATATACCGAAGATGTTTTCATTTAAAAAAAAACCAGTAAAAGTATAAGCAACCTTTAAATTATAGAACAATAAGTCTTGCATCATTTTGCAAAGCATAATATATCACTTTAACAGTGATGAAAAAGGGGTAGTTTCCTCTCCTCCAAATTGGTATATTTTACTTGTTTAACTCATTCTATCTCTTCCTTGTTGAACACACTGGACATTCCCGTGCTTTAAAGAGTAAAGTATTACAATCAAGAGCAACATTGCTGTTCTGCATCATCTGTGATCTTTGTACCTGGGACTGTTGCTAAGAGGAGCAAATTAACATGGGGAATGAGAGTGCATGTGCAAAAACATTTATCATTAAATATTTCTAGCTAAGTTTCACTACTTGTTGCTGGCATACATACAAAATTACAGATTTTTTAGAACTTTTAAACAGACTATAGACCATAGGTAATGTAAAGATTGGAACGTAAATGACAATATTATATAGTTCTGCTTTGACCATAATATACATACATATGTAGTTGTCGGTTTTTCTTTTTTGTCACCTTTATTTTAAAATATCTAGAGACCCACAAACACCTCAAACTCCACATGGTCAACATGGTCAAATCTAAACTCACATTGACCTACCAAATCTGATCCTCTCTTCTGTTCTCTGTGTCAGTGAATAATATTATCACTCTTCCCAGTTCATTGGCCAGAATCCTGGATACCATCCTTAACCTCTTTTTCTTCTTCATCCAACACCCAGTCAATCACCAAGTTCCATAATTTCTATTTCCTACTTATCTTTCAAATTGGTCTTTTTCTCTCTACCACCACCGACACAATCTTAGACCAGAAAATCATGCTCTCTAAGGTGGATGATTGCTGTTTCCAGTCTTCCCTCTATTATTGTAGCCAGAGTGACCTTCTAAATGCAAATCTGTGTATATCCCTGCCTTACTTAAGAACATCCAGTGGTTCCCCACTGTCCTGGTAATAAAGCATATCTTCTCAACAAGGCTGACAAAGTTCTTCAAGATCCAGGACCCTGCTTCTCTCTCCAGCCTCTTCAGTGCAACTCTGGCTCCTCTGCTTCTCCTCTGCGCCCTCACACTGCAGCAGGAAGTCTTCAAATATGCCATGCTCTCTACCCCTCTGAGCCTTTGCATAGGCTGCCCATTCTGCCCAAAGCTCTCTCCCCTCCCCACTTCCACCACTCAGCAGGCTTACTGCAATTCATCTTGTAGGTGTCTACCCAGATCCCCCTTCCTCAGGGATGCCTTCCCTCTCTGCCAAAAAGCTGGTTAGGTGGCAATCCTATGAGCTCCCATAGCATCCTACTCCCTCCAATACATCATTTTACAGTCCTATTTTCATATCTGAATCATCCATAGGAGCTGAAGCTCCAAGGTGCCTGGGACTGATTTTCTGTCTTGTGTACTAGAGACCCCAGGGTAGCAACCCACTGAATGAGGAAAATATTTGCAAATCATATACCTGATAAAGGATGGATATCCAGCATATATAGAGAACTCTAAAATTCAACAACACCAAAAAAAAAATCAAAAATGTACAAAGGACCTGATTAGACATTCTCCAAGGAAGATTTACAAATGGTCAATAAGCACATGAAAAGATGCTCAACATCACTAATCATTTGGAAAATGCAAATCAAAACTACAGTGAGATACCACCTCACACCCATTAGGAATGCTACTATCAAAAAAAAAACAGGTGTTGGTGAAGATGTGGAGAAATTGGAAACCTTGTGCACAGTTGGTGGGAACATAAAATGGTACAGTCTCTGTGGAAAACAGAATGGAAGTACCTCAAAAAATTAATTAAAACTAGAAATGCCGTATGATCCAGCAATTTCACTTCTGCTTATATACCCAAAAGAAGTAAAAGCAGGGTCTCAAACAGATATTTTTACACCCATGTTCACAGAAGCATTATTCACAATAGCTAAGATGTAGAAGCAGCCCAAGTATACGTTTATGGAAAATGGATAAGCTAAATGTGATATATACATACAAAGGATTATTATTCAGCCATTAAAAGGATGGAAATTCTGAACCCTGAGGACATTATGCCAAGTGAAATAAGCCAGAAAGGTGAATGGTGGTTGCCGGGGGTGGGGGGCAGTGGTGGAATGTAAAAATGGGGAGTTATTGTTTAAATGGGTCTAGAGTTTCAGTTTTACAAGATGAAAATAGTTATGGAGATGGATATTGGTAATGGCTCCACAAAATTATAAATGTATTCAATGCCACTGAACTGTACACATAAAAATGGTTAAGGTGGCAAACCTTAGGTCGTGGGTATTTTACCACAATAAAAAAAATTGAAAAGAGAAAAATAGGCTTCCTGAGCAGGGTCATTAGCTTAAGGGGTTTTCAATCCCATTCGATTGAAGGTGCTTTGTGCCCAGCTATCCCCAGAGAGATATTTCCTCCTTCTGCTCTTTTTTTATTTTTGATTTTTTTGATGTGGACCATTTTTAAAGTCTTTACTGAATTTGTTACAATGTTGCTTCTGTTTTATGTTTTGGTTTTTTTGTCCACGGGGCCGGTGGGATCTTAGCTCCCTGACCAGGGATCGAACCCACACTCCCTGCATTTGGATCTTACCTCCCTGACCAGGGATCAAACCCACACTCCCTGCATTTGGAAGGCAAAGTCTTAACCACTGGACCGCCAGGGAAGTCCCTCCTCCTTCTACTCTTGATCAGAGTGGCCTGTTTCCATCAGGTTATCGGTATTCTAAGCAACCTCAACCCTGGAGAGCTCTTGAGCTCTCAAAATGGAAACCAAAGAAAGGAAATAAAACCCTTGCCTTACCAGGGTCCAGAAAGGGCTGGCCTTCCCCAGCAGCACCGAAGCTCAGCTCCTGCGGCCCTGCCTGTGGGATCCACGCCTCTGCCACTGGGACCTCCGGGGCAGGTCCCATTACTTGGAGTGGGGGTGACTCCAGGTGGATGTTTGGCGGTATGTGTGCCATTCCCACTGGTGCCAGTTCTTCCAAGAGCATTTCCTGTCTATCGAGCTGGGGGAAATGCCAGAACCGTCACTGAAGTCCAGACCAGCCCTGCCCAGTAGCAATATAATGCAAGCCACCCATGTCCTTTTAAATGTACCAGCAGCCATATGAAACAAAAAATGAAATAGGTAAAGTTGATCTTAATAACACACAGTATTTAACCCAAAAATATCTAAAATATCATAATTTCAGAATGTAATCAATATAAACAATTGTTACGAGATATTACACCGACTTTTGTTTCATACTAAGTTTTTGGAATGTGCTGTGCGTGTTATACTTACAGCACATCGCGATTTGGACTAGCCACATTGCAAGTGCCCCAGAGCCACCCGGGGCTAGTGGCTGTTCTGGGTGGTGCGCGACTAGACCATACAAAGTAAGCTAAACCGAGAAGATGGAGAAAGGAAGGGAAACCATAAATTCATTCTATCCTAGGGGGACAGGGACCCTTGGATGACTCCAAGGAGAGTTGACCCCATCAACACACCAGGCAGAAGTGCCCCTAATGCCCACCAACAAACACTTTCTTCTCCCAAAGATTCTGTCCGTGCTCAGCTATGGCTTTCACTGGATGGTTCTGAACAGAGGCCAGCGCCACCGCCCCCATGGGGCATTTTGCCTATGATGGCAGGTGGTGGCTATCAGAATGTAACGAGCCAGAGGTGGGAGTCTATGTACTCGGCTGGCCAAAATGTTCGTTCGGGTTTTGCTGTAACGTCTTATGGAAAAACCAGAACAAACTCTTTGGCCAACCCAATAATTCACAGGGCAGAATTGTTCCACCTCCCAAACAATTTAGGAATGTTCCCTCAAACATTCATGTACGTAAAAAGAACCTTTCAAGGACCTCACCCTGTTGGTCATATAAACACAAAATATTTTTGCATATTTTAGCATGACTTGAATGCTCTAGGAAAGCATTACTTTGGAAATCAAATGAAGACTATACTACTTATTGTTTGGACTGACCAAGAGTTGTTTGCCACTTTGAGAAATCATATGACCAACAGCAACACCGCTCACAGTGTTTGAGCTGTATCACATCAGTCAGAAGTTCTGCCTGTCGCCTTCCCAATGTATCTGTGCATAGATTCAAGCAAATGACAACCTCCTGAAGTTTTGGTGCAGTCAAGCCCAAATATGTGCACGCTCACATGCTTATTAATTCATAAGAAATCACACTCCTTTTCCTTTATATTCCTTCTAGACTCTACTTGACTCAGGGTTGGCAAAATTTTCTTGTAAAGAGACAGACAGTAAATATTCTAGGCTTTGTGGGTAGTATTGGTCTGTTGCCTCTTCGTTTTTTTTAAACCACTCTTCAAAAAGGTAATAACCATTACTAGCTCATGGGTTGTATAAAAACAGGCTTTGTCCAATATTTGGCCCATAGAGCACTTATTATATTGATTTTTTTTCTAATTCGGTGTATATAAGGAGGTTATATTATCTATAAATTTCATTTTAGCACAGTAAAGGGGACATTACCAAATATCTGTTATAGAAGTGGAGTTGGGTTTAATAGTTGAAACATATGCCAATTCCAGCAGAAGGAAACATATGCCAATTCCAGCAGAAAGGAAAAAATGGAAAGCCCTGCAGGGAAATCCTGAGGCACCAGACAGAACGTCTGATCCAGTCCCAGCTGCCTCTGCTACTTCTTTTGGTCTAATTCCCAAGATCCCAACCTCTTTTCTCACCTGCTGCTCTGGTATCTCAAGTTCTCTCTGTAAGTCTTCTATCAGTGACACAACTCTTTCTCTGTTCTCCGGGCAATGTTCCCTCACCCAGGTCTCTATCTCTGTGGGCAGAATCGTTAGGAATTGCTCCAACACCAGCAGCTCCAAGATTTGCTCCTTAGAACGCATCTTTGGCTTCAGCCATTGACAGCAGAGCTCCCAGAGTTTGTTGAAAGCTTCATGAGGCCCAGATGCTTCTTTGTACTGGAACTGCCGGAAGCGCTGGCGGAAGACCTCACAGTCGGTATCATACTCTTGAAACACTGAGCCCTGATTCAAGGAGGCCTGGATTGCACAACCCAGGGCCACAGCCATCGCCAACTTCCAGCACTGTACAATTTATCTGGGTCCCGAAGCGGCAGATTCCAATTTCTTTCTTTGTGTTATCCTCCGGGCAGAGCCACCTACAAGCTGAGGACGGGACAAAATGAGGAAGGAGAAACAGCAGTGGTTACCAGAGGGTAGACTAACCTCCCTTAACTTGCTTACTTTTCTCCAAAGCCCTAAAGAAGCAGATCATAATCTTTTGGGGGGTTTTGAGAATCTGATGAAAGTCATGGACAATTTCTAGAAAGATACACTACACAGCAAATTCAATTTCAAAAAGTTTACAAAATCTTCAAGACCATCCACGGATTCTCTAGAACTGTGCTATCCAATATGGTATTCGATAGTCCCGTGTGGGTCGAGGGAGAGATAAATTAGGAGTTTGGGATTAACAGATACACACTACTATATATAAAATAAGTAGACAACAAGGACCTACTGTACAGCACAGGGAACTATACTCAATATCTTATAATAACCTATAATGGAAAAAGAATCTGAAAAAGAACATATATATATATATATATATATATATATATATATATATATATACACACACACACACACACACACATATATGTACATATTGGGTTGGCCAAAAAGTTCGTTTGGTTAGTGAATACGTCGTTCCATAAGGTTTCTCGTGAAAATGAAAAATGTGTTCTTTATTTTCACTTAAAACCGAACAAACTTTTTGGCTGACCCAATACATATATATCTGAACCACTTTGCTGTATATTTGAAACTAATACAACATTGTAAATTAACTACACCTCAGTAAAAATAAAATAGTCCCATGTGGAAGTTTAAATTAATTAAAACTAAAAATTCAATTTCTCATTCATACTAGCCACATTTCAAGTGCTCAAGAGACATCTTTGTGTGGTACATATATACAATGGAATATTACTCAGCTATAAAAAAGGATGAAATAATGCCATTTGCAGCAACATTGATGGACCTAGAGGTTGTCATACTTAGTGAAGTAAGTCAGACAAAGACAAATATATGATATCGCTTATATGTGGAATCTAAAAAAAGGCTACAAATGAACTTATGGACAAAACAGAAATACAGTTACAGATGTAGAAAATAAACTTATGGTTACCGGGGGGTAAGGGGTAGGGGAGGGATAAACTAGAAGATTGGGATTGACACATACACACTACTATATATAAAATAGATAACTAATAAGGACCTACTGTATAGCACAGAGGACTCTACTCAGTACTCTGTAATGGTCTATGTGGGAAAAGAATCTAAAGAAAGAGTGGATATACGTATAACAGATTCACTTTGCTGTACACATGAAACTAACACAACATGGTTAATCGACTATACCCCAATAAAAATTTTAAAAAAGAGACATCTTTGCAGAAAGTTGTATTGGACAGCTCTGCTCTAGAATTCCATGGACCCAGTGAACCCCTACAGATTTAGTGGCCTTTAAACCCAGTCCCAGCCTAATTTCAAATGTCTTGTGTTTCTGAATATAGCTAGGCCACAGAAGAAATGGAGGAGCAATACTTACAATGGTGAAGAACCATGAAAGTCCATCTACCTTTGAGTAACCCTTAGTCACCTTCAACCATGGGCATCTTGGCTAGGGCCATGCCTTGCAAAGACAGCAAACCACCAATCAGTCCCTAATTCCTCTCCACTGGAGGTTATGCATAGTTCAGGCAACATCACCGTGATCCTCATCCTGAAACAGCATTCTAAGTGACTTTCTCATGAGCAAAACACATGGCAACAGGGCAGGCCAGCAGGAATCAGTTCTGCATTAATAACCAAGAACATCTGTCACATTCATCACGCCTTGTGCCAGCTACTGTTCTAAGCCTCCCACACGCATCGGTTCATTTAGCCCTCACCCAACGTTAGGAGGTGGGCTCTAGTACTGTGCCCTGAATACAGATGAGGGGACTGAGGTGAACCTGAGGAGGACGTAATAACTTTGTCCCAAGTCACACAGTAAACGTCAGAGGGAAGTGGGGAGGAGGTTGGAATCTACAGACTCCCGCACTGCTCACGTCCCAAACATCCACATATTCTCTGAGTGCAGCCTCTGAGGTCACAGAGGCCGTCACGTACATGTCCCCACAGGTCTCAGCACCGGTGCCCACCCCCCCCACCGCCCCGTGTGCTGTGGCTGCACTCTGTCTGCATTTGCCAGGACGCCTCATGTACCTATCCTCTTCCTTGGGGTGGTGGGACAAGGAAAAATATGCTCATGATCTCACCCAGTCATGCCAGATGGGCACTGCCCCCATAGCACCGTTATCTTGATGGCAGCCTGGGCTTCAGCGGCAGACCCATCTCGTGATAACATGCTAGCTCTGAGTCCCTGACGCCCAGGGCTTCTGTCGCTAACACGAGATAATCACGGCATCTCTTTCATAGAAGTTCCTGAGGCGGATCTCAGCGCAGGGAAAGGAACAGCAGTGTGCCTGGCACAGAGGAAGCGCTCAGGAAAGCTCATTTCCTAGGAAGCTTCTATTTCCTCCCACCCCACCCCGCCAAGGCACCTAACCGTCGCTGGAGGGCATCCAGGGACCGTGCTGGTTTGGGCTATGGACCCGCCTTGAATGCGCTCCAGCCTCACAGCTGGGCAGCCCTCCGCGGACGGTCCCCAACCTTCCACCACGCCGACCAGGGACTTGACCCTCCGCCTTTCTCCCCGTCGGCCCTTCCGGATGAAAACTTCACTCCACCCCGGGGCTGATGGCTTCTCCTCAAAGCCTCCTGAATGAAGCCGGCCCACAGGGCCCGTGGATGAAGAAGGGTGTAAAGAGAGGGCACTCGGGGAAAGGATAGGGGGACAAGCCTAAAAACCGGCTTAAAATCGGGGGGCCGCGGCGCGCCCCGAGCGTGCTCCCTGGGGAGGATGTCCCGCCGCCCGGAGGGGCGCTCCCCGCCCAGGAGAAGCCCGGGAAGGCCCGGCCGGGTCGCAGGGAGCGGCGGCGGGGATCCGGGCCGGACAGGGGCCCGCCGCCCGTCGCTCCTTCCCGTGCCCGCACCCGGACCGGGGCTGGAAGCGGCCGGTTAGCGCAGCCCGAGCGGGAAGGGAGCCCCGCTCCCCGCGCCCGCGCCCCAGGGACGGCCACGCCCTCTGACCGCTCCGGGACTCACCGCCTCAGCGCCCACGGCTCTCCCAGGCTCACCGGGGGCAGCTGCCCAGGGCGCAGGCGCGCGGCCAGGCTGCGGACTACAACCCCCGGCAGGCTACACGCCACTCGCCTAAAGATCTCGGCCCCTAAGGATGCTGACGCGGGAGAGGCTGGGAGTTTCCTTGGTCTCCCCTCGGCCTGAGGCCGCTTTTGGAAGCGATCCCATTTCCGGTCTTAAGCGACTCTAGATTCCCGGGGACTGGGTGGGGCGTGCTCCAGTTCTAGATCCTAGTGAGGGCTTCTCTCCCGTCAGCCCTAGAGTAACCGGAGCGACTGGGGACATCCTTAAATCTGTTATGACTGTATCAGTGATTCTCAAACCTCTCTTTTTAGGAAGAATTTTTTTGCGAGAATCTTAAAAATTCAGATTTCTGCGCTCTACCCCGACACCCATACTCATTGGATCTCGCATGAACTCGAGAATTTGCATTTCAATAAACTTTTCTGGGGATAATGACTCTGATCTTCCGCTCCCGGGTCACAGTGGCCTAGCTACCTTTGTATTTTCTTCTCGTAAAGAACCGAGCTTCGACGAAACTACCCCGTGCATTCCTCTCTGCTTTCGGCCGCCACCAGAGGGCTCTTGGGTCTTTAGGTTAGCCCATATGGCCCCTCCTCTTGTCTTCCAATTGGTCGTCCGCAGGTCCCGCCCCTGGAGTCAAATTTTCCCTTCTGGGTGGTCAGCCGTGAGTTGTGGCCAGGCCAGAGGCGATGATGTCATTCTGGAGATGTAGTCCTCACATTCGTCCCGAGCTAGTTTGTGAGTGTGTGTGTCTCTGGACGCCAAAGTTTAGTGTTGGTCCAAGACAGAGAAGAAAGAGCTGCCTGCGATTGTGCCTCCCAGAGGCTCTGGTGGAAGCGAGACCTGGGGCAGGCGCCCCGCTGTCGCGAGCCTACAGAGGCCAAGGCACTTGAATCTGTTCCGCCTGGGCTGGAGTTGGGCTCATGGACTGGGTGGCCCCAGGGGTACGCCGACTCCTGCGGATTCCGTGTATTGTTGGCTGAGGCGCCAGGCGCCTTCGCCAGCTGTCGCAGCTGGTTTCCGGACCAAGATGGTCTGCGTTTGACCCCAACTCCCAGGAGCAAAAAGTAGTCCTCATTGTGATAGCAGAGTAGTTTCTGCGCCTGGAGCCATGCGAGGCCCAGCTTGGAAGCGTGACATCTGCGCTTCTATGTGTTCTGCCGCTGGTCCCCCAGAAACCCTCAGGCGGCTTCTGGAGCTTTGCCACGGCTGGGTGGCTTTGGCTTGAGATGCGCACCATGAAGCAGGTCCTGGCGCTGCTGGTGTTGGAGCAGCTGCCGACTATCCTGTCCCAGGAGATCCACAACAGCGTGCAGAAGCTGCACCCGCACAGCTTGCCAAGAAGCTGTGAGTCTTTTAAAATACATGCAGACAGAGGTTGCGAGACGGAGGGGAGGGAATAGGTGAGTGAGTGCGACAGAGATGTTTTGTGTGCGGTTTGGTGGCCGCGACTGGGACATCACGGTGTCGTACTTCCCCACCCGGAGTCTCTTGATTGCCCTGAGTAGACCTACACGGGCAAGTGACTTTGTAGTTTAGTCTGGAACTTCCATCCTCCAGATTTCCCCCCAAGCGCACAGAGGGAACAGTGAAGAGGGCCTGTTTCCACAGGGAGGCAGGTCACTGCTGCAATAGCCAGTGTCAGCTTGGATCACAGGGGTTCGAATCTTGGCTCTGCCCACTGGCTCCGTGGCTTGGGACAAGTTACTTTCCTCTTCGCGCCTCAGTTTCCCCTTTGCTAAAATGGCTTCTGGTATTATTTTGAGGATTAAAGGGAGAGCAGCGCGTACATTTTGATCACACTGCTGGCACGTAGTCAGTGCTTAAAACTGTAAGCTGGCCGGGTGCGGCGGCACACGCCGGTGGTCCCAGCTACTCCGGTGGTTGAGTCGGGAGAACCGCTTGAGCCCTGGACTTCCGGGCTGTAGGGCGCTCTGTGATCGCGTGTCTGCACTAAGTTCAGCTTCAATCTGGGAACCTCCCGGAAGCGGGGGACCACCAGCTTTCCTCTGGAGGGGTGAACAGGCCCAGGTCTGAAATGGAGCAGGTCAAAACTGCCCTGCTGATCAGTAGCCACATGGCGCCTGTGACTAGCCACTGCCCTCCAGCCTGGGCAACAGAGCAAGACCCCCGCCCTGACAAACAAACAAAACTCTTAGCCATCGAGTTCCCTGGCAGTCCAGTGGTTAGGACTCTGCGCTCTCACTGCCGAGAGCCCGGGTTCGATCCCTGGTCAGGGAACCAAAATCCCACAAGCTGCGTGGCCAAATCTTTTAGCTGTATATTAGGGTTAGCAGTCAGGGCTGTGGAATGGCCTCACTGACACCGAGAGGGTGGAGCATGGATGCTAACAAGAAAGAGTTTCTGAAGTCAAGGTTCCTCAGTGCGGAGAGAAAGACCTCAGAAATGGTGGTTTGGGGTTTTTCTGGAAGGGGGCTGGGGAATATCTCTTAGTAGAGTCCCTCTTTTAAATTAAACTTTTAATCTTGACATTATTGTAGAGCGGCAGGCAGTTGAAAGAAATAGAGAGGTCTCCTCTCCCCTCTCCCTCCTTTCCCCAGTGGTAGGTAACATCTTGCAAAACTATAGCACAAGGCACAACCAGGATATTGACATGAATACAGTCTGGATACAGAACAGTCCATCACTGCAAGGGGCCCTCCTGCTGCCCCTTTGTAGACGCACCCACATCTTGTCCTTCCCATCCACTCCTCTCCTGCCCATTCCCAGACCCCTCACCCCTGGCAACCACGAATCTGTTCTCCTTTTCTAGAAGTTTGTCATTTCAAGAATGTTTTATAAATGGAATCATATAGTCTGTAACCTTTTGAGATTGGCTTTTTTTGTCCCACTCAGCATAATTCACTGGAGATTTATCCACATCCTTCTGTGTAACAATTATTTGTTCCTTTTTATTGCTGGGTAGCATCCCATGGTATGGATGTACCACAGTTTGTTGAACCAGTCACCCACTGAAGGACCTGGGGGTGGTTTCCAGCTTTTGGCTATTAGAAGTAAGCCCGTGTGAACATTTAATTGTTTGCTGAATTATTTTTATGGTCGATGCTTTACAATCATGGTCAGATCATTCTGACACCTAATTCACTTTGGAGTTAGTGTCACTTGATCCTCTTTTCTCATTCAGGTTGTGAATTTCCTGGTTCTTTGTATGAAGGATGATCTTCCATTGTGTCTTGGACATTTTGGTGTCGTGTCAGGAGACACTGGGGTCTGTTGGAGCTGGGTACTGTAGCACAGGGGTCCCCAAACCCCAGGCCGAGGACCTATCCTGGTCGGAGGCCTGTTAGGAACCGGGCCGCACAGCAGGAGGTGAGGGGCGGGCGAGGGAGCGAAGCTTTGTCTGCGGCTTCCCACGCCTCCCATTACCGCCTGGACCACCCCCGCTCCCCCGTCCGTGGGAAAATGGTCTTCCATGGAAACCGGACCCTGGAGCCAAGAAGGTTGGGGACCGCTGCTCTAGCTTGCAGTGCCCCTGTTGAGGTTTGGCGAGCAGGCCCTGGCCTCCTGCCGTGGGCTGCGCTTGGGAGGACAGCATGAATTTCCAAGCCTCTGCGGTGCTGTTTTGGTTTGCTTGGTTTACCGCAGGCTGCTGGGGATGCTGCCTGGGGACATGGAAGGAGCTTCCCCAGGCCGGGCCACCTTGGGATTCTAGGCGGGGGAAGGGATTCCACCTGCTGCCTCCGAGAAAGGGATGCTTCTGGAGGCAGGAGCCCCCGCCAGTGGGCAACGGGGAATGTTTCCTTGGCCTGGGCTCTTTGTGGCCGGTGCCTCCCAGCAGTAGAGTGTCTCTTGGGGGCGGAGAGGGCAGTTTCAGGGCCAGCAGAGAAGCAGTGTGCTTGCTTTGCAGTGGATGTCTTCCTTGAGTGACTTAGAACTACATAACTATTCCATTTTTTTTTTCAGATTAAAGATGGAAGAAATCTGACATGTAGTGTGATCTCACCATCTCCGCTGTGTCTGAGAGCCCCTGCATAGACTGTTAGGAGGAATAGAATCCCCTCTCCAGTGTAACCCAGGAAAACTGTATCGACATAACAACATATCAAATGAAAAGGAGTGACAGGTACCTTTTATTTTAACAGGTGAAACAAGGGAAGAGTTTGTTATTCTACAATTATTATTTATGGCTGTGTTGGATCTTCGTTGCTGCACACGGGCTTTCTCTAGTTGCAGCGAGCGGGGGCTACTCTTCGTTGCGGTGCGCAGGCTTCTCATTGCAGTGGCTTCTCTTATTGTGGAGCACGGGCTCTAGGTGCACGGGCTTCAGTAGTTGTGGCATGCATGCTCAGTAGTTGTGCCTCGTGGGCTCTAGAGCTCAGGATCAGTAGTTGTGGTGCACGGGCTTAGCTGCTCCACAGTATGTGGGACCTTCCTGGACCAGGGCTCGAACCCGTGTCCCCTGCATTGGCAGGTGGATTCTCAACCACTGCACCACCAGGGAAGTCCTCTACATTTTTTTTTCATTTTCCAAAATTACAGATAGGCATAAGCAGGTAGGTTATACAACTTTTTGGCAATGGCCAGCTCCATCCTGGTGCAGCTCGTGTCAGCATCCATAGCCATTTGGACAAATCCACATCATATCTGTGCCTCCCCAGTTGCCTACCGAGTAAAAAACTCATTATGTTTTTGGAGGCCAGGGAGGGTTTTAGGTATTCATCTGCCATCCTTCTGACGATGGGTAGGGCGTCCTGGGACTGACTTCAGAGGCTCCTTTATCCATGACTGGTTGACGCCACAGATGGCTTCAGGAAGAGAGCACGACCGACCGAGGTGGCCTGAAAGAGATGATGAAACCCACTTAATCCAGTGGACCCTGGGGCCTCTTGCCCCGCCCCCCGGCCACCTCCCCACCACACACACTTGTTTCCAGCAGTGGTCATAAGACCTTGCTTTGGGGCATAGTCTGATTTGAAATGTCAACCTTATCATTTCTTTCATTCTGTCATATACATGGGTCTGTGTCGAGAATCTCTGTTCTGTTCCATGGACAAATTTTTGATTCCTGTTTTAATTGCTAAATCTATAATGTAGATTTTCATATCTTGAAACAGCTCACCATCATGGCTGTTTCCACATAGAGTCTCTTCAGTCGGCTCATTTCATGGCAAGATCCTGTTGAGGTTCATGACTATGTTTGCACTGAATTCATAGATGTATTTTGGGAAGAATTGATAGGATGACAATAATTAGTTTTCCTATCCTGCAAGAAATGGTATTTTTAGTCTCAAAACAGGAAACATAAAAACATTTCAAGCATATTTCCCTCTAGTTTACAAAATGATATTCACATGTGTTTTGTGGCCAGTGTGAAATGGACATATCATTTCTGTTATTTCATATTTTATTCTTCAAGTATATAATATCTTCTGTGTTTAACTTGTATCCAATCTTACTTTTTTGCAAAATATCTGGTTGAATGACTTGTTATTCTAAAGAGACACTCACTTAAGAAGACAAAGGCAATTTTTTCAATTTCCTATGTAAATAAATTATAGTATATCAATAATATGATATAAATTACAGCTATTGAAAATGATAAAGGGGTCCTCTACGTACTGACCTGGAAAGATCTCCAAGAAATGGTAGTTGAAGAAAGAAACTCGAAAAACAATGTGTCTTATCATCCCATTTGTCTTTCTTCAGAGTCATCTATATCAATAAAAGTAAATGCAAAGAATAGGATCTGAAAATTCTACAGCAAACTGCTAACGGCAGTTCTTCTGGTGTAGGTGTGTAAGATGGGGGAATATAAGAAAGGAGCGGGAAGATGGATTATTAGTTGATCTCTATAAATGTAATTCTTACTTGTATTTTCTATAGGAATGTAAAAATGTAAGTCAATTCTGTAAAATTATTTAAATAAAACAAGATTCCTCAGAAGCATACATTTGAGACACAGACAGGTGCAAACACCAAGGCAGACTGACGCAGATTCAGCCTGTTTTCTCCATGGGAAGGGCACTGGGGCTCAGAAGAGTGACATCAAAACCCCCAAACAGTCAACCAACCTATAAGAGCACAGACTTAGCCAGGGAAGACTCTCTACCTGTCTGTGGCTTTAAGAGGTTCTCATTCAGGAGGGAAAGTGGAGGTGATGACACCCATTCTCCAGTCTCTTAGGCTTCCTTGTCCTCCCCATTTTACCAGGAATACACTCATGATAAGAATAGCAACAGCAGCAGCAGCAGACGTCTGCTCAGGGAGTCTGCCTGCCAGGCACTTCTCCAAAGGGCTTAACATACACTGGCTCATTTCATGTCTCAACAGGTTTGGTGAGTGCCACTGTCATGCCCATTTACCCAGAGCAGGGCACTGGGGTACGGGAAAGGCATGTAATTGGCCCAAGGTCACATAGCTAGTGCGTAGCAGAACCAGGGTGTAAACCCAATTTGTTTGGCTTCAGAGCCCCCGCCTTCCACCCCTTCAGTTTGCCTCCTCTTGATCCTTGTGGAAGACAAAGAAACAATTCCCCTCCTTCTATTTGTTTTGAACACTGAAAACAGTATCTTAGTGCCTTTACATGGTTCTACATGGGTGAGAAGAAACCTGGATGACTGAGCCTTCCCTGCACTCTAGGAAGGGGGTGTGTGACCTGGATCCCTCTTCCACATACGTGTCTCAATTTCCTCAGTTGTTATGTGAGACTGAGTAGGACAGCCATAATGGGGGCAAGGCACATTTCATCATAATAGTCATTTTAGTTCCTTAAACAGCAGCACTGTAAGAAACACAAAGCCCTGTCCTCACTGTTAGTAAAAACATCCTGTAAAAATCCATGTCCTACTTCTAGACAATATCCACATGGGTCACACACTTTAATGTTAACTATATACTTGTTCTATATCGGACACTCACAAGGTAATATGGCGTGAGAAGTCTGACCACTCACAGCCATATTTTCTACAATTAAACACCCCATTTATGTGAATTGGTGTTTAACAAAAAGCAGTCATTTGAGAGTCATTGCCAAGGCTGGATCCAGAGATCAAGGAAGTGTAGAGAATCCTACCTGGGACTGAATTGCCTTGCAGCTTTCACGGGGTAATTGGATCTTGAGACCACAATCGCTGACATTACCCAGTGGACCTGTTGAAATGCAATGAACACTGTTAGGACACTTTTTGTAATTCCTCCCATGGGAGAAGTTTTAATGGAGAGATTTTGCTCAAGTCAAGGAAAAGCCTGAGAGAAGAGAGCTGAGTGTCCAGGCAACAGATACACAGGTGGTACCCAAACATAGGTAATGTCTGCCCTGCCTTCCAGCACCTCTAATTCAGTGTATTCAGCCCTGAACATGGAGTAACTCAGGTGGTGGCAGCCACTGTCAGATCTTGCCATTGCATGTGGCCACAGTGTTCTGAGCCATTGTGCGTCACCATGACTCCTCTTGGTGTCTAATGAATCAGGTCCTGGGACTTAGAGAAAGGTAGTGGGAGAAGGGGCAAAAGAATTTTTCTCCCCTTTTTTGCTCTCTCTTCCAGACCAATTGTTACTGCTGTGAGAAATGTGGCTTATCAGAACAACTCCTGGGATAAAACACTCAGATGCATCTAGGTAACGTAGCATCTTTATCTGCCATCACAAAATGAATCGGCTTGATAAACTCCAGCCCTGCTCGGTAATAGTTATGTGAGTACCATTTGTCCACATTAGGAAAATGACGCTGCACACAGAAGTGTTAGGAGTACAAGCTCAGGAGACAGACTGTTTAATTTCCAATCCCGGTTCTGTGGGATCTCGGGCAAGTCCCTTAAACTCTCTGATCCACAAGTTCCTCCTCTGTAAAACGGAGAGGACAACACTTCCTTCCTTAAGAGTTTGTGAGGATTGAATGAGATGATACTACGAAAGTGCTCAGAACAGTGTCTGGCATGCAGGGAGTGCTCAGATGACCTTAGCATTCATCACTGTGCTCATCTCAGCCAACCTCTTTGATTTGGCTCAGTCTTGGTTGGATCTACTGTATATTCAATCCCTTCAAAGTTCATCTCCCCAGTGGCACTGTTCCCCTCCTCTCCAGCCCATTTCCAAAGAAGAGGTCTTGGAGTGAGGCAAAGCTCATGCTCCTTGCAGTATCAGAAGGGCTGGGGCTCCCGAGTCTTGAGCTGGTCTCCACATCACGCTGATGGTCAGGTCCTTGGCTATGAAATTACTTGTATTCTCTCAGGAGAGAACATTCCATCTGTATCCCTGAAAGTTCTGCTAGCATCTGCTATTGAGAAGCATTGCTGGAATAACTCGGCATGTGCCATATTCCCAGAGAGCTAGGACAACTACTCTTGCAGCCATGCATGACCTCAATTCCAGTTCTCGCTGGCGCTGGGGATCCCGAGGTCTGCCTGTGACCAGGATGGGTGCCAGTATGGGCATCTAGGCCAGAAGCACTGCTGCTGGTGATACTAATGGTGCTCAGGGAGTCATTGCCCCAAGTCAGGCACAAGACTGTGAAGTTCCATAGCCTACAGACACACCAACCTACAGCCTCTGTCTACAGCATTGCTGGTGGCAGAGAGGGACATGTGTGTCCTCAGGCCAGAACATTTTCATTAATGCAGTACAAGGCACTGATGTAAAGGTGAACTTCATGTCCAACTGGAATAAGGATTCATATACCAGCAGTAACATCCTGAAATTTAAAGGATAATTGTACACTGTACATAACTGGTGCAACATTTTTCATTAATTTACAGGAATCCAGACATAATAAGAACACTCTGCTCACTTGCTTTGGAAATCAACTTGTTGTTAGTGCAAATGTTCCCCACTTTACCTTATATCAGTTAAAGACACAAGCACTGACTGACATAAAATAAATGTGTGCTCAAATCCCATCACCGCGAGAATATGATTTATCTAAGCCACATTTCTTCATCTGTAAAGTGAAGGTCATAATTGCTCCTACCCCAGAGTTTGTCAAGGAAACGTCTGTAGTAACGTGTTTTACTTCGGTTTTAATATTTGCTGAGAGATTTTAAGCCCTACTACTACCCCTTCCCCTTCTCCCCTACATGTGGGCAAGCTGATAAGAGAGCCTGAGTACTCCCTCCTTTTTTTATATGTCTCTGTTTTTTCTTAGTTTTTATTTAGCATTTTGTGTACATGGATTATGCATTCATTGTGGAATACATTTCCCAATTTCTCCCTCTTATTACAACTTTTTTTCAAATTCTTTTCCCACTTAGAAACATAATATTGAGCAGAGTTTCCTGTGCTATACAGCAGGTCCTTGCTGGTTATCTATTTTAAATATAGCAGTGTGTACATCCCAAACTCCCAGCCAATCCCTCCCCCCACGATTTCCCCCTGGTAACCATAAGTTCAGTTCTCTAAGTCTATCAGTCTGTTTTTGTTTTGTAAGTAAGTTCATTTGTACCACTTTTTAAAAGATTCAACATATAAGTGATATCATACGATATTTGTCTTTCTCTGTCCGACTTACTTCACTCAGTGTGACAATCTCTAGGTCCATCGATATTGCTGCAGATGGCATTATTTCACTCTTTTTAATGGCTGAGTAATATTCCATTATATATATATGGACCACATCATTTTAAAGAAGATGTGGTACATATATTCCCTCCTTTGATGCAAGCCAGAAGTTCAAACCATGCCAGCCCCACCCAGTGAAAGCAAAATCCCTCACCGCAGCTCCATCTCCTAAGCAGAATAAACACCCAAAGTCAATTTCCTTTCCCTGTTCACTCAAGCCATTTTCAGACCTACTTGGGGAGGCTGCCCTGGTCTCCCAAGAAAGCCTCAATATGTGAGTACTGATCCTGTTACTAGTGCTTTAATGCATGTAAGGCATAACCTGTCTTTATATCTAAACCAAATTTGGGGTTAAGCAGAACAGAGAGGACCCTGGAAGTATCCAGTAACTACTCAAAAAGCAAAACACTGGATGGTGAGGGGAACAAAAAACTAAAATAGAGGTTCATAGTTTTACCCAATTGGAAATCCAAAATTTACTAAAAGAATTTATGCAACAAAAGATTAAATTATGCTAACTGGCTTTTGTACTTCTACAAGAGAGGTTCTGAATTAACTTTAGCATCTGTTGATATGCACCAACTGGCAAAGCTTCATAGCCTTAATCAGCATCAGAATTAGAACACGAATACAGTTATACCTGGAGATTCTCACTAGATCTTAAAAAGGTACCAATTATACTTTTAGGAGAGAGTTATCAAACACAAAATAAAGGACATCAGAACTGTTGCCTTGCATAAATTCCCCCATAGTCAAATTACCCAAAACTATGCTCTGATTCAATGAAAGATAAAGTCTTTGGCACAATTGGTTTTACAAAATGCAAGCCCTTGGACCTTCAATCCCACATAAATAGTTAATACAGCCCAATATAAATTAAAACAGGGGGTTATGGGTTGACTCCCCCCCCCAAATATGTGGAAGTATTAACCCACTGTGTCCGTGTTTTTCTGCCAGCTGAGTATAGTCAGGTGCAAATTATAAGTCAACTGTACAAGGACTAAGTGTACCTTGCCCTGGAATCATCCTTACACACGATTACCAGCCATGAGCCATTATGCAGACCCAGAGGTTCTGGAACACCAGGGCAGCCTGAGGAAAGGACCTCCTGCAGCTCTTGTGGAGCCTCCTACTGGTCTTCCCCCAAATTCACCTGAACGCATTGACTCCGGCAACCGTGCAATGAGGAGCACAGAAGCAAAAGTTTCAGAGACTGATTGGATACTAGGTATGAATCAACAGTGATGGCTGGAATTAATCTTTCTTTCTTTTTTCTTTTTTCTTTTTTTTTTTGCAGCGTGGCATGAGGGATTGTAGTTCCCCGACCACGGGTAGAACCTGCGCTCCCTGCAGTGGAAGTGCGGAGTCTTAACCACTGGACCTCCAGGGAAGTCTCGGAAGTTAATCATTTTGATCACATTAATTCCTTTTTAGGTAAAGGACTAAATCCATATTTAATACAAAGGGAAAAAATTAACGTTCCTCAAACGTATGGACACCAAGGGGGGGAAAGCGGCGGGGGATGGGTGGGGGTGGTGGGATGAATTGGGAGATTGGGATCAACATGTATACGCTAATATGTATAAAATGGATGACTAATGAGAACCTACTGTATAAAAAAATAAAATTCAAAAACGAATTATAAAAAAATTAATGTTCCTTTGGTAAGTATAATCAAGTATAATATTTTTAAAATATTACTTATACCTTAAAAGTTTAGAACAGGCTTATCTTATTTAGTATTGGAGATACGCTCTTGCAAATGAAAGCACTAACCACATCACTATTATTCAGTCATTGCAGAATAAGTCGTTTGGAGATGCTTTCCAGGCATAGTAAATATTACATATGATCAACATGTAATTAATATGCAATTAGAAGTTTATTACCTAATGTCTTTTTCTTCTCTGCCTCTTTTACAATTTGTCTAATAGTGGATTTTGCCAGACTTGGAATATGGCCCACCCAGATCTACCTGATGTTTACCTACTTAAAATCTGCATTTTCAAACCGCCTTTAATCATCAAAGTAATTCCTTCTTTGACTATGCAAACTATTTGCTGTGAAGCAGAATATGATAATGAGAAAATAAAATATTAGGGGCAAAGAGACCTTCACAGAGTAAACAAAACAAACTTATGGACTGAATGTTTGTGTTCCCCCTCTTCCCAATTCAGATGTTGATATCCTAACCCCCAGTGTGATGGTATTTAGAGGTGAGGCCTTTGGGATGTGATTGGGTCATGAGGGTAGAGCCCTCATGAATGGGATTAGTGCCCATACAAGGAGCTGAAGAGACCAGAGTTCTCTTCTGCCATGTGAGGACACTGCAAGAAGACCTCTGTGTAAGAATCAGGAAGTGAGCATTCACCAGACACTGAATCTGTCAGCATCTTGATCTTGGGCTTCCCAACCTCCAGAACTATGAAAAATAAATTTCTGTTGTTTATAAGACACCCAGTTTATGATATTCTGTTAGAGCAGCCTGAACAGACTAAACCAAAACCTATTGGCAAGTGCCTGTCAAACTGGGCAGAGTGACTCTGTTTCTGCTGGTTTGCATTCACAGAGACTTGTTTCTATCTGTGCCTACGTGTTTTTGCACTCCTGCTGTCCACTGTGTTTCAAATATATTTGTAAGAATAACTTGAGACCTAGAATGCTAGCAGCTTACTCCAGAGAGGATTTTCATTTGCTTCTGCCAGATGTCTGGGGTCATTCTAGATGGGGTCCAAGAAAACCAAGTGCAAAACTTGAGGCCCCTACACAAACCAGGGTATTTGAAACTAATCTATAATTCCACCCGATATTAAGTCCACTTCCTGTTCCTCCCAGCCGTTAGATCATAACAACTTGGGGGCCCAGATCATTTCTGGCAGAGTTAGAATCCCCATGTTGTGTGCCTCTGGTTTCTTTCACCTTGTCCGTTATGATGTCAAACCTCACCAGGCTGACAATTTCCCTTAGGGAAATAGTCACTACCAAGCTCCTTCACATGATTAGATTCCTATTTTCCTTTTGATTTTTAAATTCAAAATGATATACAAAATTTTAAATATACAGAGAAATTGAAAGAATAGCACCATGAACACCCAAATATTCACCATCTAAACACAACTATCATTAACATTCTTGCCATGAACACTGTGCACATAGGAGAGCAAAATTTGCCACTCCAAAATGTCTCTTAGGTCCAAAAGACTCAAGAAGAAACTTTGACTTTCCCCCTAACCACCTAAAGAATTTAGATACAGGGCTTGTTCTCAGAATAGAACTATCACCAGAGACACCTGTAAGAATATGGGCTGGGTCTGGGGGGGGCAACTCTTAGAGATCAGAGTCCACCCCGGGTCCCATTGTCTCTGCAGGGCACAGCAAACATTTGTTTACCAAACATTTGCTTTTCCATCTTCATGTGAAATGCCTTCCTCCCCTTTTACATTCAAAACCCCTACCCCCAACATCCTTTTCTATCTCTAGCTGAAGTTGGTATTTAAGATGAAGGTTTTGTCCATTTGGGGGAGTTACTCAGTTCTCCTGGGGTCTCTCCCATGTATACACATTATTAAACTTTTCTGTGATTTTCTCCTGTTAATCAGTCTCATGTCAATTTAAGTCTTATTACTTCTGAAACTAACACAACATTGTAAATCAACTATACTCCAATAAAATTAAAATTTTAAAAAGTTTAATTCTTAGACCAGCCAGAAAAAGCTAGAAGGGTAGAGGAAAATCTCTTCCTCCCCAACATGCTGAACCTTTTCAAAGACATTTTCTAACCTCATGACACCTCAGTCCTAAATTTTTTTTTAGCACATATCTCCTAAAAACCAGAACATTCTCCGACATAAAAATAAAACCAGGTTTCCTGCCCAGCAAGTAAGGAGCTTGGAAGTCATGACTCTCATCCTCATAACAAGAAAAAAGATGAACAAATTGAAAATCAACAACTCTTTTCACATACATCAGATGTTAAAGGAAAACCACTGCCCCTAAAGTTGGAGCAAGAAGCAAATACACCGACTCACAGCTTACAAGGATCAGAAAGCCAGGGAAAGATGCTAGCACACACCCCAGACCTCCTCCTGATCTGTCAACCAACCCCTCTCCCCGGGGTCTTTACCACTCTCTTGGGGAGTGTTTCTGGAATGAAGGGGGAAGGAGTAGAAGGATGGGTGTCTCCAGGCTCTGGCCTCTGAGCGTGACCCTGTGCTCATGGGCACCAATGATGGAGCCAGACTGCTCAGGCCCACATCCCATTTCCCCCTTGGCTGGCACCCTCAGGCAAGTTGTTCCACTTCCTTTAGCCTCAGGACCCTCATCTATAAAGTGGGGATAATAATAATAACACCTACCATGAAAAACTTGGCGGATGAAATCAGTGGCTGCACGTCAAGTGCTCAGCACGGTACCAGCACAGAGCACACACTCTAAAGGCTCAACCATGACTAGTACGTTAAGGAAAAACCTTGCCTTCATTCTTCCCCATCTGTCTCATTTTTTTTTCATGCTGACACTTGCTGAAAGGACAGACCACACTCTCTATTCTCCCCTTGTGACTTGTTGCTGCCCAAATCCATCCCACAGCCACTGGTGATCACCTAAGCCCAGTAGACATTTCCAGCCCCCTGCACTCAACACCATGCCCCCCACGCCCCATAGACCTCCCCTCGTTGTCCGAACACTGCTCTCCCCTGGTTCTCGGGCGTCTCCCTTTCCATCTCCTCCATCAGATGATCCTCTTTGCAGCTCTTCTGCCGTCTCCCTCTGCAGGGCATGAAGGGCGCACAGTTTCCGCCACTGTGCCCAGGCATGAAGCAGTACCTTTCTACTTGGCCTTCCTGCTTCACTCTTCAGCCCATTATAACCTGTTCACAGTCAAGCAGCCACAGGCGTCCTTCCAAAACATAAGACAGAAGCCTCTCTAAGGATCCAAACCCTCCAGGGACTTCAGATCTCATGCACAGTAGAAGCCTGAATCCTTATTCTCTTTCTGATCACATTTCCTACTATTCTATCTCTCACCTACACTGCTCCAAGCACTTGGCTTTTCCTTGAACACATCAGGCACACTCTGGCCTCAGAAGCTTTGCACAGGCTGCTTCTGCATCCGGATAGCTCCAGAAAGCCGCCACAGGAGCCCGCCAGCTGCACCCTCATTGGCTGGATGGCCACAGGGGTGGGCCTTGCATGTGATGAACCCACACACTGGAGCATGGGGCCCGTGTCACCTACTAGGGTGGAAGCAGGGTCCCTTGGGGGCACCGAGGCTGAGGACAGACAGCAGGAGGCTCAGGCCCCGAGAGGTCACTGTGACCAGAGGGCATCCGCGAGGCAGCGGCGTCAGCCTCGTGCATCATCTCGTGTGGCGCGTGCCCAGGCTGCGGTGACCACGCTCAGGCCTCTGACCAGGGCGGTGGCCGTCTTCCGGAGGAGGGGGACCCCGCGGAGGGGGAGTGCCCCGGCCAGCCAGCGCTCCCACCAGGTACCTCTCAGTCCCCTTGGCCCCCCACAGCACCCTCGCAGAGAAGGCCCACGGGGGCCCTTCCCGACCCTGCATTTCCCCAGCTGCTCCTGCAGCAGATGCCTTTCCAGATTTCCCCTACGGTGCATCGGCCCGATCTGAGGGTGACCCTGATTTTACTTGACAAACGCGCGCGTATTTGAAGCCAAGTGGAGGAATCATATATCTGTCCCCGTCGGAGGGCAGGGGCCGTGTTTAACTTGCTCACCTTTGAGCCCTAGAAACCTGCCCCAGAGTCTGGCACCGAGGGGATGACTCGGGGGACACTGAGAAGACGTCATTTTCTTGGCAGGCATCTGTTAAATTGAGGTTTGCTGGGGAGGGTGGCGTCCGTGCTCTGGTTGCATTGATTCCGTGGGTGCTGAGCGCTCGTCTGTGCCAACCACTGGGCTCAGGGCCTGAGAGGCATCCACGTCCTTTAACCCTCAAGCAACTCCCGGAGACAAGTCGCAGTGTTTCCGAGTCCATTTGACGGCGGGGTCGGGGAGACGCAGCCAGGGAAGGGCAGGCACAGGCCAGTCTCACGCGGCCCCGAAGCCCCACGGCCGCTTCCGGACCTCTGCGCTTCGCCCCAGGCGCCTACTGCACGGGAGTCCGTGCGCCGGGCTTTTGCTCAGGATGGCAGTTTGCCAGAGACGGCTTTTTTTTTTTTTCGGTACGCGGGCCTCTCACTGCTGTGGCCTCTCCCGTTGCGGAGCACAGGCTCCGGACGCGCAGGCTCAGCGGCCATGGCTCACGGGCCCAGCCGCTCCGCGGCACGTGGGATCTTCCCGGACCGGGGCACGAACTCGTGTCCCCTGCATCGGCAGGCGGACTCTCAAGCACTGCGCCACCAGGGAAGCCCCCAGAGACAGCTTTTGAGAAGCATTATTCCCTCAGCAGGGCCCCGGCTTCCAGGTGCCGGAACCTCCCTGCAGCTTCTCTGCCAGCAGAGCTCGAGGAGTTGGAGCCCCGCAGAGGTGGCTGAGGCTTAGTGAAGTTTGCGACGCGAGGCTGCTGCGGAGCTCTTAGCTGACATCTCTCACTGCAGCGTCCACGAACTGCCACCCTCCCTTTTACCAACGGAAAGACACAGGAGAGTCTTTGACAATTTGGAGGTAGGTCTGTGCTCTGTTTACTTCCATATGGCTCACAGTCACTTATTTGAGCTTGAGACGCAGTTACATCCTAGTTTGAAAACTTCACAAATTTCTCAATGGGCACTGTCTGCTTTTCACAATCACTTTCTGAATCCTCTGCATCCCAGTGCAGCAAATATCTCAGTTAATGAGATTTTAACAAGTTAAGGCTATATGAGCTACAGAGAAAAACATCAAAGGTCCCCTCTGACATTTAGCTGACTACATTTGTTGGTTTACACTGAATATATGTATATTCATGGGCTATGTTTAGCATGACATAAAACTTTCAGTAGCTCTGAAAAATATCAAATGTGTAGCGAACACAGAGTGAAAAGTACAAGCTGAACCCCACCTCTGCCAATTCTACTCTCTAGAGGGGCCCTTTTTATATCTTGGGTATCTATGCAGATATTTCAACATAAAAATATTTTTCCAGTATAAGAAAAATGGTATTATTTTATGTACATTGTCTTCCAAACTTGCTTTCTCTTTCATTAATATATATGGCCATCTTTGCACATTAGTGCACAGAAATCCATCACATTGTTTGCAGTGTCTTCAGTGTAGTCTGTGGAATGGATTCACTATAGTTTATTCAGGGAGGCCTCTGTTGATATTCACTTAAGTGTTTCCAATTTGTAACACACTGGCCAGGGTGATGGGCAGCTGCATGTTCTAGCAGGATGAGTGATCTGAGAGAAATAGTGCCAGTGAGACTGCCATTAGGCCATTGAAAAAGTGCAGGTGAACACAATCTTTTTTTTTAAAAGAAGAAAGTAAATAGAGAAAATATCTTGCTGCATAGGAGTTTCACAAATGGAATGTTGGAACTATAAGTAGAGACGGATAGGTGGGTATATATCTAGGGTATTTCTAAGCTACTTTTTGGATGGGTAAAGGCTGCAGTTCACTTGGGTCAAAGAAATCTCTCTTGAAGGTATAGTATATGAAGACAGTTAAAAAGCAGAGGCCCCTAATGATTCCCCCACAAAACAGTTAGAACAAATAACTGAGTTCACCAAGCTGCGGGATACAAAACCAAAGCACAAAAGTCTACTGTGTTTCTATACACTAACAATGGACAGTCCAGAAACGAAATCAGGAAAACAATTCCATTTACAACATCATCAGAAAGAATAAAATACTTAGGAATAAACTGAACCAAGAAGGCAAAGGACTTGTACACAGAAAGCTATAAAACATTGCTGAAATTAAAGAAATAAATGGAAAGACATTCCATGTAAATGGGCTGGATGACTTAATATTGTTCAGATGTCAGTACTCCCCAAAGTGATCTACACGTTCAAGGCACTCCCTATCAAAACCCTAAATACATTTTTTTTGGCAGAAATAGAAAAAGTCATCCTAAGATTCCTATAGAATCTCAAGGGACCCTGAATAGCCAAAACAATCTTGAAAAGAAGAAAAGTTGGAGGGCTCACACTTTCTGATTTCAGAACTTACTACGAAGCTACAGTAATCAAAACAGTGTGGTTCTACCTCCAAAGTAAATATAAACATACAGATTAAGAACAGGCATTAAGTTAATGCAGCCACAGACTCTTTAATTGGGGCACAAAATCTCTCCACTGTATACCAGTGAAAAATAAAATGCACACTCCATGGTCTTACATGACCTCACCTTGGAATTCATAAAGCATCACTTCTGCTGTGCTCTGAGGGTCTATTCATTTTTCTTCATCCTTTCTTCTTTCCATTCCTCAAACCGGATGGTCTCCATTAGGCTGTCTTCACACTTGCTGATTCTCTCTTCAGCCTGCAAAAATCTGCTTTTGAGATTCTCTAGGGACTTTTCATTTCCAATACTGTATTGTTCAACTTCAGAATTTTCACTCGGTTCTTTTTTTTTTTTTTTTAATAATTTCCCCATCTTCATTAATATTCTCTGTTTGGTGAGATATTGCTCTCCTACTTTCCTTTCATTTTTAAGCATGTTTTAATTTATACCTTTGGACACATTCAATACAGCTCTTGGAAGGCTTTATCTAGTAAGGCAACATCTGGGCCTTGTCAGGGACAGTTCCCATGAACTGCTTTGTTCCCCTCTGTATTGGTTACACATTTCTGCTTCTTTGCATGCCTCGATCATTTTGCTTAAATTATACATTTCAAATACTATAATGTGCCAACTCTGGAAGTCACATTTTCCCCTTCTTCCAGGTTTGTTGTTGTTGGGAGTTTGTTTGTTTTATCGTTTTTGTTGTTGCTGTTTGTTTAGTGACTTTCCCGAATGAATTTTTACTGTTTGTATTCTTTGTCACTTGCGGTCACTGAAGTTTCTTCTCAGTTACCTTTGTGGTGAACCAACAACTGGAAATAGATTTTATTAAATATCTTGAATCAATAAGTCTCCCAACTTTTGTGTTCATGTTAGGTCATACCTTCAATGCACATGTAGACAGGTTACAAGTCTACTTTAGTCTCAATTCTTGCTTACACAGAAACTCAAGATCAGCCAGAGCAAAAGCATCAGCCTTCTCAAGTGTACCATAGCCTCAGGCAGCCATAAAATTAGCCAATTGCCAGTAACTTTCTTTTCGACAAATGGCCTCAGGAAAGGCTTTTCACCCTGGGTTAACTCCAAGTCAGGACAAATAAAATCAGGTTTGCAAATGGAACCTTCCAGGGAACACCCCAATCTCGTCAAATAATAATGCTATGAATACTAGACCCTTGCTTCTATTAATAGATATGATTTGCAAATATATTCTCTCATTCTGTGGGTTGCTCTTTCACTTTCTTGATAATGCCCTTTATTCATTCACGTTTACCTCAAATATTTATTGAAAGTCTCCTATGTACCCCTCACACTGCCAGTTGTATGTTCCATGAGTTTAACAGTGAACATGATAGGCAAGATCCCTGCTCCAGTGAGCCTAACACACAGGCTAGGGCGAGGGGGGGGTCACACACCATACATAAAGAAACAGCAATTTCCAATTACAGCAAGAGCTATGAACGAAATAAGTCATTCAACCCAAATGCAAGCATTATTAGCCTTCTAATTTATAAATGGGTAGAGATTTGGACTAGAGTATTGGTTTTCAAAATATTCCCCTTGAACCCCTAGAGAACAGATCCTTAAACTTTAGCATATCGGTGTTCCTTGTTAAAATCAAATGAAAATTATAGGCCATGGGGATTATGGATTTCCTTAGTGAAAAAGCACATGCACCAATAACTTCCTATCTCTCTCTTAGGTTTCATAGATTACCTGAAGTCTATCTGCAGGAAGCTGGTAGGGGTGGCTCTAAGCTTAGCCCATCCTTCTGCCAGAGCAGCTCCTATTGTCCACTATTTTTGCATATTGGACCTTCAAGAAAGATTTTATTTGATCCAAGTGTGTTGTGGGCCCCACTCTCCCAGAAAATAGTTTAGAAACACCAAGTTAGAGGATCTCTCTGTGTTATCTCTTTCAACAAAACATTAGTAAGAATTCTACCCTTCAAGATGCTTTTTCCTTGTTTACTTTCTTCAGTGAAAAAACTAGACTGTGTTCACTTTCTCTTTTTTCATTCTTGCTGTCCTCCTGGAACCTGCCTGTCCCTCTTGCCAGCGAGATATAAATTGGGATTAATACAATGTCTCTCGATAGGGGCCTGTCTGAATGAGTCATGGTGAGTTCATTCCATGGACTACACTGCAGCCATTGAAAACAAGGTGGTTGATTTCTGTGCACTAATATGCACAGTCTGATTTCTTAGACTAAAAGCACGGAGTTCTGATTAAGATAAGGTCCACTACATTAATCTAGACAGAAAATACAGTGAAAGCCTGAATTAAAATAGTGCTACAGGGCTTCCCTGGTGGCGCAGTGGTTGAGAGTCCGCCTCCCAATGCAGGGGACACGAGTTCGTGCCCCGGTCCGGAAAGATCCCACATGCCGTGGAGCGGCTGGGCCTGTGAGCCATGGCCGCCGGGCCTGCGCGTCCAGAGCCTGTGCTCCACAATGGGAGAGGCCGCGACAGTGAGAGGCCCGCGTACCACAAAAAAAAAAAAATAGTGCTATAGCAGATGAAGAGGGAAAAGAGATAAGGAAAACATAAGGAAGCAGAATCCATAGGATCTGGTGATTGATAACATAATACTTCGCTTCCCCCCACATAACGACACCACAGTAACAGGCTCTAGTATAGTAACAGGGGATTATTATACTGTTACACTGCAGTGGAAAAGGCTGCAAGGTCCAGACTCTAAGAAGGAGTTTTTAGGGACAACCAAGCCAACAAGGGAGATAAAAATAAGGATGCTAGAGGAAATTGATGTGCCTGACACTTACAGTTAGAGCAAGCACTAAACAAAGCCCAACTCCTAGGCAGATTAACATAAAACCTCACTCTGAAGGCCTATTTACCTTAGTTCCTGTTATCTAATATATCATTACAGCTTTCAACAAAGAATTACAATCCATGTTAGAATGAAATAATATTCAGAGTCTGAAGAGACAAAGCAAACATCAGAACAACATTCAGATATGGCACAGAGTTTAGAATGGTCAAACAGGGAATTAAAAATGGCTATTGGGTTTCCCTGGTGGCGCAGTGGTTGAGAGTCTGCCTGCCGATGCAGGGGACATGGGTTCGTGCCCCGGTCCGGGAAGATCCCACATGCCGCGGAGCGGCTGGGCCCGTGAACCATGGCCGCTGAGCCTGCGCGTCCGGAGCCTGTGCTCCAAAACGGGAGAGGCCACAACAGTGAGAGGTCCGCATACTGCAAAAGAAAAAAAAAATGGCTATGATTGGGCTTCCCTGGTGGCGCAGTGGTTGAGAGTCCACCTGCCGATGCTAGGGGACACGGGTTCGTGCCCCGGTCCAGGAAGATCCCACATGCCGTGGAGCGGCTAGGCCCGTGAGCCTTGGCCACTGAGCCTGCGCGTCTGGAGCCTGCGCTCCGCAACGGGAGAGGCCACAACAGTGAGAGGCCCGCGTACAGCAAAAAGAAAAAAATTAAATTAAAAAAATTTAAAAATGGCTATGATTAATATGTTAAGGGCTATAATGGAAAAAAAATAGACAACAGGCAAGAATAGACAGGTAGAATACAGAGGAGTGACATCAACAAAAGTAGTAGAGTAGGGAATTTGAAGGGCCTGTCCTTCCACAGAAACACCAAAATGAGCAAACACTGTCAGAACTAAATTGGTCAGACTCTAGGAAATAAAGGTTTGAAGCAACCAAATGAATGCTGAATCAACAAAAAGAAGCCTTCGACAGGAGGGCTTTGTGGTGTTTTAACTGAGCCTTGCCCCCTTCCCCTCCCCTCCATGGTGATAGTCTTGAAGACAGTAGCCCTCATTCCTGATGTAGGTATCTTGTTCTGGAGGAACAGCATAGACCTTGTTCCCAAGGAATTGTATTTGTCTATTTTGACCCGTCTAGGGTTTCCCTGAGGACAGATACAACATGCAAGTTTTTTTTCACCCAACTCAGAACTCTCTCATGGTGACACAGTGGCTGTAAAAAGACAAAGATAAAGATAGAATCTTGAAAGCAGCAAGAAAGAAGTGACTCATCAAGTAAAAGGAATCTTCAATAAGATTAGCAGTCAATTTCTCAGAAGAAACCATGGAGACCAGAAGGTAATGGGATAACATATTTAAAGTGCTGACAGAAAAAAAAATCTGTCAATCTCTCAACCAAGAATTCTATATCTGGCAAAACTATGCTTCAAAATGGAAAGAGAGGGCTTCCCTGGTGGCGCAGTGGTTGAGAGTCCGCCTGCCGATGCAGGGGACACGGGTTCGTGCCCAGGTCCGGGAAGATACCACATGCCGCAGAGCGCCTGAGCCCGTGAGCCATGGCCGCTGAGCCTGCACGTCCGGAGCCTGTGCTCCGCAACGGGAGAGGCCACAACAGTGAGAGGCCCGCGTACAGAAAAAAAAAAAAAGGAAAGAGAAATTAAGACATCCCCATATTTTAAAAAAGCTGAGAAAAGTCATCGCTAGTAGACCTACCCTAGAAGAAATGCTAAAGTTAATTCTTCCAGCTGAAATGAAAGGATACTAGGCAGTAAATGTAAGTCATATGAAGAAATAAAGAACAGTGGTAAAGATAACAATACAGGTAAATATAAAAGCCACTTTTATCATATTTACGGTTTGTAATACCTCTGTTTCTCCTACATTATTTAAGATGCAAACACATAAAACAATACTTACAAATCTATGTTAATGGAAACAATAAATAGAAATTTAACTTGTAATAATAACTACAAGAGTGGGGACTGAGCTATATAGAAGCAAAGCTTTTGTATACTATTGAGACTAGGTTGTCATTAATTCAAACTAGATTGTTAAAAGTTTAATATGTCAAGTGTAGTCCCCAGGGTAAACACTTAGAAAATAACTTTAAAAAATACAGGGCTTCCCTGGTGGCTCAGTGGTTAAGAATCCGCCTGCCAATGCAGGGGACACAGCTTCGAGCCCTGGTCTGGGAAGATCCCACATGCCACAGAGCAACTAAGCCCATGCATAACAACTACTGGGCCCACGCACGACAACTACTGAAGGCCGCGCGCCTAGAGCCTGTGCTCCGCAACAAGAGAAGCCACCGCAATGAGAAGCCCGCGCACTGCAACGAAGAGTAGCCCTCGCTCGCTGCAACTAGAGAAAGCCCATGCACAGCAACGAAGACCCGACACAGCCAAAAATAAATAAATAAAAATAAATAAATTTATAAAAGAAAGAAATAAAGCGCAGATTAAGATCACATTTAACCCTAACCCATTTAACGGCTTCTCCAAGGGCTCTTTCAGCCCTAATGCACTACAAGACTTGAGGGAGTCGGGGATACAGCTTTAAGTAACTGCAGCTGTAATTGTGCCTAAATGCTTGGGGGTCACGAAGACTTTTGATAACCCCAAAAAGGTATGGGCTAGCTTTTTGGACAATTGCCCACATACTCAAAACTTTGAAGGCCCTTTGAAGTCATCCATGGACCCCCAGATGAGGAAGCCTTGCTTCCCAGGTTGGTCAAAGACCACTGAAGGAAAGATATTGATATACTGGGTTGGCCCAAAAGTTCATTCGAGTTTTCCATAGGATGCTACGAAAAACCCGAACGAACTTTTTGGCCAATCCAATGTTTTTTTTGTGTGCTGATCTATCCCGTGGGTATGCCCAGCTCCCAGAGGGGCCCTTGCCAGCAAAATGGGTGGAAAAGGCTTTGGATCCCTTTGGCAGGGGAGGGAGAGAGTCTTTGCACAAGGACCATTAGGAGCCTGGCCCTGGGTAGGCCTATGTCCACTGAGCCTGAAGACTTGAGAATTTTCTCCATTCTTGAGAATTTTCAGGAAGATTTCACCCACTGTGTCAGGATCTGTGGGAGTGGGGACTGGACAAAGCAGAGTATAATCCATATAGACCGCCCTATGCTGCTGTATTTTTCTCAGCTCACATTCCCGCTGCCCTGTTGTAGCAAGGATTTTAAAAGCAAACAATGTATAGAGTTGAGATGATTAGTTTTCAATCTTGGCAGGGGGTTACATTTATCCCTTTAGGGTTATTTCTCTCACACACAAAAATCTGCAGACAGCTTTCGCCCATACTACCTCTACTCTGTGTGAGATCCTGCACCAGCTCCAACAGGGGGAATGCCCAAAATATAAGGTGCTGACACTCCAGTGAATGGGGCACGAGGTGAAGAAGAAAACCCAGAATAACACCCTTTAGGAAAGCTGAGAGCCTCCCCAAGGGAGGCCTGGGGATGGCAGATATATGGGTACTACCTGAAGAGAGAATGCTCCCAGCCATGACATCTTCTGCTACCAAACTCGAGTTCCTCTGAGGTGTCTGCAGCCCTTGGGTCGGAGTCAGTTCCTTCTTGTCACCCCAAGTTGCACACGGCCATACCAGAGCCTAAGGAGGGACGAGGGAAATGTTTCTTGGTGTTTCATGGCTCTTCCTCTCCACTTCCCCCCTAAATCCCAACCCTGGAGCAGAGCTCCCTCTGGAAGCTGGCCTGGCCACCTCCCTCCCTCCTTCCCCCGGGTTGTCCAGATCTGAGGGTGAAGGGTGCTCACCACCACTCCTCTCACCTCGCCTCCCGCCCTCTCCCCCTCATACGCTCATGACTGTTGACCCTCGGGAGGGCTTCCCTGACTCCCTGTCACTTTGTCCACAGCTGCATCCCTTGCCTGGCACCACGATGGTAGTAAGAAGCAGGGGGCACAGAGGGAGGGAAGAGAGGCGAAGACGGCCACGGGAATGGAAGGGCTTAGAAGCGACTACGTCCAGCTGCCGAGCCTGGGACAGACTTTGGCAGGGAGTCCCCTCCTTTACGTGACCGACAACCTAACATTTAATGATTTTCAACGGACACGGAGAGAAGGTAGCAAGGAGAGCATTTAAATCTCCTGACGAAGATGAGACCATGATTCCTTTTTTCTTCTCTCCCGCCCTGCCTGCCCATTCTCAGTCACCGTGGCCGTTCCTCTGGGAACAGTGGGACAGTTTACACTCACTATTGGCAGTGGCCATGGCAGAGGGAGCCAGGCAGTGAAGGAGGAAGAGGCCGCTGGAGTGGGGGAAGGGCTGGAAGGGACCCCCACACACACACAACAGGCTCTTGAGTAGCAGTCACCTCGCTGTTTTCTGGGAGGGAGAAGCTGAAGAGCCAGGCCCTGCACGCGGCTGGACAGATCTGGCCTGGACACGCGGACACGCCCTAGCGTCTCGGCCACAGCGGGCAGTGGCCCCCTGCTCCCCGACCCCTTGACTCCCAACCTCAGGCATCACAAATGCAGACCGATCAGAGTGCAAGAGGACCGCTGGCCTCTGCTCTCCTGGCTCCTTTCTCATCCTCTTTGCTCAGCCCATCTTTTCCCTGATGTCCCTCAGTTGCTGAGGGCCGGAGCACAGGGGTGGGGATAGGAGCCCACACCCCTCACACCTGGCTCAGGTCAGCTTTCGTCTCCTCAGTGCCATCTCCACCTGTGGGATCTGAAGTTGGAGTGTTCTGCCTCTCCGTTCTGTCCCGAGTGAATATCCGGCCTGTGTCTCCAGCCCCCGGGCTTTTGTGTGATGTCTTCCTGTTGTGTCCTCAGAAAAGCATCAGAGTTCTCGTCTTTCAGCCACACACTGGGGAGGTGGCAGCTGAGTATGAAGCAGAATGACATCTCCCCTCCATTCCCTCCTGCCATTTCCTTCCTTAGTGCCCACGTCTCTTCTTTGTCTGAGATGATGAGGGCTGATGTGAGTGGTCAGGATGCATGAGCAAGGAGCCCCTGCAAGGCTGTGGCAGAGGGTTGATAGGGAAGAAGAGGTACTTATGAGTCAGCTAGGAGCCCCAACTTCTACATCCTGTGCCACAACAGCTGGGACAAGAATGTCCATTCTTCCTGGAGCCCCTGTGTTCAAAGGGTGCTGGAGTATCTGAACTTGGAACCAGGAATCCTCGATTCTTTTCCTGTTTCTGCCCATTCACATCTAAAGGTCTTCCTGCCACTTGCCTTAAAAAAAAATCTCTAAAACAGGACCCATGTTCCATGCTTCTGACCTCTCCTGGGAAGGTCAGCATAGACGAGGACCTGGAAGATGAGCTCTGAAGCTAAAAGGTGTTGTAACTGGGGATGGCAGCTTTGGGAAAACAGAGTGCCCTTTTGCTGACCCGTTTTCAGGAACTTTGCTGAATCTCATGAAGGGGCAGTAACTGCGGGCTCCATCCACGCGGTACTTCCTTCAACTTTTGAATCCATCTCTTCTTTCTAAATGCTAAACAGGGAATTCCCTGGCGGTCCAGTTGTTAGGACTCCGTGCTTCCACTGCAGGGGGACGCAGGTTCGATCCCTGGTCGGGGAATTAAGATCGCGCAAGCCACGTGTCGCGGCTAAAAAAAAAAAAAAAAAAAAGCTACACAAATAAATGCCCTTTGCGTGGTAGCATGATACCAGCTATCTAGGGTGCTACCAAACATGGATTCACACAGAAAGTGCCCTCTGCAGGAAGCTGAACTTCCCCTTAGTTCCAAGGGCACAATCACAGAGAGACCTGGAAGGGATGGTGGGGCAGTCCTTCTCCAAGCCTTTTGCAGTATAATGGTCTCCTTTCCTTCCGGGTCACTTCCTCCTGTGAGATTAACTCTTTCATTCTTTTTAGTGGCCGTTCTACAGTCACCTCTTATGAGTTTGAGGATATACCTAATAGTGTAAATACTGTCCACAAAAATTCCACCCCTAGCCATCACTTGCCCTCCTTTTTCAAGCATCTCAAGTTTAAGGAATCTAATATATTGTGGTTGTTACTCATTAGCAGTGTATCTAGCTGAATGGGGACATTAGCTTATTGCTTACCACTGACTAGAGAGGAGCATCTCCAGAAAGGAATGTCACACCAGAAGGCTACCCTTCTGACCATCATGAGCCAGCTTTAAAAAGAGCTGGAGGGGCTTCCCTGCTGGCGCAGTGGTTAAGAATCCGCCTGCCAATGCAGGGGACACGGGTTCGAGCCCCGGTCCGGGAAGATCCCACGTGCCGCGGAGCGGCTAGGCCCGTGCACCACAACTACTGAGCCTGCGCGTCTGGAGCCTGTGCTCCGCAACGGGAGAGGCCGCGACAGTGAGAGGCCCGCGCACCGTGATGAAGAGTGGCCCCCGCTCACCGCAACTGGAGAAAGCCCTCGCACAGAAACGAAGACCCAACACAGGCAAAAATAAATAAACAGGGCTTCCCTGGTGGCGCAGTGGTTGAGAGTCCGCCTGCCGATGCAGGGGACACGGGTTCATGCCCTGGTCTGGGAGGATCCCACATGCCGCAGAGCGGCTGGGCCCGTGAGCCATGGCCGCTGAGCCTGCGCGTCCGGAGCCTGTGCTCCGCAACGGGGGAGGCCACAACAGTGAGAGACCCGCATACAGCAAAAATAAATAAATTTATAAAAAAAGAACAGCTGGAAATGATGGAAAACTCAGTAAGGATGCTTAAAAGCTGAATAAGTAGACAGAGTTGATTTTTTAAAACAAGATGAAAGATGTTCCAAATGTTTATGGACCATCTTCTGTAACATGGTTTATGGACCATGAACATAGACTGTTCCAAATGTTTATGGACCATCTTCTGTAACCAATGTTAGGCATGCTCACCAGTCTCTCTTAATTCTCACAGCAGCCCTGATAGGAAGGAATCACTATCTCCATTTTATAAACACGTAAACAAGCTTAGAAAGGACTCTTCATGGAAAAATTATCTGGGGAATTCCCTGGTGGTCCAGTGGTTAAGACTCAGCGCTCTCACTGCCGGGGCCCAGGTTCCACCCCTCGTTGGGGAACTAAGATCACGCATGCCGTGCGGTGTGGCCAAAAAAAAAAAAAGAAGAAAAAAAGAGAAAAATTATCTGAAGACACCTATTCTAAAAAAGTGAACGTTGGTCATCTCTGGGTAATATGGAAACAATGGAATTTTGTCTGATGTTTAAATCTCATATGAAACAAAATGCCGTTTTCATTTAAAAAGTAAAATTTTATGAAATAATAAGTATATAGAAGGCTTGACCAACATCCTAAACTAGGATCTGACACAGGTATAAACCCATGTCTTCCAACTTCCCTGCCCTTCCCTTGACATCACATCGTCTTCTCAGGAGATACAGTTGTCTCTCCTGCAGGGGATTGGTTCTAGGACCCCCTGCAGCTACCAAAATCTGAGGATGCTTAAGTCCCTTATGTAAAATGGTGCAGTATTTACATATAACCTACACACATCTTCCCATATACTTTAAATCACCTCTAGATTACTTACAATACCTAGTACAATGTAAATGCTATGTAAACAGTTGCCAGCATGCAGCAAATTCATGTTTTACCTTTCCTAAGCTCTGGAATTTTTTTGATCCGCGGTTGGTTGAATCTGTGCACGTGGAATCTGTGGATATAGAGGGCCAACTGCGCAACCTCAGGCCAATGGGGAAGGAAAAGGAACCACCATGAACAAACCAGTTTCTGTCTGACCTGGCTCTCACTGAGCCATCACTCTAAGTCACAGGCCTCACCCTGCTCTGACTGGACACTCCCTCCTCACATCCAATGTTCACCGAGGCTACGAGGCCATGAGGCCACGTGGCTCTCCTTACCACTCTAGTATATCAGTTTGCAAAATCTCCAGACCTTCCTGAAAAGCATCCATGTATATGGGGCTGTGGCTGAACAGCCATAAAAATGGGCCTCCTGTTAGGTCCTGGAGCAGGGTGGCATCAACTTGAAAGCCTTCCAGTCCACATAGTGAAAGTCAAAAAAAGGCCATTCACCACTGCCCTCTGCCTTCTACAGATACCTGGATGAGGGCCCCGATTACCTCCTTCATCATTTCATTCTGAATACCTCAGTGTTGAGAGGACCAGCAGGAAGAAAGATATCAAGTGCTTCCAGGGTCCCTAGGTCTGTGCTGGCATTCAGGCCTCTGCGTGCTGCTTGGAATTCCTTTGACAGAAAACACTGCAGCAGTAGTGGCTGCTCAGGAGAGAGGCAACTAGAATGGGGGTACTTCTCCCAGGGCAAACACTGAACCCTCTCTTCCTATTCCAGAATGAAGTTCCCTGAACCCTGGTTTGGTTGTTCGTGTAGCCAGAATGGTAGCCACAGAAACTGCCTCAAACTTAGTAATTCTCTCTGAGCTCCCTTCAGAGGACCTGAATACTCTTATTTTCCGTCTCTCCTGAGAAAGAATGGGAGTAGGACTCATGGCCATCACATATTTGCTGAGCACCTGATACCTGAAGAATTTAGATCACGGGGGGTGGGGAAGCTGAGTAACCAGACAGATACAGATAGTTAGAAATAGATAGATAGGTAACTTTAGATATATGAGAACTATTTCACTCTTTTATTTATAAAGAAGTCATTATGGATCAGTCTTGTGCTAGGAGGCACTGAGGATACAATGCTGAATAAAAGAGAGTTTAGATTCCTTTTTATGAAACATAACATGTGCCCCTCCCAAATTCTGTTGATGATAGATTCCTATCACTGGGTGCCTCATCATTTTGTATTCTTTTATCACCTCTAGGGTCAAGCTCTAGCTGCTGGCTTTCTTCAGACTGGAGACACTGGACACGATTCCCTTCTCCTGTGGAGTTTCTGGTGTCTAAGAAGGCTTGACCGCCTGCTAAAATTTCTCCTGCATATGCTACAAGTATAAGGCTGCTCACCTGTGTGGGTTCTCTGGTGTTTAATAAGGTGGGAGTTCTGAATGAATCTTTTCCCACATTCATAACATTTAAAGGGTTTTTCTCCTGTGTGAATTCTTAGGTGGGTGTGTAGATTTGTGTTATGACTGAAGCTTTTCCCACACCATGAGCATCTATATGGTTTTATTCCTTGGTGTGCCAGTAAGTGCTTATTAAGATCTGAACTCCACCTAAACCTCTTATCACATTGTTGACATTTATAGGGTTTCTCTTCAGTGTGAATTCTCTGGTGCTTAATTAGGTCAGAGCTAACCCTGAAGCTTTTCCCACATTCCTGACATTTAAAAGGTTTCTCTCCTGCATGGCCTTTCCCATGAAGATCCATACGTTTTGGAAGCTCTTGTCTGCAAGTTGTAAGTTTCTTTCTTTTCTTCCCTGGAAAAGCTCGATGCCGTTTCCGTACCCTGTGTGTACCACCATGATTTTCTCTGCCCGTTGTTTTCTGGGCAACTTTCATTCTGGCCTTTCTTAATACTTTGCATCCTGATGCTTGTATTTCTAATGTAGAAAGAGACATAGGTTGGTCATTTCCAGTGTCATTTTTGAGCTTTAACCCTGTTGGAATAAACAGAAGAATCAGACATCTGATCCCAGAACAAGAAAACTACAGGAATGAAAAGAAAAATCAATGATGACAGCTTTTAAAAAATACAAGAACAAGTGATTTCTGGTCCAATCTAGACAAAATGGCATAGACCCATTTCTCCCTGATCCTCCTTGCTAGGCACAACAACAAACCCATTCAAGAATGCAAGACACAATGAACAGAGAATTCTAAAAAGTGGTAAAAAGAAGGCAAAATGGTTTGGGACCCCAGAACTACAAGAGTAACACAGCAGGTGTCTTACATCCCCACACCCAAAAAAGAAGGCAAACCAGATCTAGTGTTTTCCAAACCACAACCTAGCAACAGAAGGCTACCTGGATAGGCTTATTCCTTCCCAAATCTGAATGGGAAACCTTCTGACAACACTAGAACTCCAGTGAGGAGACACCAAATTAGGCATGCAGAACTAGCAAGAGGGACCTAGCCACAAGTGGCCGGGCCCAGGAAGCCTTTTCATCCCTACAGGTCAGAGATTCCCACTGAGAGACACTCTGGCCTAGGTAAATATCTTCCTCACCATCAGGCAGCACCAGCGGGGACGCAAGGGAACCCTAGCAGTACCATATAAACCAAGGAGACCACAATAACACTATAAAGGCTCTGAAAACTAAACTGTCACTAGACACATACTCCACAAAAGTAGGAAAGAACCTGTGTGCTAAATTAAAACAGAGTGACTGCCCATTAAGATAAAATATTTAAATAGGACCCAGACTCTCCTAACATAATAGACAAAATGATCAGGATGCAATAAAGAAAATAACACATCACACCTAGAACCAAAAAAAAAAAATCACAGCTTGAGTGAGAGAAGGCAATCTGACAAAAATGGAATCAGACTGGAAGTCAAAACCAGAGAGACAACAGAAAAATCTAAAAATATATGGAAATGAAACAGTATACTTCTAAATAATCCATGATTCAAACAGAAAGTCTCAAGGGTAATTTAAAAATACATAGTTAAATGAAAATAAAATTAAAATATATCAAAATATGTGGAATGCAGCTAAGGGAATGCTCAGAGGAAAATGTATAGCCCTAAATGCTTACAATAAAAAAGAGGAAAGGTCTCAAATAAATAATCTAAGTTCCTAACTCAAGAAACTAGAAAAAAAGCAAAATAAAATTTTAAAAAGTTGAAGAAAGGAATAATAAAGATCACAAAAGAAATCACAATCAAACAAAAAGCTTATTCTTAAAGAAAATAAAATTGATAAACCTATATCAACACTGACAAAAATAATAGGAGAGAAGATATAAACCATCAGTGTCAAGAAGGAAATTGGGTACATCTCTACACATTCTGAAGCAATTAAAAAGATAATAAGGGGGCTTCCCTGGTGGCGCAGTGGTTGAGAGTCCGCCTGCCGATGCAGGGGACGCGGGTTCGTGCCCCGGTCCAGGAAGATCCCACATGCCGCGGAGTGGCTGGGCCCGTGAGCCATGGCCGCTGAGCCTGCGCGTCCAGAGCCTGTGCTCCGCAGCGGGAGAGGCCACAACAGTGAGAGAGGCCCGCGTACCACAAAAAAAAAAAAAAAAAAAGATAATAAGGGAATACTATAAACAACTTATGTTCATGGATTTTAAAAGTTAGGAAAAATGGGCCAATTTCTCAAAATCCACAAACTACCGTAATTCAACCAATATGAAATAGATAATCTGAATAGCACTCTGACCATTAGAGAAACTGAATTCATAATTTAAAAGCTGCTAAAAAAGACATCTCCAGGTTCATATAGTGTTACTGGAGAATTCTACCAAATATTTATAGAATTAACACCACTTGTATATAATCTCTTCCAGAAAAGACAAGAGGAAGAAATACTACCCAAGTCATTTTATAAGGCCAGTAATTACCCTGATAGCAAAATCATACAAAGACAGTACTAAAAAAGAAAACTACAGACTAACATCTCCCATGAACTTAAATACAACAATCCTCAACAAAATACTGGCAAACTGAATGTAACAATAATTAAGAATTATATACCATGATCAAGTAGGATTTACTGCAGGTATGCAAAGCTGGTTCAACATTTGAAATCAATCAACATAACCCACCATATCAACGAGCTTTGAAAGATCATAATCCCATTAACTGACACAGAAAAGTATTTGACAAACCCCACATCCATTCACGATAAAAAACACTCAGAAAATAAGGAATTATATCGACCTGATAAGAGTATCAACAAAAAAACCTGTACTAACATCATAGGTAATAGTGAAAGACTTAAAAAACTTCTTAGAACTAATAAGTGAGTTCAGTAGGGTCACAGGATAAGAGAACAAAACAAAATTAGTGGCACGCCTATACAAAAACAATAAACATGCAGAAACCAAATTTAAAATAATACCATTTACAATTGCTCCAATGAAAATTAGCTTCTACATACACGTAACAAACATGCAAAAGATCTGTACACTGAAAATTACAAAAAGCTGATGAAAGAAGTCAAAGAAGACCCGAATAAATAGACATACTGTGTTCACTGATTAGAAAGATCAACATAGTAAAGATATCACTCCCCCTCAAATTAATATATAGGTTTAATGTAATTTCTAGCTAAATTCCAACAAAGTTTATTGTAGACATAGATAAGCTTATTCTAAAATTTACATGGAAAGGAACAGGCCCTAGAATAGCTAAAATAAAATTTTATCTTGACAAAAGAATAAAGTGGGAAGAATCACTCTACCTGATAGATATTAAGGCTTCCTAAATTGTATAGCTACAGTAATCAAGACAGTGCCATACTGGCAGAAGGATAGACACATAGCTCGATGGAACAAAACAGAGGTACACAAATATGCCCAACTGATCTTTGACAAAAGTGCAAAAGCATTTCAGTGGAGGAAGGCCAGTCTCTTCAACAAACGAGGCTGAAGCAATTGGACCTCCATAGGCAAAAAAAATGAACTTCAAACCTTATATGATAATCAACTCAATAAGAATCGTGGACTTAAATGTAAAATTATAAAACTTTTAGGAAAAACATAGAAAATTTTAGGGATCTATAGCTAGTCAGACTGCTAGCCTTGATAACAAAAATACAATCTATAAAAGGAAAAAATAAAAAATTGGTTATCACAATTCAAAATTTTTACTCTGTGGAAGCCCATGGGAAGAGGATAAAAAGAAAAATACACAGCCTTGGGGAAACTCCTTGCAAACCACATATCCACGAAAGCACTAGAATCTAGAATCTATAAAGAACTCTCAAAACTCAACAGTTAAAAAACAACTTAATTAAAATATGGGCAAAAGCCATTTCACTGAACATAGATAGCAAATCAGCACATGAAAAGCCATTAGCTATTAGGGAAATGCAAATCCAACCCACAATGAGATAACACTACATACTTAGCAGAAAGGCAAAAAAAGTATTTTTTTAAAAAATGGTGATACTACTAAACAACGGCAAGAATGTAGAAAAACTGGATCACATCCATTGCTGGCTGAGAATGTAAAATGGTACAGCAACTTTGAAAAACAGTTTGGCATTAAACATGTAATTACCATATGAACCAGCAATTGCACCCTTAAAGGCATTTATCCCAGAGAAACGAAAACTTATCTCTACACAAAATCCTGTACGTGAATGTTCACGGCAGCTTTATTCGCAATAGCCAAAAACTGAAGACAGCAAAAATACCTTTCGATGGGTGAATGGTTAAACAAATTGTGGCATATCAATATCATGGAATGCTTCTCAGCAGTTCATCTGAACTACCGATACACGCAATAGCTAAGATGAATTTCCAGGGACTTAATCTGAATGAGAAAAGTTAATCCCCCAAAGCTACATACTGCATGACTCTATTCATATAACATTTTGAAATGGCAAAATTAAAAAACTGTAGAACAGATCAGTGGTTGGCATAGGTTGGTGATGGGGTGGGATGTAGGAGGGAAATGTGTGTGGTTATAAAAGGGCAACAGGAGGGCTCCTTGTGGTTATGTAACTGTCCAGTATCTTGATTGTGGGGGTGAATACACAAACCTCAACATGTGATAAAACTTTATAGATCTAAACACACACACATACAAGGGAAAACGGAAACATGAATAAGGTCAGTGGACTATATCAGTATTAATATCCTGGTTGTGATATTATATACTTTTGCAAAAGTTATCATTGAGGGAAAATGGGTAAAGTGTACATGGGTTCTCTTTGTATTACATTTTAAATATGCATATGAATCTACAATTAACTCAATTAAAAGTTTAATTAAAAAAAAATACAGGGCTTCCCTGGTGGCGCAGTGGTTGAGAGTCCGCCTGCCGATGCAGGGCACATGGGTTCGTGCCCCGATCCGGGAGGGTCCCGCATGCCGTGGAGCGGCTGGGCCCGTGAGCCATGGCCACTGGGCCTGCGCGTCTGAAGCCTGTGCTCCGCAACGGGAGAGGCCACAACACTGAGAGGACCGCGTACCGCAAAAAAAAAGAAAAAATACAGGAACAGAATCTTAAAAATGTTAAGCTCCTATACAGGTTCCTATCAAGGAATCTTCTCCTCTTCCTATGTATACACTTACCTCAAGGAGTACTCTCTAAGACTGTCCTTGAACTCTTGGGGACCTTGGGTCTATGGTTCTTGCCCTCGTGCTAAACAGATCGCTTTAAGTTTAGGGTGCAATGATAATGTTCTGAGAATAAAACTTTGAGGTCATGGACTGCCATCTTAATTCCAGACTATTTTCAGGAAAAGTGAATGACTCTTTTATACTTTTATTTACCCCCAACATTTAAATGGGCAGAATCTTAGATTCCACATCTTCTTTATACTCTACTGTGGTTGTAGGTGGATATGCAATGAGGAAGCGAAGAACTAAACCTATAAGGAGGACAGATGGAAACGACGTGGAGGGGGCGGGGAGTCCAGTGGTATTCCAGCAGACCTGCTTAGAGATGAGGTGGCTTAGACCAGATGGTGAGAGCAGAAGAGGTTGAGATGTGGTTGTATTCAGCACCTTTTGTTAAAAACTTTTTAATCTTATACTGGAGTATAGTTGATTAACGGCGTTGCAGGACCTATTTTGAAGACAGAGTTCAGGGCACTTGCTGACGGATCGGCTGGGGGGTGTAACAAAAAGACCAGAAAGAAGGATAACTGAGAGGTTTTGGGCCTGAGCAACTGGGTAAGTCGTGGTGCCCGCTACTGACATGGAAAAGATATGGGAAGAGTGGGTTTGCAGGGCGGGGCAGGAGTATGAGAGATTAAGAACTCTACCTAGAATAAAGAAGTGAGATGTGTATTCGTAAAAAGCTCTCCGGGTGGTCTGGATATGCCTTTCCTTTTCCCCACACCATCAAGCTGAGAACCAACCCGCCACTGGAACACTGGGACTTTCTCACAGGAGTTCATTTTTCATGAACTGAGGACGGGACAGATTACACAAGTTCTACACAAAGGAAAGGAAGAATCTTTACCTAGAGAGATGACAGTCTCATAGTTTTCCTGCATTACATTATGGTAGAGGATCTTCTGAGCAGGGTCCAGTAATTGCCATTCTTCCTCGGTAAAAAACAAGGCCACATCTTCAAATGTCAACAGACTCTAAAGAAGAGAATAAGTTGTAGTTCAGTACTTGCCACGACAAAAGCCATCCTATCACTCATCTCCGAATGACACGGGAGGCCAGTCACTGAAGACCTTAAGAGTATAATATTTAAGGGAAAAGAAGTGAGATGGCAGAAAAGGAAGGCACCAAAGAGATCAGTACACAGCTTGGGAGGTGCCCAATTCCCACAGGGCCAAGCCTCGTTGCCTAGAGAACACCTGGGGCTAACGCACCTCAGAGCACCTGCCAGGTACGGTGGGTCATGGGTAGCAGAGAAAAGCAGACAAGGTCACGTTCAGGCTGCCTGGAAAAGCTGGAAAGTACAGCTCACCTGGGACTCAGGCAGGATGAGCTCAGATGCCGTCTTCCAGCTTGGGGTGCTTTCCTGCTCAGAAAAGGCTAGAATCTGTTGAGCAGGCACAGCTGTGGGGGGAAAAGAGTCAGAAAAACTTTCTCTTTTCTATTTATGAATACCCTGAGGCAATTTCTACAATATAGGACTCCTTCGGTAAAGATGGCTCATCTTCGCGCACGTGTGTGCGCGTGCGTGTGTGATGTGCTGTGCCAGAAGTGGCCTTCTCCTTGCAAACAAGAACCAAATATCCACCACTCCGCAGAATTGGTTCCCAGTTGACTCTTTCCAGATTTCATGAAATAAAAGGAAATCCATTATGTTTTTCCTCTCATAAAATAAATTGTTTGCTGAGCTGGGCAAGAATTAGAGGTGTTTGAAAATGAAAGCCTCAGGTCCTCCAGTGTACAGTAGGAAATGTGGGAGATTTATTACTTTTTTCCTGGTGTACAATTATCTTCCCATTCTGCCAATGACAGTCCATTTCTGATCCCAATTTCTCCTTTAACTTGTAAGGGTGAGATGACCCTGCCTGTTCCTGCTGTATCTTCCTCTCTCCTCTCAGATTTCTAAGGAGCAAGGTCCACATTGTAAATACCAGGGTTCTGTGGTTGGGATGTTTCTGTACCACAGAATGACCCTCACCTTCACCCACCACTGGCCTGCTATACTCCCCCCAGAGAGACATCCTAAGTGCCAGCAGGGCTGGGCAGCTGGAAAATTCCGTGACATTCTAGCTGAACCAATTACTATCACAGCTCCCAGGAGAAGAGAATTATTATGAAGCTCCTCACCTCTTCCATATAAAGGCTGGGTTTCTTTCTGAGTATTCCAGCCCAGCTGTTCTTGCAGTACCCGGTATGTATTCCAACATTCTTTCTGGAACACACCCATTGGTTGGGGCTCTGCTGGCTTCCACTTAAAGCCTGGGGCCACTGCTGTTCCTCCCAAGAGCAATGCCTCCTTTCCCAGCTCATGGGCTGTGACCTAGAAATAATCCCCATCCTCGTTAGCAAAGAACTTTTGGCCTTGGGGTGGTGGTGGAGGAACAAACAAGACTAGAGCCCAGGTTTGGGGAGCGTGTAACGTTAAAGGAAGTCATTTTTTAATTAATTAATTTATTTTTGCTGTGTTGGGTCTTCGTTTCTGTGCGAGGGCTTTCTCTAGTTGTGGCAAGCGGGGGCCACTCTTCATCGCGGTGCATGGGCCTCTCACCATCGCAGCCTCTCCTGTTGCGGAGCACAGGCTCCAGACGCGCAGGCTCAGTAGTTGTGGCTCACGGGCCTAGTCGCTCCACGGCATGTGGGATCCTCCCAGACCAGGGCTCGAACCCATGTCCCCTGCATTAGCAGGCAGATTCTCAACCACTGCGCCACCAGGGAAGCCCAGGAAGTCATTTTTAAAAAGAGATACTGCACCATGGTTTCCTCACAAGGAACTATACACGTGATCTGGGAAGATTAGGATAAAATGAGAGAAGCTGTGACTGCTGCCGGCCTCCACCCCTCCACAGATGGCCACAGCTCAGGCCACGAGCAGGGTGGGGTAGGCTGCCTGTCCTTTTGCTGCCTCCACTCTCTTGCTTTCTAGACTTGGATCCTTGACCTAGTGGATTTGTATCTTCTAGTTTTCTCTAAAACAAAATAAGGACGCAAAGAAAAAAGGTTTTCCTGTCAGTCAGATTTTCCAATCCTCCCATGTCCAGGGAACGATTTCATGGAGAAAGGGGATGCAGCGGAGGGAAAAAATGAGGGAAGAGTTGGGACTCTAACTTTCCTCCATATGCTTCAGTTGTAATAAGACACCTGTGTTCCTCAAGGTGGACTCTCGAGGAAAGGAACTGTGCTGCCATCTCCCAAGGACAGACCTTGGTTCCCCACTCACCAGCAAGGCCAAGGCCGAGCACTAAGGGAGGCCACAGGGCTCTTTCCTCCTGGCCCTGAGATGTGTGTTCCCACCACAGAGGGCACCACCCCTCAGCACTTTCTCTCCATTTTTCTGTTGGCACTTTTCTTCTTTCTGTATCCCTGTTTCCCTTTTTTCTATCTCTTCTCTTCCTTTGCAGTCTCCCCAGAGATGTTTGATTTATACTTCGGTTGCTACCCTCTCTTGCCTTTGATCTCTAAGTGCTGTCCACGCTTTCAGGTTTTTTTCTCCTTCCCCAAGTCTTTCTTGCCTTTTATTTCTCTGTTGCTAAGTCCTGTCTCCTCAGCCATGCTAGACCAGGCCCATCACCCTCAATTCACCCTGGCCCTGAAGAGGGCGAAATGCATTTCTTTTCTCGAAGGCCAGGAAAGACTCCCAGGAACTCCGAAACCTGGAGGCTGACTGTCGCTGCCAGTCTGTGATTTCAGATCGCACTTAGCTGTTCTAAAGCAACAACAGAAGAATGACCTAATCCATCCCATTATCCAATTAGCAGCCCCCGCCCCGGACTTTTACCCTATTTCAGTGTACCCGTAAGGAATCTTTCTGCTCACCTCATTACTTATTCCACCATGTTCTTTCTGAAAACGGTCTACCAGGGCCACAGCCTCTCTGACGCTCTGTGGATGATACTTCTGCACCCAGTTCTGGATATCCCTGGGCAGAATGGTCAGGAACTGCTCTAGCACCAGCAATTCCAAGATCTGCTCTTTTGAGTGGATCTCTGGCCTCAGCCACTGATGGCATAATTCCTGCAGTTGGCTGACAGCCTCAAGCGGTCCAGGTGCTTCATGATAATAGAAGCTCCGGAAGTGCTGGCGAGCGCTCTCAGGACCAAGACTGTCCATCTGTGGGCTGGATTTCTTACTCTGACTGGAGCTCTCTTTCACAGACCCCTTAGTCTCCCACAAAGCCTCCACGTGTGGGTACAAGCATGCATTCACCTTCAGATGTCTCATCATCATTTGCTCTAGGAATAGTTTTACTCCTATGTGTGACATCCTCCTGGTGCCACCTTTGACAACTGAGGCCTTGTCAGGCTTGGTACAAAACCAATGAGTGGATCTTCTCCCCAAGGTCACTGAGGGAGGGCAGAAAAAAAAAGTAAACGTCAAGAAGAAAGCCACATGACACATATTTACTTGCTATTTATAGTTATCAGAGAAGAAAGAACAGAAAAGTTCCTGTCCTGCCTCGCCTTTAAAATCAACTGCCACTCAGGATGACTCAAGACTACTTCTGGACATGTTTTTCCCCTTTCCTTTGTTACCCAACTCTGAAACAAAGCACAGCTCAGGGAAGACAAAAGTCAGTTGATCACTTTTTTTTTTTAAGGTTGATGGGTGAAAAAACTGGCACCCATTCACTAAAACGAGCTTTGATATTATCCAATACTTAATCTGTGTGCTTCCTGTCCCACCTTTACAAATGGGGCATATTTGACTTTCTCTAAATTGTAATAGATCACCCCAGTTTTTTGTCTTTAGTCAGGGTGAAAACAACTTCTCTGCCCCTTCATCCTATTATGGAGACTGATGCCTCTGCTTCATGGAACATTTGATATTCTCTTTTCATATTAATATTGGAAAGGAAACTGAGGCGGCCAGATCAGAAAAGAAGTAATTAGAGAAAAAGCAACCTTATTCCTCTCAGCAAGTATCCCCCCACTAAGCAATCAGATGGCATCAACATTGTTTTTCTGGGGGAAGACTTATAAAGGGCACTGAGCGGCTTTGTACCTGTGTCTGAAAATTTTTGCTTACTTTACTGGAAAAACTGACAGTTGGCTTTGTTTACAAGATACCCAAACGTCAAACTATAAAAAAGGAAAGGAGAAACGGTGACGATTAAGGTTCTTCAGAGACAGGAAGGGTCCCTGCAAACGTAAGCCTTCTCTTGACTTTACACTTCCTCAGGGTCATAGAGATCTTTAAGCAAGGCTGAGGACGGCCTTGAGAGTCTCATTTTCTCGGAGGTGATCCAGCAGAAACAACAACAAAGTTCTTTCAAGGATGTCACCGGTATTCAAAGAAATAATTTGGCTGGTTCCTTGCTGCCTGTACAGGCTCAGGAGGTACAGGGACACGTCCTGTTTTTCTTTGTCAGCCAAAACTAATGTCTAGGAAGCTGAAATGACCCTTTCTCCAGGGATATGCTCATAAGCCAGCGGAAACGGGCAAGTTTCGCTGGGCTCCTTGGTAGGCCTTACGCCCCATCCCCCATCTACACCTACATGTGAGGACCGACCGCGAGGCGCCCGCGTGCACTCAGCACACCGGCAGCCTCCGAGCGTGCTTCAGCAGCAGCCCTGGGTTATATCTGCACACAGGGTACAAAGAGGTTGCTTCCAGAGATTAGACGTGGCTGTAGGAGACTGAGTGCCGGCCTCGCTGAGAACAGGTCCCGCCGGCTCTCAGGCCGACCCGCCGCCCGGCAGCGACGCCACCGCGAAAAGGAAAAGGCTGCGCGCCCGCACCCCAGCTCGCCACCACGCAGCTGGCGCGTGCGGCCGGCATCTCTCGGGGGCCCTCCTGACCAAACCCAGAAGGAAAATCAAATTACCTCCACCCAGCTCCGGCTTCCGTGGACGCCACTTCCCTCTTTCTGGGCTCGGCTATGAAGTCGCCACGCCTCTCGCCCCCGCGGGGAGGAAGGAAGGTCCGGGTTCCCGCGCTCCCGGGGGCGATGTCGGGAAAGCGCGAGGCCCCGCGAGCGGCGCCCCAAGACGCCGGGGTCCGGGAGCGCGGGGCCTTGGCAGCTCAGTCCCCAGCCCAATCCCACTAGCGGCCCGAGAACATTCCGCAACCCGCCATTTCGGGGTCGCGGGCTGTGGACTGGCCCCAACCGGAAAAGGAAGAATGCATTTCCGGTGGTTCCTTGACAGCCACGCCCAACCTCGCTCTCCCTCAGTCTGGGGAGTCGCAGCCTAGCGAGTCCGGAAGGGCTCGCGGGTCCTTCCCATCCCGGGTTTAGCCCCGGATGCAAATAAAAGAGTTCTGGTCACCGCGTCTCGGGCCCGCGGGAGGCCTAGCTATGCCACAATAGGCGTCTCGTCTCCTGGGAATGATGCAGTCTGCTGACGCGCGACGCCGTGATCTCGGACCCCCGACTTGCGGAGTGGCGTCCAGATTACTCCTGCGTCGCGTTCTGGCAGTCGGTTTCCCTTTCTCCCGGGAAGTTCGCCTGGTTAGGGCCACCAACCCCGAAAATCATCCCTAGGCTCGTCCCGGGACTCCTTAAGTTAAGAGGCCTTTGGTCCTCCTGGTCAGACCCCTCGCTAGATCAGGAATAACAGCCCCTTATATTTTTAAATCCCTTGTCTGGTTCGCTGGCACTTCCTTCCCAGCTATTATTATTTTATTCTTGTTAGGTAGGTTTTAACCGTATGGTGTGGGTTCCATTTATATCTCTCCTTGACATATAAAAAAATTGAGATGTAGGACGCGACGTCCGCAGGGTCACTTGGATTACCGGTGGCAGATTTTAGACCAATTTTGGTCTCCTGTTGGCATACCCCGTGTTTCTGCTACTACATTATGCTTCCCTGAAGGAGAGGAACCTTGTTTCGTCTTATATCTTCTGTAATGCTTAGCATAGTCCTCTGGAGAAGGCCTCTTTCTAAGAACCCGAACATCTCGGGTTGTCAGTGTCTCCAAATTTTCAGTGTTTACCTAGTGTTGAGCCATTTGGACAGAAGTTATCCGTATGAATCAAAGAGGAGAAACTGTATGTAGCTCAATTGTACAGTGGGGATGAAATTGACGTCTTTTGTAAATCAGTGTGAGAAACCACTCAGGCTAGGGGACAAGAGCTCTGCATGCCTGGGAGGAAAATAAACAAGGATCACCTGTCCACCTTTTTACATGCAAATGAAGATTACTCTAAGAAGATAAGGTCAATCCATATTTGCAAAGTAAAGCTGCCCAGAAGTGTGCGAGAGGACACTGCATTGTCTGTGATTGTAAACCTAGTAAAGATGTTTGCTTCACCAGAGAATCATTTTCAGAATGATTCCTTCAAAGCTCTGTTCCTGAGGTCAGGCATTGTCAACCGAATGTTTTAGGACCATGAAGGGGAAGTCAGAGCACTGTTGCTTCTGGACAATTCCCAGGCTTACCTTTCAGCTGAGTCACTAACCAATGAGGACGGTCGGATAAAGGCATTTTCTTTTTCTTTTCTTTTTCCTTTTTATTTGAAATAGTAAGGTTTTTAAACCGTGTGGAGTTTAATATTAATCTGCCAGTTATCCCTTGTAATTGTCTTCAATAGAAATTATCTATAGATTATATAGTTAGCCATTTAGAACGAATATGGACATAAATATAATGATCTCTTCAATTTTTCTTATAGCCTACTATGGCTTTTACGCTTCAAAGAAAAGAGAAAATTCTTGAGAAGGACTAGAGGTTCCAGGAAGACAAGTTGTAATTCACTTAAAACAAATTTCATCACATATTGTTAATATGGTTAGTGGTAAAAGCATGCGCTGAGTCATGTTTTCTTTTATAAAACTCTACAAAATTAAAGGTTTATAATTTAAACCCATAACACCCAGATCCCATCCATAGTAATGTCTTGGCTAATATGTTTGAAACACAAAATAAAAAAGAGAAACTATGTAAAATCTAAAGGGCTCTGGTGGCTGGGGCTTGAGTCTGAGGCTACTGTGCTGCTTAGCTGATGCTGAACTGATCCTAGTCAAGGGGACATCACATCAAGGGACACCTCCTGTGGAGCTTTCTTGGCCCAACTCAGAGCTGATGTCAGGAGGTGGGTGTCTAAGGGACAGGATCCTGGTCAGAAACAGCCCAGTCTTCATCCCTGGAAAAGAAGTCCTCACCCACTGAGTCCACATTCCCATTAATCTCCTGTACCGTGTCCCTGGAGAGGACCCTCTTGCTGGGACCCTGACACCCCATGGCTCCTGGGAGAAGTACATAGTCACCGGAAAGAGCACAAAGTCCCCTTCAGCTCCAGATCCATCAAGAACAGTTCTATAAAAGAGGCAGGGGGTAAAGGGACAAAATGGTCGGGCCGAGAACAGGTTTCATGGGGGAGAAGGGGAGCAGGCCTGGCCTGCATTTGAGATGGGGGGAGACAAACAAGGAGGGTGGGGTGACACGTGTGGGTGACAGAAGAAGGACCCTCTGCAAGTGGCAGGAAGGGCCCCCCAAGAGGAGCACTCAGGAGGGGGAAGGGCACTGCGGGGAGACAGTAGCATCTGTCACACCACCCAGGGCCATCATGACTTTGTCTTCCATGGTTCCCTCAGGAGGAAGGAGAGGAAGTCTGGGGACAGAAAATGCTGAAGGCGACGGAAATCACAATGACAACAGCATCACCCAAACCCAGTCCCTGCTCCTTAGGACTAAACACTCTAAAAAGAGAAGGCAACTGGGGCTTAATAATATCCCAAATGGTGAGGTCACAGTAAAGGAATAGCGGCCATCCTTCCCTGCTGGCTGTAGGGCTCCTGTCATCCAGGGGCCCTCCCTCCACATTGAACAGGACTCCCCTCCCCACCCGGTCTGAGGCTCCCCTCCCTCACACAGAGAAATCTTGTAACTGGGGGCACTGGCAAGGGACGGGTCACCAAAAGGAGCACCCAACCTGGGAAATTCTTTCCTTCACAGCTGAGACTCCATTCCTCCGTGCAAAGACACACAAAGGGGGGATTGGATCACAATAAAGTGCCTGCCAAGCAAGCACACTGCTTCTCTGCTGGCCCTGAACCTGCCCTCTCCGCCCCCAAGAGACACTCTACTGCTGGGAGGCACCGGCCACAAAGAGCCCGGGCCCAGGAAACATTCCCCATTGCCCACTGGCGGGGGCTCCTGCCTCCAGAAGCTCCCCACACAGCAAGCATCCCTTTCGTGGAGGCAGCAGGTGGAATCCCTTCCCCCGCCTAGAATCCCAAGGTGGCCCGGCCTGGGGAAGCTCCTTCCATTTCCCCAGGCAGCATCCCCAGCAGCCTGCGGTAAACCAAGCAAACCAAAACAGCACCGCAGAGGCTTGGAAATTCATGCTGTCCTCCCAAGCGCAGCCCACGGCAGGAGGCCAGGGCCTGCTCGCCAAACCTCAACAGGGGCACTGCAAGCTAGAGCAGCGGTCCCCAACCTTCTTGGCTCCAGGGTCCGATTTCCATGGAAGACCATTTTCCCACGGACGGGGGAGCGGGGGTGGTCCAGGCGGTAATGGGAGCCGTGGGAAACCGCAGACAAAGCCTCGCTCCCTCGCCCGCCCCTCACCTCCTGCTGTGCGGCCCGGTTCCTAACAGGCCTCCGACCAGGATCGGTCCTCGGCCTGGGGTTTGGGGACCCCTGTGCTACAGTACCCAGCTCCAACAGAACCCAGTGTCTCCTGACACGACACCAAAATGTCCAGGACACAATGGAAGATCATCCTTCATACAAAGAACCAGGAAATTCACAACCTGAATGAGAAAAGAGGATCAAGTGACACTAACTCCAAAGTGAATTAGGTGTCAGAATGATCTGACCATGATTGTAAAGCATCGACCATAAAAATAATTCAGCAAACAATTAAATGTTCACACGGGCTTACTTCTAATAGCCAAAAGCTGGAAACCACCCCCAGGTCCTTCCACAACTAGAGAAAGCCCACACACAGCAACAAAGACCCAACGCAGCCAAAAAAATAAAAATAAAATTAAAAAAACAAAAACAACTTAACCCTAATAATCTTTGGTAAATAAAAGCTAGTTTAAGTTTGTTGGTTTAATTAAACATGTTTTCAAAGTTATTAGCATTCAATATAATGCAGATAAACAACTTACAGTCTACCTGGGTTTGTTAGGCAAATAAGTTCACGTTATTTCCATTGCAAAAATTTGTCTGCAGGAAAAATAGCTTAGGATGATAGCTGACTCTGTCTAATGACTCATGAAGTTTTCATGAGTAGTTTAAACATAACTGCTGGGAGCAAATAATTTAGATAAATGTAAGTGGGATAAGAGTTTTTAGGTGAAGTTTTTAATAGTAATTATGTTTTACGGTATGCGTACTTAAAAATAGTTTTCCACATCTCTTTGGTAATTTGAAACCTTAGAATTTTTGCTAATTTAGATTAAATGATGAATAGTAATTAAATATCTAGATCATTTCCAAATAAGATAAAATAATGAAGCATTAATTACCTACTCTTTCTTGTCTTATTACAGAGAAACTAAAGATATATGGGTTTATTAGTAAACATGTCTTGTGCTACACTGAAAGCCCACAGCGTGAAAAGGCATGTTTCTAGAAATTATGAAATATATTTATAAATTTGTCCACCTAAAGAATGCTGGTATAACAGACAGTACACAATTGCTTACTTCTTAGTTTTCACTAGAAATTAAGGTTTCTAAGGGTTAAAAATTCTAATTAACATATGTAATCAAAACTACTAGAAATAATAAGGGAAATATCTCTGTATGCAAGAAAAGTAGGGTACGTGTTTTTGGCAAGAAAATGTGTAAGGAATGGAGACGCATTTTTGTTGAGGAAATAAAAGTGATTTTGTCCTAAAAGCCAGTTATTTCAGAATGAGAAGGAAGAAAATGAAGAACAAACTAAAATAGACAGAGAAAATTACAGAAGGCTTATTTTTTGAAATCTTGGGATAGGAATTTTATGTGTGGTCAAGCTGGCTAAGATTGGAATTAATGTATTTAAGTTAAAAAATGAGTTTAATATCAAAAGTAAGGTGGTACAAAATTAAAATTAGTTTCTCTCTCTGTAAAAGGACAAAGTTTTTTTAGATTATTGGTCTGGTCTTGATAAGAGATTATTAAAAGTTTTTCTTTACCTCTTAAGTGATCTGCCTAGAAAGCAAAGATTTTGTGTCTTATCAAAATTATTTTCTGTGCTTTATCAGGTCTTTGATTGGTTTTACTCATAATTATGTAACCTTCTGCATTTGCCTTTGAAATCTTTTATTGTCAGTTTGGTTAAATGGATAATTATTGTTTCATAATAGTCTGTGATCCTATTTCGTCAAGTGTGCAAACCTTTTTGATATTTTTGATAAAATTCCCCAAATTCAAATTCTAAATGAAGTCTTTTTGCACTTGAACTAATTTGAGATTTCCAGAAGGCCCTTGGAACATCTTAAAGGATTTGTTCTCTTGCCTTATTTTTAAAAAAAAAAAAAAGGAGGGGGAGGGGAAGAGATGTTAAACTAGCTTACTTGGTATACTGAATTACATGGGAAGTATTGTAAAATAAATAATGATAAACCTTCTTAGGTCATAGTATAAGGGTGACTTTTTTAATATAAATTTTCTAGAAACTATAAAATTCCTGAAATTTTGATGTCCTCGTATAATGTTATCAGTCATAATTCTACTTATTATCTTCACTCCACCACTCCTAAAGTAGAAAACTTTTGAACCTCACTCAAGCCATCACACACTGCTGTGGGTTTAGCTAGTTGTAGAAAGCTGGACCAGAAGCACCCTTGAAGACCACAGAAGTGTCCCAAGGATCTTTTTTATCCCACACTAGATGAGAATACTTCCTTGCACATAATTTGATATTCGTGGAATAAACTGATAACAAATTTGAAAAGGGGAATGAGTGAAATTGGAAAAGGGAATGAATGAATTGAAAAAGGGAATGTCTTACCCGTCTGACACTGCCCTGGCATTAACTTAGGTTAGTTATACTCCTTGTGTCTATCTCAGAAGACTAGGCCTGCAAGGTAAGGGAGGTGTGCAAAAATCCCCTACAAGGTTTAGAGACAAGAAAAAGACACAGTTAGGACTTCCTGGTGACGCAGCAGTTAATGAATCCTCCTGCCGATGCAGGGGACACGGTTCGTGCCCCGGTCTGGGAACATCTCACATGCCGCAGAGCGGCTGGGCCTGTGAGCCATGGCTGCTGGGCCTGCACGTCCGGAGCCTATGCTCCGCAATGGGAGAGGCCACAACAGTGAGAGGCCTGTGTACCGCAAAAAAAAAAAAAAAAAAAAAAAAAAAAAAAATGTTTAGAGAATTCCCCTTCTTGAGCACCGTGTCTTTTTTTTTAATTAATTACTTAATTAATATTTATTTTTTGACTGCGTTGGATCTCCATTGCTGCATGCGGGCTTTCTCTAGTTGCGGTGAGCGGGGGCTACTCTTCGCTGCAGTGCGCAGGCTTCTCGTTGCGGTGGCTTCTCTTGTTGCAGAGCACGGGCTCTAGGTGCACAGGCTTCAGTAGTTGCAGCTCGTGGGCTCTAGAGTGCAGGCTCAGTAGTTGTGGCACATGGGCTTAGTCGCTCTGCGGCATGTGGGATCTTCCCGGACCAGGGCTCGAACCTGTGTCCCCTGCATTGGCAGGAGGATTCATTAACTGCTGCGTCACCAGGAAGTCCTAACTGTGTCTTTTTCTTGTCTCTAAACCTTGTAGGGGATTTTTGCACACCTCCCTTACCTTGCAGGCCTAGTCTTCTGAGATAGACACAAGGAGTATAACTAACCTAAGTTAATGCCAGGGCAGTGTCAGACGGGTAAGACATTCCCTTTTTCAATTCATTCATTCCCTTTTCCAATTTCACTCATTCCCCTTTTCAAATTTGTTATCAGTTTATTCCACGAATATCAACCACTGCGCCACCAGGGAAGTCCCTCTGTAAACATTTTTGACGAGGGTTCTAAAGTGTAATCTTACACCACTGATATGGAGATTGAAATTTAGATCTTTCTAAGTTAGTTCTTGAGATCCCCTAAGAGCAGGGGATCTCAACCTTGGCTGAAAACTAGAAACACCAGGAGAGCTGTTAAAATCTCCTGACGCCCCAACACCACCCTCAGCGATTCCAGTCCCATTTGTCTGGGGTTTGGCCCAGGCATTGGTAAGGTTTTAAAGCTCTCCAGGTGATCCTAACGTGTAGTCATCCTGCCAGATGAATGGTTCACAGAGCTCAGCCTTGCAACTGGTGATAAATACATAAGCAAATTCATTGCCACCTCCCCTCCCTTCAGAGACCCAGTGGGAAAGGAAGAGAAAATTCCTAGCCAAAGAGGAGAATTAGGGGAATTAGTTTTTTACCACTCCTGGCACAGTAAGGGCATGTGTGCACCATGGAAAAGAGGAGTTAATTTTCCCAACAGCTGCAGGTTCTTGGAAACCTGGGCCCTTGCTTTCAGGGCTGGAAGAAGAGCAGGTCAGCAGCTTCCAGGCAGGGATCACATCCACAGTGAGGTTCATACAAAACCCCATTGCTTCAGGCTGTCCCAGGGAGGGGCCCTGGGGTGAGGCAGCTCAGTCACATGGGAAGTGACCAGGAGGGCAGGGGTAAAGGGTCTGCAGGCAAAAATAACCATCAACCCTCGAAAAATACATGAGCAGAAGACATCCACATGTTGCATCTCCAGCGTAGAGCTGGGGCCTGCCTTATGGAAGGGTTGGGAGCAGAATGCGTCAGTCAAGTTTCTATCTAACAACCAAAGGAAATCTGTGCTCTTCAGCCCTTTCACGTCCCGGTCAGTGGTCATGGAAAGTAGCATAGTCATCTACACACGGGTCACCTGCAGGGGACGAGGAGACGGCGTCCAGATGGACTTGGTGAAAACACCACTGCATTTTCTCTGCATTGGACGATTAAAAGAAAAATAAAATGATAAGTATTCAGGAAAATGTTAAATATTGAATCTGTTTAAAATTCCCAAATAAAATCTGATTAAAAATTTTAAAGAGAAAATTGAACTTGGCTTGAAACCAAGCAGGACACTGAGGGGCCTTCCTGGGTACAAATGCCCCTCCGTGTCCCCCTGTTTCTTGCTTGTAGAAGAAAGGCTTTCATATCCTAGGTGTTCCCCAGTTCCAAAGAGCAGACTCCAGTAGTGAATGGAACAGTAGCGTCGCAGGACCCCGAGTGCCTCCTGAAGGGATAGAGATAATAATCTGATGCAGATTTTGAGATGTTCTTTAGAAACTAAGACCCTCCCACCATTCCCACCTGGTGGAGGGTGGTGACCACATGCTGACCACGAGCATCTAGACCCCAGACTGGTTGGAACCAGAAGGTTGATGACTGAGATTCCTGAAACATTACCCTGTTACCCCTCCACCAGCCAATCAGAAGAAGGTCCACAAGCTGATCGGGCCCCCTGCGGCCTTCATCCCTAACACTGTCATTAAAAACCCTAACCTGAATGCCCTAATGATGAACTGTCCCTCCCAAAATGTCAGTAACTGGCTCCTTATAGGGGCGAATAAGACCCATTTCTGCCTATTTTCAGCTTTCTTCTCCAATATCATTTCAAACTTGCCTTGTTAGGTTCAATCTCTTGTTTAACCTTTGGATGCCATTTTGCCTGTTTGCTTTTAGATCCTAATTCTGTCATTCCAGATTAAATTCAGAGTAGCAAAAAGGATAAGGAACCATTTACACCTACCTAGTATAACTCCTAGATTCATTCCTGAGAATATGGTCCTCCAGGTCTGCCCTGGTGGCCCACATGGCGGCTCTGAAAGAGTCTAAACATCTAGAGATCCTTAGGGAAGCCAGTGGGTCTAGAAATGTCTTTCATCCAGACTTTAAGTGTTGCTTAAGAATGCAACGCACTTGATCTAGTTTCGTACATCACGGGTTTCCAAGTGACAGAAAAATTTCGCTATTTTGTTCATTATGATTTTGGAGTAACTGTAATAGCTGATTCACTGAACCAAATTAAGTTATTCACTAATGCTTAGTTTCATTTCACTTAATTTCATTACTGGAAGTTCAGGTAACAGAGCGGTGCCAAGGCTTGTTTCTCCCTAACAGACTGTGATCTGTTAACACCTCCTAAGTCAGAATGTCTGAGATTTTTCCCTCTTGGTTTATGATAAACATGGAGTGAGAGTTAGAGTGACAGAGGCACCTTGAGTTTTACCTACTTCCATGTGCTATTTTCCAGTTAGCCCCCCAAGATAGAGAGCTATCTTGCTTCTGCAGATCAAAGATCTGTAATGATTCACATTATACTACTTCCCAGATAACCCAGTGTGAACAATTAGTTGTCACATCGCCTGGTATGCAGTCGGCACTTAGAAATATTTTCTGATGAAGGTTGAATAAGTAAAATGTTCAAGCTGAGTTTCACTTTAGGTCCCTTTTGTCTTTCTTGGACCTTAGCAAAGAAAACTGCTCAGTATTTTTCTCACAGCCCTTTATTGGACTTGAAGAGAACACTAAAGTCTTTTCTCTTGATGAAATGACTTTTTAAAACTTTTAATAGGAGCACTTTGTAATTTTGCAATTTTGTTTGTAATTTTTTATGATAATTCGGATAACCAGTCTCTGTATTTTAGGGAAGAACAATGAATACAATAAGCTGAGAAGGCATCACAAATCGAGTGAGGAAGAGGACGGAGAATATTCTTGACATTAATGTCACCATCTACATGGATTAATTTTTAAGCTAGCCCCATAAAATAGAACTAATAGTTCGAAGAATGGCGTCGTCTGCTTCTCATCAAGATTCAATTCAGTTAGCATTTATTGAATATCTTTCCATTGTGCTCTGGGCAGGTTGAAAGAAGTAAAATACACAGTCCTGCTTTTGAGGAGCTAGTAACTGCAAAGGTGCTGGGCTCCCTCAATAGTTTCTTAATTCATTAAGAACTCTGTTCTGATTTTATATACTCTGAGAAGGCTTTTGCATGAAACACTAATTTCTAGTGTTTACATGCCTTAGAGCTTTGCCTCAGGAGGCAGAGAAAGAGTTGGGGTGTGTGTGAAATTTTTTAGTTGGCCAAGAGTTTCCATTCACTTTGAATCTTTGAATCCTCTCTTTTCTTTTTGCTATTTCATGGTGTTTTTTTCTTCTTTTTTCTGAATACAATCAAAGGTTTTTGCTGTATCCCAAAGAAGTTCATGTAAACTTTGCATATGTAAATGGCATTCCCAGCATAGCAGAGTGGAATGCGTGTTATTGTGAGTAAATGCTTTATAACTTTTCCTTCTATTTATTCTCAATGCCCTTTACAACTCTGTGAATTAGCCCTTTGTATGAAAATTTTTTCCAGGGATTTTTAAAAAGACAGGCAACAGCTTTTTACAAGTTGCATTAACCATTCTTAGATAACACATTATAAGGTTTTGGACCCAATTCCAATGTGTGTTTGTGGGGGGAAGTTCCCACACCACCAAGGAGCAGCTGGGTGTCCTACAATTCAACTCAACTCTGACACTATCCACCTGGAGATGGCATCAGATCCCACAGGTCAGGGCTCAGACCCACGAGACTGCCCTCCACTTCAGACAGCAAGCACAAGCCCAGGTTTTTAACTGTGCTTCTGACTGACTGGCTACAGATTGGACACTGACGATTCTCTCTGTGGGTTTGACTAATTTGCTAGAGCAGCTCCCAGAGCTCAGGGAACCCACTTACTCACTGGATTAGTAACTGATGGCAGCTTCATACCATGCGTGACCAGGTAGCCATTCCAGGGGTCAAACATCCTTCATCCCTCACCCTTTATCCTTTCTCTTAACAAACCACGTGTTTGTGTGAGCCAGGGCCACTCTAGCAAACCCCTTTTCTCTGACACCGACTAAGGGTTCTGGTCACTGTGTCCAACGTGTGGAGGGCGTCTCCACACCACCGAGTAACTCTCAGACACCAACTAACCTTGGCGTGAATCTAATAAGAAAAGTGCTTGAGCTACGTGACAAAAAACTATAAAACTTTAAAGTCCTAAATTAAAGGGTGGAAAACAATTCTATAAAAACATAAAATTTTTAATGTTTATTTATTTATTTATTTGGTTGCGTTGGGTCTTAGTTGCGGCAGTTGGGCTCCTTAGTTGTGGCTTATGGGCTCCTTAGTTGTGGCTTGCCGGCTCCTTAGTTGTGGCACACAAACTCTTAGTTGTGGCATGCATGTGGGATCTAGTTCCCGTACCAGGGATCAAGACGGGGCTCCCTGCATTGGGAGTGTGGAGTCTTAACCACTGCTCCACCAGGGAAGTCCCATAATTATTTTATATTAACCTGTACATTTAATGTTATTCCCCTCTAAAAATCCCAGTGGAAAGAATTTGACAAGATGATTCTGATATTTTTCAAGAAGAGAAAAATACAGAAGTAGAAAAGAAATTCTGAAAAAGAAGACATAAAGAGGAAAATGATATAACAAATATGTTTTTAATAAAGGTATATTAAAAGAGTTTGGTATTGAAAAAGGAATAGATAATTAAATCAATTGAAACAAATGAGATTCCAGTATGATTCATATGTAAACTGTAATTTAAGATACAGAGAAGACAAGTAATCAGTAGATGGCTTTGAGATAATGGCTATCATTTGAGAACAAAACATATTTTATTACATTTTACATAAAAATACAAATACAGAAAAAAATAGGTAACAGTTCTACAGTCTTGCGGTGGGGAATATCATTCTAAGTAAGTACTAGAAAGAAAGGGAAATGAAAAGCAACTTAAAGGGAGTAATATTTGTAAGATATAAAATAACAGTGTTACTATCCATCATGTTGGATACATACTGGATACGTACAATACATAAAAAGCTTCAGCAAATCTGTAAGAAGACAAACAATCCAACAGAAAAGGGTCAAAATGCATGACACAGTGGTTTAGAGAAAAATAAATTAAAATGGTAAAATAACCATTTGAAGAGATGGTCAACTTCACTAATAATCAAAAACGTGTAAATTAAAACAAGACACCACTTATACCATCAGATTTTGAAGAATTCTAGATTGAATACACAGTTTGGTGAATGGGCTGGACAATCAGGTACTTTTAAGCACTGTTAGTGGAAATGTAAACAATGATTACCTTTGTGGAAGGCAGTGTGGACCCTCTGGTCCGGTACGTGGCATATGGTAGGCATGTGATAATTATCCGTTGACTTAATACAAGATTACTTTTGTGAATGGAAAGAGCATGGACTTTGCTATCAGACAGAGTTGAATTTTATTCCTGGCCCCGCCATTTATTTACTAAGTAAACTTGAAGCAATTGACTTCTTTATGCTCCAACTTCCTTTTCTAGAAAACGGAGCTACTTCCTATTAGAATTGTGACAAATAATGAAACAACGTACGCAGGGTTTCATCTTATGGCTGCCAAGTTTATGTGCCGGAAAAATGGAAGACACTATTCTCTCCCAAAGATTTCCCTGGCTACCCAAGAGAATTCCATATCCTCAGAGAAGTTTACCCAGCCTCCTTTCACATTCTTCTTCCTGGCCATCCAAGCACCTCGCTGTTTAAATCCAGCCATCCTAAATCTGCCCTTTGATTCTTCTCTTTCATGCTGCCAAGAGTTCATTCAAATCTTCCAATGAAGGATGATTTTCCACCATCACATCAGCCTTTTAATAGACTCACCAACATTGCCTTTTGTGGGTTGAATTGTGTCTCCCAAAAAGATATGTTTAAGTCCTAACCCCTGCCTCCTGGGAATGTCACCTTACTTGGAAATAAGTTCTTTGCAGATGGAATCAAGTTAAGACGAGGTCAAGATGGAGTAACGCAGGCCCTAACCCAACGTGACTTGGTGTCCTTATAAAAAGAGGAAATTCGGGCGCAGGTGCACGCTGGGCGAGTGCAACCTGATGATGGAGGCCGAGGGTGGAGCGAGGTGCTTCCAAGCCAAAGGATCCCAAGGACGTCTGGTAACCACCACAAGCCAGGAAGAGGCAAGGAAGTAGCCTCTCCTAGAGCTCTCAGAGGGAACACAGGCCTGCTGACACCTTTGTCCCAGACTTCCAGGCTCCAGAACTGTGAGAGATTAAATTCCTTCTACTGAGTCTGTGGTACTTTGGTGAGACAGCCCTACGAGACTAACACACTGCCCCCAAAAGGTCATTTGACTCCGATTTTTGGCTTAGTAATAATCTGTGGATCAAATGGAGGCAGCACCAGGTTTTGATAATTCTGGATAAATCCGCTAAAATATAATCTTGGTTTTCCAACATGAAGCCAGGCTTAGAAAAGGGGAGAATATTTAAGGATGAGATGGGTTAAAAAAAATCTAAGGAAACAAACAACAAAGCAACAAACTAGTTCTCTCAGGCTGCCTGGCCTCAGGAAAGATGGTTTCAGGGGTAGATTCCCCACCAGGGAGCCCCAAAGCCCCACATTTCCCTGGCAGCGTGCCAGAGGGTGGTACGTTCTTAGTGTCCGTTCAGGTGCTTCTGGGGCTGCCAGGTTCTTTTCTGCTATGCTGCCTAGTGTCTCCCACGGGGGGCAGGGACACGACAGCAGAACAACTTCACCATCATGTCTCACGGCACAGGGTCGCATCCCAGATACGTGTCAGTCTTGCCCCGACAAGGGGAACGGAATTATCATGATGAGTTCAGAATAACTGACACTCACACAGGTGCTGCGTTCCTTGAACACTTGCTACAGGTCCTCGTGTTGGGACTCAAGCCTCAGTGTCTGCTGGATGACCGTCTCCTGCCAGTCATGGTGCCGGCACCGCCACTGCCTCTGATTAGGCCCCAGCTCTCTGTGCTGCTCAGTGGCAGCTGAAGCTTCTGTCCCCACCGTCCTCACTGCTCTTTAGTGAGGTTCCTGGAGGGGCAGCTTGCTTTCTCGGGGCTTACTGTTAGCTTTAAGAATTTGGGATGAATTACGGCAGAGCTGCACCTGAGGATTACTTGGTGGCTCCACCCACCGTCACACCAAAAGTGAATCTTTTTATGAATGATTAGGACACAATCAAGGACAGAGCCCAGGTACACTTCAGCCCTCCTCCTGTTACCGACCAGGGTTCTTGGCCTTCCCCAATCAATAGAAATTGACTAGAGGCCAGAAAAGAAATTCAGGCAAGGCTTCCGTGGGGCCCCTGCTACAGCAGGGGGGAGCGAGAACAAGTAGCGGGTTCCCTCACTCACTCCTGAAGGGCAGGCGAGCCGGTTCCTTATATGGGGAGGGTAGGGGTGTGTCCAGGGGTTTGGCTTAGGTGGTGTGCCCACCCCTTTGGTGGTGTCGAGTGCCGGGGGCGTGTGCAGTACCCTGTTTTTGCTTCAGCTCTTCAGAAGTGGCAGCTGGGTTTTTTTGGCTTTTTTGGTAGCTTTTTGTCCGTAATCTGCCCCCACTGCGCATGCGTGCAGCAATTTTTAGTCCCATGTAGTTTCGTTGTATTTTGTTGCTCCTGGAGACATCTGTCCAGGTGCAAGCTCTGGAGCCCTGCAGCAAAGGGGCCCAGGTCCCAGCCTACCTCATTTCTAGTCCTAGAGAAGATTCCTTAAGACATGCCTCCCAGAGGTCAAAGGAAGCTTTCTCAGTGGGGGAAGAAGGGGCCATTAAAAAAATTCATTAGCATCAAAATTCTTACCATGTCTCCAGCAGGTCTAGCAAATTCTCTAATGCATAGGCTTTGTGGTACGTGCCTTTATAATCCTAATGTTCCTCTGTTACCTACACACATTGGGCCCCTAGCCCAGACCTTCCTGGGCACACAGGTATTGGAGAGAAGATTGGAAGCCAAAGTGGACTCAGCCTGGAGAAACTGGAAATTTATGACAGCATCCTGAATATGTTCAACATGTTAGTACAGAAGGGTAAAGTTTTCTGGAATTAGAATTCTTACAATTAAAAATGACACCTGGGGCTTCCCTGGTGGCGCAGCGGTTGGGAGTCCGCCTGCCGATACAGGGGACACGGGTTCATGCTCCAGTCGGGAGGATCCCACATGCCGCGGAGCGGCTGGGCCCGTGAGCCATGGCCGCTGGGCCTGTGCATCCGGAGCCTGTGCTCCGCAACGGGAGAGGCCACAACAGTGAGAGGCCCGCGTACTGCAAAAAAAAAAAAAAAAAAAAAATTGACACCTGTATCTTAACCTTGAGGCAATTTTGACATATTATAAGGGTCAGAGTAGTAGCCAGGAACTGGAAGGTTTCCCTAGGCAGTCAAGGGCGTTTTATTACCTCATCTAATTTAAAGAATGATGTATTACCCCTACTCTAGTGACTATTTTGCGTTATGGGAGATTCACTTTTTATTGGTCACAGCTTTAGGAAATATCACAAAGGGGGAGTGAGCACGTATGCGTCCCAAAATCCAGAGAGGAGAACGCTGAAAATCAGAGCCAAGGGACACTTAAAGCTTCACATGCTTTCCCCCTGTGTTTGATGCCAGTAACGGAAAAACAGCGTTGTGTGCCTTGAGTGGAGATTCTAATGAGACGGTACAGCAGTGACCCCGAGGCTGTTCTCCCTGGGATTTTTGTGAATTAAGAAACTAAGACTACCAGAGAGGAAAACTTTCCCAGTGGATAGCTCTTCTAGCTTGAAAACTATTAGTCTAACTAAAAACTGAAATTTTAAAAACAAAGGAGGTAGTGGCAAGGTGACATCAGGCACACATGCTCCACTAGAGATAGAGTGTGTATAACAGGGCCCAGAGAGCATCCTTCTAATACACGTTTGCCTGAAGACAGAGAGCTATCTGATGGGAAATTGTACGAGTGAGGATGTGAGAAGCACATGTCTTCGATTGTTTTGGATACATTTTCCCTTTTCTAAAATCATGGTCTAAAAATCTTGCAATATTGTAATTTCATTTGTCAAGTGGGAAACCCCAAAGTGGAGGTGACGGATTTCAGGAAGTCCTCACAAACCTTCCAATTCTGTTTCTAAAACTCTGCTGCTTCTGCCACAAATCCTAAGACAGGAGACTCACACAAGTTAATTTTATTCTGAAGAGAAACACAGTGGAAAACAGAGGTCTGAGTTGCCTCATCTCCAGTGGAGTTGGAGCTGATAAGATTTTACTTAAAAATTCGCTACTTCAGGACTTCCCTGGTGGCTCAGTGGTTGAGAGTCCGCCTGCCGATGCAGGGGACGTGGGTCTGGGAAGATCCCACATGCCGCGGAGCGGCTGAGCCCGTGAGCCATGGCCGCTGAGCCTGCGCGTCCAGAGCCTGTGCTCCACAATGGGAGAGGCCGCAACAGTGAGAGGTCCGCGTACCGCAAAAAAAAAAAAAAAAGATTCGCTACTTCTACCCTGCTTTATTTACTGGAAAACTGGTATAAATCCTGAAATAGAGGGAAAATAAAAAGGAAATGGTCTCTTCTTTCCCACTGGATGTTTTCCCTGCTACAGCCCTTCTCTCTCAATTACACACACACACACACATACACACACACACACACACACCCATTTCGTTGGCCTTTCTATGGAGGTGAAGGGTACCTGTCTGGAGTTTCTGTCTCGTCCGTACTGCTGTGTCCATCAGAGTTTAGAGTGGGACACAGAAACCACCGAAGGCAATTCACGTAGAAAGGGATTTAAGGCAAGATATTCTGTTAACAAACTCTTTGCAAGAAAACAATTTGGAAGTTTAAAACAAAACAAACAAACAAAAAACCCCAACTAAACATGCAATTACTATATGGCCAACCAATTACACTCTTGAGCTAAGTGAAAACTAGAGTCACAGAAAAACCCGTACATGAATGTTCATAGCAGCTCTATCTGTAGCAGCCCCAGACTAGAAGCAGCCCAAATACCCTTCAATGGGTGAATGGCTGCACAAACCTGGGGCATCCACACCATGGATTGCTACTCAACAATAAAAAGGGATGGGCTGCTGATACACACGACTGGGATGGACCCCCAGGAAACTTAGGCTCAGTGAAAAAAGCCAGTTCCCAAAGACTGCAAGCTGTATGACTCCATTTATAATACTTTTTGAAGTGACAAAACTTGAGTAGTAAAGGGCAGATTAGTGGTTTCCAGGGATGAGAGATGGGGCTGTAAAAGGGCAGCAGGAGGCATCCTTGTGTTGCCAGATATTCTGTATTTTGATCTTGGTGGTAGATAAACGAACCTATACATGTGATAAACTGGCATAAAGCTAAACACACGTATGTACAAATGAGTACAGGTAAAACTGGGGAAATCTGCATAATAGAAGCAAATTGTATCAATGTCAATATCCTGCTTGTGATGTTGCACCGTAGTTTTTGAGCATGTGACCATGGGGGAAATTGGGTAAAGGGTGCACGGCATGTCACTGCATTATTTCTTACAAATACATTTTAATCTACAATGATTCCAATAAAAACCTTGGTTTAGAAAAAAAAAACTTTGTAAGGAGTGGAGGAAAAGAGGCTAGAGGGCTGTCACTGGGCTGCTGATGTCAAGGGCACACCCCCAGAGCTCCAAGCCAGAATTTAGGAAGCTGCTGCCGCCACCACCCTGACCGGCTCCGGTACTCATGCAACTTGTGACAGACCTAAACTTGGAACCTAGCTGCCGAAAACTTTTCTACTATGTGACCAGCAGGAGAAAGATGGTGCCTGTTTCCCTTCCACCTGTCATAGTCTGACTGGTAGAACTCAATTTCCAAAACCCTGGATGCAACATAACCTGGGAAATGTGGGCTTTAGCACTTCAGTTTTTCCAAATAGAATATGGAATGGAGTTGGAAGAGCCAATCATGTTTTTTACCCTAACCAGTTACTAGCTATGTGACCTCGGCAACACTTTTTACAAATTACAATCACCATTCTTAGATGACATGTTATATAAGGTTCTGGACACAATTCCAACGTGTTTTGGGGAGGGTTTCCCATACCACCAAGGAACATCAGCTGGGTGTGTCCTAACAACGCAACTCAATTTTTTTTTTTTGGCCAGGGATTGACCCCACGCCCCCTGCAGTGGAAGCGTGGTGTCTTAACCACTGGACCGCCAGGGAAGTCCCAGCGTAACTCAATTCTGACACTTGTTACCAGGAGGTACCTTGGTCTCTAAGCCAAGGAGAGAGGCTACAGAAGGAACCAACCCTGCTAACACCTGATCTTGTTCTTCCAGCCTCCAGAACTGTGAGGAAACAAAATTCTGTTGTTTAAGCTCTCAATCTGTGGCAGCCTCAGCAAACCAATATACTGCTCTACCACTGTTCTCGGGCCCTCTCCAGATTCTGGGACAGCAAGACCATAGAAATGAGTGTCGCTCCCACAAGACTCCTAGGCGAGCAAAGCTTTCTATTGGAAGGAGAGCTGGTGCACGAGGGAGAAGGTATGAAAGAATGCCAGCTCCCCGAGGACTTTCAGGGAAGGGGTTTTAAAGGTCATGTGAGGGAGGGGATGCAGGAGCCTGTGCTCAGGTCTCCAATTCGCTGGCGTCAAGGTGAAGTTTAGAGCATCATCAACCATCTGGTTTCAATAGGTCTGGGGTCCACATGCTTGTAGTCAGCAGTTTTCGTCTGCTTCCTGCAAAAACAAATTAGGAATGTGTGTCAGGCCTTTATCTATATCTTTCAGGGAACCGGCAGTTCAGTGGTTCTGCTAGGTGGCGGTTTTACAGTCCTGCTTTTGTACTTTGGAAACTGTGTACATTCATCAGTGGAACAGAGATAATCTTCTACTCCTGTGGGTCTTTGGTTATTTTCTCAGAAGGCCAAGCCTTTAGGTGCTTTGTTTTACTGGGCCTGTCAAGCCCACTAACTCAAGGCCATTCCCCAGTCCTTTTCCAAAATGGCTGTACTCCTGTCTTCCTGTCTCATCACCTTTCTTCAGAGAATTTTTCTAGAGAAATATCCTTCTTTTTTTTTTTTTTTTTTTTTTTGCGGTACGCGGGCCTCTCACTGTTGCGGCCTCTCCCGCTGCGGAGCACAGGCTCCGGACGCGCAGGCTCAGCGGCCATGGCTCACGGGCCCAGCCACTCCGCGGCATGTGGGATCTTCCCGGACCGGGGCACGAACCCGTGTCCCCTGCATCGGCAGGCGGACTCTCAACCACTGCGCCACCAGGGAAGTCCAATATCCTTCTTTTTAAACCTCCCACTGTATTTCTGAACTACCATTTCCCTCAATATTTTGTAATTATTTTATTTGCAAGCCCTAAAATATAATTGATTTTCTTTCCATGGGTCTTCCACTGTCATGCTTCTTACCAGGACAGGCCAGCAGTGTGATCGGAGGTCTCGGCTGCCAGATAAACTTGGCACGTCCTCCCTAAGGATCCACTTTTTCAGCAATTTGGGGGAATGTTAAATAATTTATCTGCAAATTAATTCAAAGCATATTTATATTAAAACAGACATAAGTTTTTAATAGAATCTAGTAGATTTCAAAGACATTTCTTGCTTATAGCGAGTTGCCCTAGTGAGAGGGTTTCCTCTCCTCTGCCTCAGGGCCTCTCTGTTAACCAGTGATGCAGCCCTCTGCTGGGGCTAGTAACAGACCTTCCTTTAGTCATTCTCTGAATGGAACGGACAGGGGAGAGGCAAGTGAATCCAGAGACAAGTCTATCCATAAAGTTAAGGCATATTGCTGACATGCTTAGGGGACAGAGAGATTTTTAATGAAATCCTGAGCTCTTCTATTTTGGGATTTGAAGGGTGTAAGGGTCTTTCCTCCCACCCCCACCCCCATTTTTTGTACGGGCCCTGCCAGCATGCGGGATCCTAGTTCCCCGACCAGGGATCGAACCCGCGCCCCCGCCTGCAGTGGAACCGCGGAGTCTTGACCACTGGACCGCCAGGGAAGTCCCAAGTCTGTAAGGGTCTTGCAGGTTAGGTTGGGCACCTCCTAGTCACTCAGTTTGTGATTTCAAGCGCTGGTCTGTGCTGATCCGTTGGGGAGAGGAATATGTACAGTGCAGAGAAGCAGAGCAGTGGGCATAAGGAAGTTCCTCTCTCCTCCCTGGTTCCAGCCAATGCTTAGGTACACACACCTGCTACCCTGCCAGCGTCTGAGTCAGCTCCTCTCCTCTCCCTGCCCTATGTGCAACTGCCACACGGAAGCCAAATTCGACAGACGTCAAGCTAGGACGCCACCTTGCATCTGAATTACTTTTTGAAATTCGGCATGTCCAGGTTTACTGACCTGTGCAGTCTTTTCAACATTTCCTTCTGCTGCACATGGTTGGGGTCACAAACTTTCGTCTTGCTCTGCCAGTCATCTGACTACAACATTTTGAATCGAGTTACTTGGAATCTCGTGCCTGGTTCCAAGCCTCAGAAAAACACGAGAAGATCCAGAAAGCAGGTTAGGCGTGAGGCCGGTCATTGCCCCTATCCGTGACCCCATTCAGGGCCCTTGTAACGCTAGTGCCCTTCAGGAAACAGAGAACCAGACTCCTCAAAGGGCATTGCAGCAGGTTTCCAGGAATTACTTATCAAAGCCGATGACCCAGGGGCCGTGACCCCTAGATTCGGACGGGATTCAGGGCTTTCTCCTAAGGGAAATGTCTGCCCCTACTTCTTCCCAGCATCCTCGGATAGTGTGACGATTCCTGGGAGATTCAGGAGGGTGGAGGGGAGGACGTGCAGCGTGAGATGGTGAAGTCAGGCCGCCGACGGTCCGCCCCGTCCACTGCCAGCCCTTGCAAGCGGCATGCCTGGCGTAAAGACCCGGCATCCCAGCCTCTCCTGAGGATCCGGATAAGCCCGCGCAGGCGCGCCCGACGCCTCGCCTGGCGCGCGCGCTGCCGGAAGTGGGCGGGGCCTTTCAGCGTGGAGGGCGGGGCCTGCCGCCGGCGCGGCGGTGCGTCGTGCGGTGATGCAGCTGACGCTGCGCCCGCCAGGCCGCAGTCCGGCCGCCCCGCCCCCGGCCCGCCCCGCCGGCCCCCCAGGCGGCCCTGTCAGAGTGCGGCAGCGGGCGGCGCGCGGCTGGTCCTTGCAGCCGGCGAGGAGGCTCCTGCGGCACACCCCCGGCGGTCGGCGCCTCTCTTCAGCGCGCGCGGACATGGCCCAGGCAGCGGCGTGCTGCCCCAGCGCCCGCGGCTCCGGGGACGGCGAGACTGGCAAGCCCAGGAAGGTGGCGCTCATCACGGGCATCACAGGCCAGGTGAGCAGGGGCGGGGGCCGCGGGCACGTGTGCGCGCGGGGCGCCGGGGGGGCGGCCGCGGGGGCGCCGGGAGCTCGGGCCGCGAGGAGGCCGGTGCCCGCGCGCGGGGCTCCCTTGCTGCCCGGTCCCCTCGCCCGGGTCCCAGGTCGCGGAGGAAGTAAGACGGAGCGGTGCTGTGCAGTCACAGACCAGGAAATGTTTTCTTGTTTTGTGTTTTCTTACACGTTAAAAGCCACCTCGCAGGAACTTCCGAGACCGCGGCCGCACCTGGACGTGGGGCAGGCTGGTCTGGGCTCGGGCCAGGTCCCCTCCCTGCCCCAGACCCTCAGGAGTGTCCGGAGCCCGGCCCACCCTGTGCATTGTCCCCTCATTTGTTGGGTGTTGTGCTGGCTTCTGCAGCCCCTGGTACAGTGCTGATCTCTGGTTGCCACGTAAATCCCTGCTGGTGGAGTTTACTGCTCTGCTTCGCATTTATCTCCCAGGACAGTGACTCCCGCCGTGGGTCTCGGAGCGCTGTGAGGTTAATGCAAAGGATCTGGAGAGCCATACCTGCTGTCCAGTTTCTTAGTCGTGTTGGGTGAGAGCTTGTTGAGCTACTCATTCTGCTGAACATTTTATATATTACTATGTAAGAGGCAGGTACAGTTTTTGTCCCCATTTTACACCTGGCTTAGTAAGTAAGGTTAAGTATGTTCCTTGAAGGCGCACACCTCATGAGTGTCAGGGCTGAGATCTGAACCCAAGAGTTGCTCTAGTCATTTTGTTATACTGCCTCTGTGGTAAGCCACATTAAGTTACAGCCCTGTGTGTGTGTGTGTGTGTGTGTGTGTGTGTGTGTGTGTGAGAGAGAGAGAGACAGACAGAGACAGAGAGACAGAGACAGACAGAGACAGAGACAGACAGAGACAGAGACGGGGGAGTAGGGGAGAGAGAGGGACTGTTTTACTCTAAGAAGAGGTCTCAGATTCAAGGTGAGGTTGAAACCGCTGCTCTGGCCCTTAGGGCTGTCGTGGCCTTTGTGCTAAGATGGGCTTTTGCATGGGTTGTCCCACGTTCGCCCTTGAGAGTGCATGCAGGTGGCCAGGGTGCCTGTCTGCTGTGCATCTCTAGTGCTCACTGCCAGCAGTCACTCCAGCTTTCTTCCTCCTGTCTCTTCCTGACAGTAGTTGTGAATCATTCCCGGGTTTTTTTTTACCTTATTAAATCACCTCGAAGAAAACCAGGCTGTGCTCTGCATTGCCGCTTCAAGGCCCTCTGCCAGCCATCCCCAGGGCTCACCTCATGGTCTAATTATGCTTGCTCTTTGCTACACCCGGGGAAATGTTATTGCTGCTCCCTGAATATTGCTGCCTTGTACCTCCGTGGGGTCATTATTTTGCACCTGAATGCCCTCACAAGTCTTACTCCTTTTAACTCAGCTAAAAGCCTCAGCCAAATGCAATCATTCCAGGCTTTGTATTTTCAATTCTTTGTATTTACAGATGTGCAATCCATGTTGGCTACATAGATAGTTCACATAGCTTAGTTCTTTGGTTTCTTAACTCCTTTAGGGTAGAAACCTTCTTTTGAGCTTACTACCTCCCATGTGGCTTCACCTAGTGGGCTTCCAAAATGTTGACTTACTCTTCCCATGAACAGAACTTGTCTCTACTGTGTGCCTGCAGGGTGCAAGGCTTGCTTTGTGGCTGCTGGGAGCCAGAGCCTACGTAAGCTGTACTCTCTGCCCTCCAGGATCTCACAGTTTTTGAGGGACTTAATGCACATGTCAAAGTCCGTATTTTATAAATATGTTAGGGGCCGCATGCCTGGTTCATCCAACCTCACTGAATGCTGGCAGTAGCAGGGGCTGTGTTTGGGGAGAACAGCGTGTACAGGAGTGCAGAGAGGGGAGAGTTTGGGGGGCCATGAGGACCAAACATAGTAATAATGGGAGGAAAGAGAATTTATTACATTTTGTACCCCTTGCTTATTTCCAAAAAGATTCTGAGGTGGCTTCAATAAAAAAAAACACAGCATTGGACCATCCTAAGAAGAATGAAAAAAATAGGAGTCTGCAGTGAAGGCTGTAGAACGATGGAGGTAGTGTCCCCAACACTGAGGACAGCTGCCAGGTGGGCATGAAATTCAGCTTTGAGCTTCCTGACCGTCGAGGCAGAGTGGGTGGGCACGTGGAACTTTGTTAGTACTGAACTCTCGGGGACACAGAACAACATGATGCACAATGAGCTCGATGGAGTCATCTCCTCAGGACGCTCTTGTTACCCCGATGGACTGTGGGAGCACATTTTTCGGTAGGTGGAGACTTCAGAGAACTGAATGGTCAGCGTTTGTGGGGTTTTCCCTTTCTGATATCTGTTATGTCAAGCTAGTCTCTGCCAGGAGCATAGGCAAGTTGGAACTGTAGATTACCTTGTCAGGTGTCCTTGGTACGAAATTAATATTGGTGTTTTAAATATGGACGAACTGACACGTTGAGGTCCTCCACACCTGCAAGCAGCCTAGGTTTTCCTTAGGAAGCGCTTTAGATGTGGTCAGACATCTAAGCAAACACCAAGTCCAGAGTTCTGCGCCATGACACATGGAAGGCAAAGTGTTTATCTTTAAATGGTTGGAAAGTTAGTCCTGGTCAAGAGGAGTTAACTTGTCTGCTGTTGGCAGACAACACATTTTTACCAAGTCTTGCGTAGAGGAAAGAGATGGACCCTTTGAGCTGTCAGGCAGATTATTTAAGCTGTAATATTTTGTTTCAGAATTTTATTTTTATGGCCTTATTTTTTATTTTCACTAATTTAATTATTTTCTTTTGAGCATGTTCTAGCTGCCATCAGACAACCATAGCCTTTAAAGAGAGCATGTTTAAAACAGATACCCAGATTCCCTAGACTTAGGTGGCTCTCACAGGCTTTATCTTCTTCATTTAAGATGCTGGAAAATGGTAATTGAGAATTGGCAGGAAGTACCATTCTTTCCACAGTTTTCCTTATCCCTTTTAAATAATGCTTCAATGGGATCATAATAGATGATGGGGATATTACGTCTTCTGGTTTTACTTTCTAATCCATATTTGGTGTCCCGCAAATTTCTGCATTCCAGTATTGGCATCAGAATCATCACTTGTGTAGATAGAGATTTCGTGAAATGTGATGAAGTCTATTAAAATAAGCCTATTTGATTGGTAATGGCTACATGGAATCGTGGAGCCAAAGCTGTGTCCAGTTCAAGGGAGAGGCCCATGATAGATTAGTGATGTCTGCCTGGGAGAGGGATGGGAGTGATGGCACAGTGCTATGTCTTTACAGGATTGTGAATCCTTGGGTTTAGGAAAAAAGTGTCTTAATCACTTATCCCCTATATCTAGCATAACTGGTAAAGGTTAGGTACTCAAAATATTTCATAATTAAGTCTTTACTTACTGATGTTTATTATCTTGCAGAAAACTTGCCTGGAAGTTGTAGAAGTCTGTAGAAATGAGAACAGAATGCAGTTGTTGTTGGTCGGGTAGAAGCAAGGCATTTCAGGGTACTGTGGGGGAATTGGACAGTGTATACCCAACATAGTTGCAATTTAGGAGATAAAATGATTTGTTGTAACTTCAGATTTAAAGGATTTAGAAAATACCCATTTCAGGGAAAAAAAGTAACATATCCAGTTTTGTATGATAGATTGCCTACCGTTTTTGTACTCATGTTAACCATTGAATTAAAAAAAAATTCCGTTGTCGTGTGCATTGAGATCTTCGTACCGGAGTTAAATAACCATCATTGTGTGGAGGAGGAGGGGAGGCTGAGAAGGTGTGATTCCCCAGGTCACACAGCCGGTTAGCACGGGGGCTAGGACTGATCAACACTGTACTTCACTGACAGCAAAGGGGCTGCTTTGAGCCAGAAAAATTGGGGTAAAGGAGTCTATGGTAGTGAAATGTGGAGGATGGTGTTCTGTAAAGTTGAATAATAATAAATTACACCTGAAAAGCCATCAAATCTATTTCAGTATTTAAGGAAAAGGTGACTATGTTAAGTTTTATAACATTTAACATCTTATTTTGACAAAATTTTTGCAGTTTGAAAAGATTGAGAGGCAATTAAATAGGAGTCTTTAGTATTTAACTTACAAAGGAAAATTAATAAAATACAGGGACTAGAGAAGGTGGTTCACGTTCGGCCATTCCTTAGAGAACTCGGACACTCCCTTCATTGGAGGCGTATGCTGTCCCGAGCTAGAGTTGCCTCCGGAGCCTGCAGACTTCTTGAGCACGGCCTGTCTCCCCATTACGCGCAAAAGCCCAGTGCTTCTGTCTCCATGTGGGGCTTCGGGACTCCAGGGCTGAAATCGAGGGGAGTTTTATTAGTTACCACCTGATCGCTGAGATGAACTAGAAGAACTGCTAATTGTCCTTGTGATCTTGAACGGCTTTCTTTGAGGTGTGGAGTTCTCAACTTGCCTGTCCTTTGAAGCAGCCTTTCCTCAACTTTTGTTAGAGGTTTTCACTAAACTGGGATTATTTGGCTATGATTCCATATAAAGAATCAGGCTTAAGGAGTGAGGCAAAATGTTTGCCTTTAACCAGGATTCTGGACACTTGGTAGATAATTATTTGGGGGGAGGGTACAGAAAAAATTTACTGACATTGATAGAATGATTGCTGTGTGCCAGGCAGTGTGCCCAGCATTTTATATAAATTATCTCATTTAACTGTGGGTGGTAGGTATTTTTACTGTCCTCCCTATACCGAGCAAGGAAACTGAGATTTGGAGAACTTCAGACTTGCCTGAGAACCTCTTGCACCAGTCTTTTCTCAGGACCTTCTCTCCTGTGTCAAGTCAGACTAGCTCTGTTGGCCAGATTGTTGACAAACTGTACAAGTTCACTGCTCTTGAGAAGCAGGTTGTTTTTAAAGGCTGCTTTTTGATTAGTGCTTTACCATGCTGTTTAGGTGATATTAACATTACTAGCCTGTGTGTCTAGGAGAAGTCTGGGGTGAGGGGGGGAAGGGGGGCGGAGGGCTGCCCTCTGAAGCCTGCTGAAGACCCCTGGTGGCTCCTTTCCCCAGCGTTCTTCCCAGTTCTCTGAGGGTTTTACGGTAAGAAATGGAGATGGGGGAGCAGAGTGGCTTCCCTGCCCACAGACCTCCCGGTGGAGGGTCAAGAGCCAGCAGCCACTTCGTGGGCCCTCAGAAGCGGGCCAGGGCTGCAGCTTGGGTGAAGGCGGTCTGGTTGGAGCCTGTGGCTGCAGAGCTTGCCCACGGCCCAATGTGCACAGGGACAGCCAGGTCTCCGGGTGGTGGAGAGAGGCGGGCGAGGGCCCTTCTCCACCTGCATGTGGACTGGAGTTACAGCTCCGGGTTCACTTGCTGTGCTTCTTTCCTCTCTGCAGAGTGGGGTTTGTCCTTGCTGTCAAGGCCCAGATTCCTGAGGAGACTAAGAAGTCTCCTGTTCTAGACTCTTGGATGCCGTCATGTAAGCTGGAACATCTTTTGGCCTGCAGAGTGCCCTTAACGGATACTTTGGACTTGCCTTTTCTCCAGGTGGTAGTTCAATCTGAAGAGATGCTTCCTTGACTTGAGAGGACCCTCCTCTCTTCTCTCTTCCAGTAAGCCTTGCATTCGGGCTGAGAGTGGTTCTCTATTTCATATCCCCAAAATTTCCAGTAGCAATTTGGTGTTTTTGTTGTTGTTGTTGTTTTTTGCTTAATTAATCTTTTCTCTTGGAGGCAATTACATTTGGGGGCAGATCATCCTCTACTTAGTGATAGAAGTACTAGTGCTCATGATTAATTCGGTCGACGGATGTTTGAGTGCCAACGATGTGTCAGGCACTGGGGATATGACAGTGAACAGAACAGACAAAAATGAGCCTCCTGTGACACTCACGTTCTGGGTGGTGATGATGGCGGTGATGGTGGGTGGATGACAGTAATTAAGGTGTGTTGAGCATTCACCCTGTGCCAGGCACCGCTTAGCGGGCTTTACACCTGTTTCCTTTCTGGAGCAAGGGAGCCCTCCTCTGAGGCGGTTTTCTTGTCACCCCTGAGGAACGCAGAGGTTAAACAGATAGCCCAAAGGTCACTCCCGTCCTTGTTTGCAAAGTCAGAGGTGAAATGTAAATCCCAGTGATTTTATTTTCTATCAAATTTATTGCTAGAATTAACAAATAAATTCTAAGGAGAGGTAAATAGATGGTGTGTCAAATTTGAAAAATAAAGCATATTCAAGAGGTTTTTTTGTTTGTTTTTGCAGTTGTGGAAAGATATGGATTATAGTAGTAAAATAAGCCTGTATTAATCACTACATTATATGGCCCTTATTTTATTTTCTTTGCTGTCATTTAGGTCACACCGTTAATTAATTCGTTGATGACTTATCTTGCGAACTCCCTAAATGCTGGGACTCTGTCTTGGGACAAGTGGAAGAGGAGTTGAATTTCTCGGCCAGCATGGGTTTCAGTTACTGCTTAGCTAGTTAGGAGCTGCATCGATTTGGGCAGGGTATTTACCTTTGCTGCCAGGTTGGAAGAGTTATTCCTACCGAATAGAAAAGAAGTCTGGCATGGAATAGGGCGTTTGCCCCATGACTAGAATGGACCTCTCTTCACAGTGCTAACCGGATAGTGAGAGTGCTCCAATATGGGGAAAGGACATTAAATGTGGCGGGCGCCAAAGTCAGCCTTGCTCTGTGGGGGGAATCTATCGCCTAGGGTGGAAAGTTCCCTGGGATTTGGAATCAGCCACAGGCTATAAACAGATTTGAAGTCCGGTGTGTCTTACAGTGCAAAGCAGATCTGGGGGCCGATCTTATCTTCCCTTGTGAGAGGATTGTGGGCAGTGGACTGGACTCTAATCCTCCTTACTGTGATTTTTGGTCCAGGAGGAAAGGTTTGGCATAACTGGGAATGAGAAGGATGTCTTCAGTCCTGTCCTGCTTTGGTCAAAGACTGTTATGCGGTGAAACTTTTTTTTATGTCTTTACATTACACATAATTAATTGATTAACTGAGGAAAGAGCATGGACCTGAGAATCAGAGGCTGGGTTTTAACACCAATTAACTGTATAGCCTTAATTTTTTCTTAATCCATAATACGAAGGGATCACCTGACGATCTCTAAAGTCTATTCAGAGTGGAACGTGCTATAACTTTAGGATTGAACACTAATTATAGTTTATTGTATGCAAAAAGGTCTTGCATTTAAGCAGTGCTGTCATTTAATATCAGTTTCAAAGCTAAGGCCAATAGGACAATTAAAAAAAAAATAAAACCAGTGACTGTTAACTGTAGTGAATTTATAATTAAGTGTGTAAACTGGGAAGAAATTCACATATGAGTTGTATTTTGCTAGAATTTATAAGGTTAAAGCAGGAATTCTGAGCTGTCTGCCCTGGTAGGTTTTACCAAATGAAGTGGTTTTTTGGTGAGGAAGGATTTAAAATTCCTGGAGATCACGCCTCATTTTCCACATTAAAAATTAGATTCAGAGAGGGCTTCCCTGGTGGCGCAGTGGTTGAGAGTCCGCCTGCCTATGCAGGGGACACGGGTTCGTGCCCCGGTCCGGGAAGATCCCACGTGCCGCAGAGCGGCTGGGCCCCGTGAGCCACGGCCGCTGAGCCTGCGCGTCCGGAGCCTGTGCTCCGCAACGGGAGAGGCCACAACAGTGAGAGGCCCGCGTACCAAAAAAAAAAAAAAAAAAAAAAAAAAAGCCGTCTCTGGCAAACTGCCATCCTGAGCAAACGCCCAGCGCACGGACTCCCGCGCAGTAGGCGCCTGGGGCGAAGCGCAGAGGTCAGGAAGCGGCCGTGGGGCTTCGGGGCCGCCTGAGACTGGCCTGTGCCTGCCCTTCCCTGCCTGCGTCTCCCCGACCCCACCGCCAAATGGACTCGGAAACACTGCGACTTGTCTCCGGGAGTTGCTTGAGGGTTAAAGGACGTGGATGCCTCTCAGGCCCTGAGCCCAGTGGTTGGCACAGACGAGCGCTCAGCACCCACAGAATCAATGCAACCAGAGCACGGACGCCACTCTCCCCAGCAAACCTCAATTTAACAGATGCCCGCCAAGAAAATGACGTCTTCTCAGTGTCCCCCGAGTCATCCCCTCGGTGCCAGACTCTGGGGCAGGTTTCTAGGGCTCAAAGGTGAGCAAGTTAAACACGGCCCCTGCCCTCCGACCGGGGACAGGTACATGATTCCTCCACTTGGCTTCAAATACGCGCGCGTTTGTCAAGTAAAATCAGGGTCACCCTCAGATCGGGCCGATGCACCGTAGGGGAAATCTGGAAAGGCATCTGCTGCAGGAGCAGCTGGGGAAATGCAGGGTCGGGAAGGGCCCCCGTGGGCCTTCTCTGCGAGGGTGCTGTGGGGGGCCAAGGGGACTGAGAGGTACCTGGTGGGAGCGCTGGCTGGCCGGGGCACTCCCCCTCCACGGGGTCCCCCTCCTCCGGAAGACGGGCACCGCCCTGGTCAGAGGCCTGAGCGTGGTCACCGCAGCCTGGGCACGCGCCACACGAGATGATGCACGAGGCTGACGCCGCTGCCTCGTGGATGCCCTCTGGTCACAGCGACCTCTCGGGGCCTGAGCCTCCTGCTGTCTGTCCTCAGCCTCGGTGTCCCCAAGGGACCCTGCTTCCACCCTAGTAGGTGACACGGGCCCCGTGCTCCAGTGTGTGGGTTCATCACATGCAAGCCCCACCCCTGTGGCCGTCCAGCCAATGAGGGTGCAGCTGGTGTGGCGGCTCTCTGGAGCTATCCAGATGCGGGAGCAGCCTGTGCAAAGCTTCTGAGGCCAGAGTGTGCCTGATGTGTTCAAGGAAAAGCCAAGTGCTTGGAGCAGTGTAGGTGAGAGAGAGAATAGTAGGAAATGTGATCAGAAAGAGAATAAGGATTCAGGCTTCTACTGTGCATGAGATCTGAAGTCCCTGGAGGGTTTGGATCCTTAGAGAGGCTTCTGTCTTATGTTTTGGAAGGACGCCTGTGGCTGCTTGACTGTGAACAGGTTATAATGGGCTGAAGAGTGAAGCAGGAAAGCCAAGTAGAAAGGTACTGCTTCATGCCTGGGCACAGTGGCGGAAACTGTGCGCCCTTCATGCCCTGCAGAGGGAGACGGCAGAAGAGCTGCAAAGAGGATCATCTGATGGAGGAGATGGAAAGGGAGACGCCCGAGAACCAGGGGAGAGCAGTGTTCGGACAACGAGGGGAGGTCTATGGGGCGTGGGGGGCATGGTGTTGAGTACGGGGGGCTAGAAATGTCTACTGGGCTTAGGTGATCACCAGTGGCTGTGGGATGGATTTGGGCAGCAACAAGTCACAAGGGGAGAATAGAGAGTGTGGTCTGTCCTTTCAGCAAGTGTCAGCATGAAAAAAAAATGAGACAGATGGGGAAGAATGAAGGCAAGGTTTTTCCTTAACGTACTAGTCATGGTTGAGCCTTTAGAGTGTGTGCTCTGTGCTGGTACCGTGCTGAGCACTTGACGTGCAGCCACTGATTTCATCCGCCAAGTTTTTCATGGTAGGTGTTATTATTATTATCCCCACTTTATAGATGAGGGTCCTGAGGCTAAAGGAAGTGGAACAACTTGCCTGAGGGTGCCAGCCAGGGGGAAATGGGATGTGGGCCTGAGCAGTCTGGCTCCATCATTGGTGCCCACGAGCACAGGGTCACGCTCAGCGGCCAGAGCCTGGAGACACCCATCCTTCTACTCCTTCCCCCTTCATTCCAGAAACACTCCCCAAGAGAGTGGTAAAGACCCCAGGGAGAGGGGTTGGTGACAGATCAGGAGGAGGTCTGGGGTGTGTGCTAGCATCTTTCCCTGGCTTTCTGATCCTTGTAAGCTGTGAGTCGGTGTATTTGCTTCTTGCTCCAACTTTAGGGGCAGTGGTTTTCCTTTAACATCTGATGTATGTGAAAAGAGTTGTTGATTTTCAATTTGTTCATCTTTTTTCTTGTTATGAGGATGAGAGTCATGACTTCCAAGCTCCTTACTTGCTGGGCAGGAAACCTGGTTTTATTTTTATGTCGGAGAATGTTCTGGTTTTTAGGAGATATGTGCTAAAAAAAAATTTAGGACTGAGGTGTCATGAGGTTAGAAAATGTCTTTGAAAAGGTTCAGCATGTTGGGGAGGAAGAGATTTTCCTCTACCCTTCTAGCTTTTTCTGGCTGGTCTAAGAATTAAACTTTTTAAAATTTTAATTTTATTGGAGTATAGTTGATTTACAATGTTGTGTTAGTTTCAGAAGTAATAAGACTTAAATTGACGTGAGACTGATTAACAGGAGAAAATCACAGAAAAGTTTAATAATGTGTATACATGGGAGAGACCCCAGGAGAACTGAGTAACTCCCCCAAATGGACAAAACCTTCATCTTAAATACCAACTTCAGCTAGAGATAGAAAAGGATGTTGGGGGTAGGGGTTTGGAATGTAAAAGGGGAGGAAGGCATTTCACATGAAGATGGAAAAGCAAATGTTTGGTAAACAAATGTTTGCTGGGCCCTGCAGAGACAATGGGACCCGGGGTGGACTCTGATCTCTAAGAGTTGCCCCCCCAGACCCAGCCCATATTCTTACAGATGTCTCTGGTGATAGTTCTATTCTGAGAACAAGCCCTGTATCTAAATTCTTTAGGTGGTTAGGGGGAAAGTCAAAGTTTCTTCTTGAGTCTTTTGGACCTAAGAGACATTTTGGAGTGGCATTTTTGCTTTCCTATGTGCACAGTGTTCATGGCAAGAATGTTAATGATAGTTGTGTTTAGATGGTGAATATTTGGGTGTTCATGGTGCTATTCTTTCAATTTCTCTGTATATTTAAAATTTTGTATATCATTTTGAATTTAAAAATCAAAAGGAAAATAGGAATCTAATCATGTGAAGGAGCTTGGTAGTGACTATTTCCCTAAGGGAAATTGTCAGCCTGGTGAGGTTTGACATCATAACGGACAAGGTGAAAGAAACCAGAGGCACACAACATGGGGATTCTAACTCTGCCAGAAATGATCTGGGCCCCCAAGTTGTTATGATCTAACGGCTGGGAGGAACAGGACGTGGACTTAATATCAGGTGGAATTATAGATTAGTTTCAAATACCCTGGTTTGTGTAGGGGCCTCAAGTTTTGCACTTGGTTTTCTTGGACCCCATCTAGAATGACCCCAGGCATCTGGCAGAAGCAAATGAAAATCCTCTCTGGAGTAAGCTGCTAGCATTCTAGGTCTCAAGTTATTCTTACAAATATATTTGAAACACAGTGAACAGCAGGAGTGCAAAAACACGTAGGCACAGATAGAAACAAGTCTCTGTGAATGCAACCCAGCAGAAACGGAGTCACTCTGCCCAGTTTGACAGGCACTTGCCAATAGGTTTTGGTTTAGTCTGTTCAGGCTGCTCTAACAGAATATCATAAACTGGGTGTCTTATAAACAACAGAAATTTATTTTTCATAGTTCTGGAGGTTGGGAAGCCCAAGATCAAGATGCTGACAGATTCGGTGTCTGGTGAATGCTCACTTCCTGATTCTTACACAGGGGTCTTCTTGCAGTGTCCCCACATGGCAGAAGAGAACTCTGGTCTCTTCAGCTCCTTGTATGGGCACTAATCCCATTCATGAGGGCTCTACCCTCATGACCCAATCACATCCCAAAGGCCTCACCTCTAAATACCATCACACTGGGGGTTAGGATATCAACATCTGAATTGGGAAGAGGGGGAACACAAACATTCAGTCCATAAGTTTGTTTTGTTTACTCTGTGAAGGTCTCTTTGCCCCTAATATTTTATTTTCTCATTATCATATTCTGCTTCACAGCAAATAGTTTGCATAGTCAAAGAAGGAATTACTTTGATGATTAAAGGCTGTTTGAAAATGCAGATTTTAAGTAGGTAAACATCAGGTAGATCTGGGTGGGCCATATTCCAAGTCTGGCAAAATCCACTATTAGACAAATTGTAAAAGAGGCAGAGAAGAAAAAGACATTAGGTAATAAACTGCTAATTGCATATTAATTACATATTGATCATATGTAATATTTACTATGCCTGGAAAGCATCTCCAAATGACTTATTCTGCAATGACTGAATAATAGTGATGTGGTTAGTGCTTTCATTTGCAAGAGCGTATCTCCAATACTAAATAAGATAAGCCTGTTCTAAACTTTTAAGGTATAAGTAATATTTTAAAAATATTATACTTGACTATACCTACCAAAGGAACATTAATTTTTTTATAATTCGTTTTTGAATTTTATTTTTTTATACAGCAGTTTCTCATTAGTCATCCATTTTATACATATTAGCGTATACATGTTGATCCCAATCTCCCAATTCATCCCACCACCACCCCACCCCACCCCCCGCCACTTTCCCCCCTCGGTGTCCATACGTTTGAGGAACGTTAATTTTTTCCCTTTGTATTAAATATGGATTTAGTCTTTTACCTAAAAAGGAATTAATGTGATCAAAATGATTAACTCCCGGGACTTCCCTGGAGGTCCAGTGGTTAAGACTGCGCACTTCCACTGCAGGGGGCGCAGGTTCCATCCGCGGTCGGGGAACTACAATCCCTCATGCCACGCTGCAAAAAAAAAAAGAAAAAAGAAAAAAGAAAGAAAGATTAATTCCAGCCATCACTGTTGATTCATACCTAGTATCCAATCAGTCTCTGAAACTTTTGCTTCTGTGCTCCTCATTGCACGGTTGCCGGAGTCAATGCGTTCAGGTGAATTTGGGGGAAGACCAGTAGGAGGCTCCACAAGAGCTGCAGGAGGTCCTTTCCTCAGGCTGCCCTGGTGTTCCAGAACCTCTGGGTCTGCGTAATGGCTCATGGCTGGTAATTGTGTGTAAGGATGATTCCAGGGCAAGGCACACTTAGTCCTTGTACAGTTGACTTATAATTTGCACCTGACTATACTCAGCTGGCAGAAAAACACGGACACAGTGGGTTAATACTTCCACATATTTGGGGGGGGAGTCAACCCATAACCCCCTGTTTTAATTTATATTGGGCTGTATTAACTATTTTATGTGGGATTGAAGGTCCAAGGGCTTGCATTTTGTAAAACCAATTGTGCCAAAGACTTTATCTTTCATTGAATCAGAGCATAGTTTTGGGTAATTTGACTATGGGGGAATTTATGCAAGGCAACAGTTCTGATGTCCTTTATTTTGTGTTTGATAACTCTCTCCAAAAATATAATTGGTACCTTTTTAAGATCTAGTGAGAATCTCCAGGTATAACTGTATTCGTGTTCTAAGTCTGATGCTGATTAAGGCTATGAAGCTTTGCCAATTGGTGCATATCAACAGATGCTAAAGTTAATTCAGAACCTCTCTTGTAGAAGTACAAAAGCCAGTTAGCATAATTTAATCTTTTGTTGCATAAATTCTTTTAGTAAATTTTGGATATCCAATTGGGTAAAACTATGAACCTCTATTTTAGTTTTTTGTCCCCCTCACCATCCAGTGTTTTGCTTTTTGAGTAGTTACTGGATACTTCCAGGGTCCTCTCTGTTCTACTTAACCCCAAATTTGGTTTAGATATCAAGACAGGTTACGCCTTACATGCATTAAAGCACTAGTAACAGGATCAGTACGCACATATTGAGGCTTTCTTGGGAGACCAGGGCAGCCTCCCCAAGTAGGTCTGAAAATGGCTTGAGTGAACAGGGAAAGGAAATTGACTTTGGGTGTTTATTCTGCTTAGGAGATGGAGCTGGGGTGAGGGATTTTGCTTCCACTGGGTGGGGCTGGCATGGTTTGAACTTCTGGCTTGCATCAAAGGAGGGAATATATGTACCACATCTTCTTTAAAATGATGTGGTCCATATATATATAATGGAATATTACTCAGCCATTAAAAAGAGTGAAATAATGCCATCTGCAGCACAGGAAACTCTGCTCAATATTATGTTTCTAAGTGGGAAAAGAATTTGAAAAAGAATAGATACATGTAAAGAAAAAGTTGTAATAAGAGGGAGAAATTGGGAAATGCTAATGCCTAATTCACTAAACTAAGCAGATGGGGTTTGGGTCAATTACTAAAGAACTGCTGTGGGCACAGTGTCCCCCCCACCATACACACACACACACCATCGCCACCTGCTCCGGGGAAGCTCTCCCCAGTCCAGGACTCTCGGCTCTCTGCACAGACACACAGCACTTACGCTGCTGGGTCTGGCCTGCTTTTCCAATGGGGGACTGTGTAGGGAAGCTGGGGACACAGAGTGCCCCCTCCTCCTGGGGTGTTAGCCTGCTAAAGGGACCTCAGGTGGGGCTCCGTTAACCAATGTTTCTGATGTTAGGGTGGATACAGGCTGCTTTCCAAGGGGATCAAACTGAATAAGAGCAGACTTTGAGGGGCCACCTCCCCACCATACGTCTCCAAAGAAGTTTGTCATTTCCCTTTCTCTGCACTGTGAGTCTTGCCTCTGAAATCCCTGACTCCCACTCCAGTTTCCTGCTCTTCCCAGATCAGCGAACTCCCTTTTGCTGATCTGACCCCTACCCTCTTCTTTGTATTCACCCCACCCAAGCAGAGCATCTCTTTTAGGAGCTGGGTTGCTCTGCCCCCCTGAACTAAGTATTCACAGCATTTGAGTACGGCTTGCATTTCCCCAGGGCACTTGCCCCTGCTCTCTGGGGGGTTCAGATGTGATTGGAGAGCATAGCTGTCCTCAGCCCCCACTGGTGGCTCCTCCCCACACACAGAGTTCTGCCTCTTGTCCGAGGGAGGGTGTTCCTGCACCTGTAGCCTGTCCTTGGTGCTTTCTATTGTTCTCATATGGGGTTTGGAATTTTTTTTTATGTTAAAGCCATATCGTGCCTAGCCTCTCCTCTGTCTTCTAGTTTCTGGGATGGCCTGACCTTTCCTGAGTAATTGGCTTTGCATTCCCTAAAAGTGAAAAAGACGATTTGTGGATATGCCCCTGCATTGCTGCAATGGTCCCTGTTCGCCTCCACTGTGCTTTGCTGGCTCCAAGGCAGGTTGCTCCCTGGTCTCCGAGGAGGTCTAAACTCTGCGACTGACCCCTGCCTTGCACTTGGATATTTGCACATTCCTTGATAAAACGTGCCAATGAACCCCCTATCACAGCCCTGTTGCGGTAGCTTCCCCTTTGGTACCCTAATTGCTGGGTTAACCTCATTTTTACCTTTCAGTTGCTTTTTACAGTCACTACAGTGAATAATACTATTCTGAATGGGGCACCTAAGATGGGCTGCCCGTGTATTGCCTTCTGCAGTCGCCTCCGTTTCACATGATCTGCCCTGAGTCACAGCTCCTTGCTCACCAAGGGTGGCAGACAGTGCTGGGGCGATCTCCATGATCCCCAACTCTCGGTATCCATGCTTTTGTGTAACCTCCTCCCCTTGAGTATGAGTGGGACGTTCTAACCAGCAGAATGTAGCAAAGGTGATAGGATGAACATGATGACAGTGTATAAGATTGTAACCTTCATCTTGTGTGAAGACTCTCACTCCCTTTAGGCTTTGAAGAAGCAAGCTTCTGTGTTGTGAGCTGCCCTTAGGAGAAGGTCACGTGACAAGTAGCTCAAGGTGGGCTCTGGCTGACTGCCGGCAAGAAAGGTCCTCAGTCCAAAGACCACAAGGAACCGGATGCTGCCAACAACGATGTGAGTGAGGAAACAGATCTTTTGCTAGTAGAGCCTCAGAAGAGACCACAGCCTCAGCTGACACATGGCCTGAAGACTTTACTGCAGAGGACTCAGCTAAGCCAGGCTCAAACCACAGAATCTGTGAGATGTTTAATGTGTGCTGTTTTAATCTGCTAATTTTGTCTTAAAATTATTCCCCCACCATTAGATAACTAATATGCTGATGATGTATAAATTCTGCTAGTAATGCTTGTCCTTGGACCCCCATGCCTATTTTTCTTTCCCAAATGGACTGATATCTCCTCTGTAGTAGCCTTAGCTGTTGTTATGGTCTAAATGTTTGTGTCCCTCCAAAATTCATATGTTGAAATCCTAGCCCCTCAAAATGATGGTATTGGGAGGTGGAGTCTTTGGGAGGTGCTTAATTCATGAGGCTGTAGCCCTCACGAATAGTATTAGTGCTTTATTTTAAAAAAAAGAGAGCCAGGGAATTCCCTGGTGGCCCAGTGGTTAGGACTTGACGTTTTCACTGCCGTGGCCCGGGTTCAATCCCTGGTTGGGGAACTAAGATTGCATAGGCCACTCGGAGTTGGAAAAAAAAAAGGAAAAAAGAAAAAAAAAGGAAAATAGAAAAATGAGAGAGAGAGAGAGAGAGAGAGAAAGAAAGAAATCCATCTGTTACCCCTTCCACCATGTCGCCATGTGATGGCACAGAGAGAAGACACCAGCTATGAACCAGGAAAAGGACTCCCACCCAACCGAGCTGGCACCCTGATCTCAGGTTTCCAGCCTCCAGAACTGTGAGAAATCAATTTCTGTTGTTTATAAGATTCCCAGTCTGTGGTATTTTGTTACAGCAGCCTGACCGCACTAAGACAGTTAACTTTGCATATAATACTCTGCTCCTAGTTTCAGCTAGGAGTAGGCTGACTGACTGCTGTTCTTTGCAGGTATTTAAACTGTTACTGACAATTTTTGCCTCACCTCCATGTCTGATTTCTCACTGCACAAGGTGTCTGCTTTATCCAACATGGTCTTGTTGTGACCTTGGGATAATGTGCTACTGTCTTTGGGCACCACTGTGCTCAGTGCTCTGAGAGGATGCCCCAGGTCGTTTTCCTCACACTACACAGATAGCTCTATCCACTCTTGTCCTGACCACTGCTTTATTAAGACCTAATCTTTTCTCAGACATTGACCTTTTAAAAATAGCTTTATTGAGTGGATGGACCTAGAGTCTCTCATACAGAATGAAGTAAGTCAGAAAGAGAAAAACAAATACAGAGTCTCTCATACAGAATGAAGAGTCTCTCATACAGAATGAAGTAAGTCAGAAAGAGAAAAACAAATACAGAGTCTCTCATACAGAATGAAGAGTCTCTCATACAGAATGAAGTAAGTCAGAAAGAGAAAAACAAATACCGTATGCTAACGTATATATAAGGAATCTAAGAAAAAAGCTATTGATGAACCTAGATGCAGGGCAGGAATAAAGAGGGAGACATAGAGAATGGACTTGATGACATGGGGTGGGAGGGCGAAGCTGGGGTAAAGTGAGAGTAGCATGGACATATATACACTACCAAATGTAAAATAGTTGGCTGGTGGGAAGCAGCCGCGTAGCACAGGAAGATCAGCTCAGTGCTTTGTGATGACCTAGAGGGGTGGGATAGGGAGGGTGGGAGGGAGGCTCAAGAGGGAGGGGATATGGGAACATGTGTATGCATGTGGCTGATTCGCCTTGTTGTGCAACAGAAACTAACATAGTATTGTGAAGCAATTATACTCCAATAAAGATCTATTTTAAAAATAGCTTTATTGAGGTATAATTTATGTACAATAAACAGCGCCTATTTAAAGTCAACTTTGACATATGTATACACAATGAATCAAGATAGACGTTCCCGTTACCACCAAACGTTTCCTCTTGCTCCTTTGTAGTCCATCCTTCCTTCCATTTCCATCCTCAGGCAACCACTTATTTACATTCTGTCACCACAGAATAGTTTGAGATTTTTCTAGAGTTTTAAATAAATTGAATTGTAGAGTATGTACTTCTTTTTACCAGTGTTCTTCCATTCCACGTAATGATTTTGAGGTTCATAGAGTTTGTTGCATTTATCAATCGTTCTTTCCCTAATATTGCTGAATAGTATTCCATTGTATGGATATATGACAATTTATTAATCCATTCACCTGGTCATGGACATTTGTGTGGTTTCCAATTTTTGCCTATTACAAAGAAAGCTGCCTTGAACATCCACGTACAAGTCTTTGTGTGTACGTGTGTCATCTTCTCTCTTTGGTAAATATCTAAGAGTGGAATTACTGGGTAACATGGGACATGTACATTTAACTTTTCAAGCAACTGACAAACTGGTCTCCAACTGCTTCACATCCTCCCCAACACTTGGTATGGTGAGTTTTAAATTTTTTTAGCTTTTTTATTTTTATTTTTTCAAATTTATTTATTTATTTATTTTTGGCCACGTTGGGTCTTCGCTGCTGTGCGTGGGCTCTGGGCGCGCGGGCTTCAGTAGTTGTGGCACATGGGCTCAGTTGCTCCGGAGCCTGTGTGATCTTCCCCCACCAGGGCTCGAACCCGTGTCCTCTGCATTGACAGGCGGATTCTTAACCACTGCGCCACCAGGGAAGTCCTTGGCTTTTTTATTAGTGTTTAGTGATTGGTATCTCATTGTGGTTTGATTTTTCATTTCCCTAATGACTAATAATGGTTGAGCATATTTTCATGTCATCTATATAATTTCTTTGGTCAAGTGTCTATTCAAACTGATTGCCCTTTTTATTAGATAGTTTGTCTTCTTCTTATTGTATTGTAATAGTTCTTTTTGCCGCACCGCACAGCTCGTGGGATCTTAGTTCCCCTGCCAGGGATCAGTCCCGCGCCCCCTGCAGTTGAAACATGGAGCCTTAACCACTGGACTGCCAGGGAAGTCTCTGTAATAGTTTTTTAAAGATATATTCTAGATATAAGTCTTTCATCCAACATGTGTTTTGCAAATACTTTTATCCAATCTGTGGCTTGTCTTTTTATTTTCTTAAGTGTCCTTTAAAGAGCAAAATATTTTAATTTTGATGAGGTCTACTTTATCAATTTTTCTTTTATATTTTGTGGGGTTTGGGGGGGTCTTATTTAAGAAATCTTTTCCTAAAACCTAGGTCATTAAGATTTTACCCAGTGTTTACTTCTAAAAGGTTATGGTTTTGTCTTTTACCTGTATGCCTATGATTTTGAGTTAATTTTTGTATTTGATGTAAGGTAAGGGTCAAGTTTTGTTTTAAAAAATATGCTTATCCAATGTTTTCAATACTATTTGTTGAAAATATTATCTCTTCTCCATTGTATTGCCTTGACACCTTTGTCAAAAGTCAGTTGTCCATATAGTTGTGAGTATATTCTGAACCCTCTGTTCTGTTCCACTGATCTCTAAATCTATCTTTATGCCAAGGTCACACTGCCTGGATTATTGTTGCTCTATACTAAGTCTTGAAACTAGGTAGTGTAAAGTTCTGCACCTTTGGTCTTTTTCAAAATTGTTTGGGCTGTCCTACTAAGCCTTTTGCAATTACAAACAAAAGAAGAGCAAAGAGCATTGCATTCACCATTCAAGTCTACAAAGATTAACCCGCTGCAGCTGCTGACCGACAGTGCACTTGGTGCTTCAGACGAAGAGATTAAAGGGATAACTGGGTGAAGCACCCTGTGCTTCAGACAGAGGAAATTCAAGATGATAACGGGGTGCTCTGTTCTTTGGGCAAACAGGCCTTTAGATAGTTAAGATGCATTTCAGGAAGAATTTTAATGGACCTGCTTCTTGCACCTTCCCATACGTAGAAAAGCACTGTATTCATTGAGTTGAGATATCTGTTTTTGGTGACTAGCAGTAATGTTTTGCCAAAGTGTATGCTGACTGCTTGTATTCCCTCGCACACACAAAAATCACATATAAACTAGCCTCTATCCCCGCTGTTTCTTTGGAGCTGTTCCTCAGAGCTATCTGAGAGGCTGTCTCCTGGGCTATACTCTTCAGTAAGACCCTGAACAAAACTTAACTCATAATTCTCACATTGTGCATTTTTCTTTCAGTCCACACATTTCTATAGAAATGTTGGACTCACCTTGTCAATTAAAGAAAAAAGGTACTGCTATGGCCTTTTTACTTTACTTCCTCACTTCCTCCCCCTCTCTGTTCTATAAAAGAAACTGGCATCCAGACCCCGATAAGATGGTTCTTGGGGACACCAGTCTGCCATCTTCTTGGTCTGCCATCTTTCCAAATAAGGTCACTATTCCTTGCCTCAAAAAAAAAAATAGGTCCTGCTGTGACTTTATTGGGAATGCATTGAATATATAGATAAGTTTGGTAGAGTTGACATCTAACAATATTGCATTTTCAAATTTGTGAGCATGGTACATCTTTCCATTTATTTATGTATGTATTCTTTAATTTCTTTTGTAATTTTCAGTATACAGGTCTTGCATATCTTTTGTTAAATTTACTCCAACTACGTAATACTTTTTTCATGCTACTGTTAAGTATTTCATTTTTTTTATGTTATTGTACACGGTCCTTTATGTTTTGTTTTCTTTTTCTTTCTCTTTATTTTTTCTTCCAGTTTTATTGAGACATAATTGACGTAACAGCATTGTATAAGTCTACGGTATACAGCATAATGATTTGCTTCACACACATCATGAAGTGATGATCACAATAAGTTTAGTGAACATCCATCATCTCATATAGACGCAAAATTAAATAAATAGAAAAAAGTTTTTCTTGTGATGAGAACTCAGGATTTACCCTCTTAACGACTTTCATATATAACATACAACAGTGTGAATTCTATTTATTATGTTGTACATTATATCCCTAGTACTTATTTATGTTACAACTGCAAGTCTGTACGTTTTGACTGCCCTCATCCAGTTCCCTCTCCTCCCACCCCTACCTCTGGTGGGTACATGGTCCTGTTTAAAAATAATTCAATTGCTGGAAATCCATTGCTAGTATACATAAGTGCAGTTGGTATTTTTATTGACCATGTGTCTTTCAATGTTGCTAAAATCGTTTATTAATTCTATAAGCTTTCTAAAAATAATTCCTTAGGATTCTTTTTTGTTTCCTTTTTTGCGGCACGCGGGGCTCTCACTGTTGTGGCCTCTCCCGTTGCAGAGCACAGGCTCCGGACGTGCAGGCTTAGCGGCCATGGCTCACGGGCCCAGCCGCTCAGCGGCATGTGGGATCTTCCCGGACCGGGGCACGAACCCGCGTCCCCTGCATCGGCAGGCTGACTCTCAACCACTGTGCCACCAGGGAAGCCCTCCTTAGGATTTTTTACATAGATAATGAAATCCTCAGCAAATAAAATTTTATGTCTTCTTTTCCTATATGTATTCCCTGAAAAAACTTTATTGCATTGTTGCATGTTTACTTTTTTAAGTAAATGCAGAAACTTTTTCCAGGGTGGCTGTTTAACAAGTTACACTCCCATTAGCAACGTATGAGAGATCCACTTTCTATGCATCCTCCCCCAGTATTTGATGTTTTCACTAGTTTTAACTTTAGCCATCATAATAGGGTAAATTCATCTTTTTGTATAGATTTCCAATTGTCTCAGCACCATTTGTTGAAAAGACCATCATTTCCCCATTGAATTGTCTTGGTACCCTTGTCAATATCAGTTGATCATTCTAATATACAAAATACATAAAGAACTCTTATAACTTAACAAAAAAAGACAACTCAATTTTAAAATCGGTAAAGGACATGAATAGATGTTTCTACAAAGATACACAAATGGCCAATAAGCAAATGAAGAAATGTTCAACATCATTAGCCCTAGGGAAATGCAAACAAAAATTACAATGAGATACTACTTCACACCCACTAGGATAGCCATAATTTTTTAAAAAGGAAAATAACAAGTGTTGGAGAGGATATGGAAAAATTTGAATCATCTACACTACTGCTGAGAATGTAAAATGGCGCAACCTATGTAAAACAGCTTGGTGGTTCTAAGGTAAGCATAGAATTACCATGTGATCCAGCAGTTCCAATCCTAGGTATGGATGCCCCAAATTGAAATCGGGTGTTTAAATAAAACTTGCACATGAACGTTCATAGTAGCAATATTCACAATAGCCAAAAGCTGGAAACAATACAAATGTCCACCAACATATGAATGGATAAACAAAATGTGGTATAGCCATACAATGGAATATTATTCAGCCATAAAAAGGAACAAAGTACTAATACCTGTAACAATCTGAGTGAACCTCCAAAACATGCTAAATTAAACAAGCCAGGCACAAAAACTCACATATCGTATAATACCATTCTCATAAGATATCCAGAATAGGCATATATAGAGAGACAGAAAGCCTGTTTGTTGTTGCCAAGGGCTGGGGTAGGGAGGGAATGGGGAGTGACTGCTTAATGGGCATGGCATTTCGTTTTGGGGTGATGAATTGTTCTGGAACTAGATAGTGGTGATGGTTGCACAACATTGTGAATGTACTTCATAGCACTGAATTGTATATTTTAACATGATAAATTTTATGTTATATGTATTTTACCACAATAAAAAACAATTGATCATAAATGTAAGGATTTGTTCATAGTCTCTCAACCTGTTCCATTGATCTACACACCTACTTTGCACCAATACCACACTGTCTTAACTGTTGTGGCTTTATAATTTTTGAAATAGGTAAGTGATTCAACTTTTTCAAAATGTTTTGGCTATTTAAGGTAATATACATTCCACATACATTTTAGCATCAGCTTTTCAATATCTATAGGAAAGTTAGCTGAGGTTTTGATAGATACTGTGTTCAGTCTACAGATAAATTTGGGGAAGATTGCTATCTTGACGATATTCAGTCTTCTAATTCACAAAATGTCTTATTTATTTAGAGCTTTTATTTTCATTTAAAAAAAATTTTTAAAGTATAGTTGATTTACAATGTTGTGCTAATTTCTGCTGTACAACAAAGTGACTCAGTTATACATAATCTTTTTCATATTCTTTTTCATTATGGTTTATCACAGGATATTGAATACAGTTCCCTGTGTTATACAGTAGGACCTTGTTGTTTATCGTCTTATACATACTAGTTTTGCATCTGCTAATCCCAAACTCCTGATCCTTCCCTCCCCTACCTCCCCCTCCCCCTTGGCAACCACAAGTCTGTTCTCTATGTCTGTGAGTCTGTTTCTGTTTCATAGATATGTTCATTTGTGTCGTATTTTAGATTCCACATATAAGTGATATCATATGGTATTTCGCTTTCACTTTCTGACTTACTTCACTTAGCAGGATAACTTCTAGGTCCATCTGTGTTGCTGCAAATGGCATTATTTCATTCTTTTAATGGCTGAGTAATATTCCATTGCATATACGTGTATATATATATATATACACCAACTTTGCATTCCTGGTATAAATGCCACTTGGTCATGGTATGTATGTCTAGGGTGTTTGGACCAGGCCTTTCCTGGTCTCCCTACTTCCCATTCACAGAGGATGTGATCCATGAAGCAGAAAAAAAGAGAATCATAGTGAGGAGGGTGCAGATCCCCCAGCTTCTTCTAGGGCTGTATCTCTGATCAAAAAGCCACACCTTCCATGCCAGTCTCCCATCCTCCCAAGGACCCCACAGAGGAGCCCCTCATCCCCCTGAAGCACACACAGGGCAAAGACCCCAGCCCATTTCCCTATGGCCACCAAATTGGCACCCTCACCAATGATGGAAGGAGCCAGGATATCCCCGCCCACCTCCTCTTAGCGGCCACAGGAGCCCACCCGCTGCACCCTCATTGGCTGGACGGCCACGGAAGTGGGCCTGCACATTGCGAACCCAGGGACTGGAGCATGGGGCCCATGTCACCTCCTAGGGTGGCAGTAGGGTCCCTTGGGGACACGGAGGCTGAGGACAGACAGCAGGAGGCTCAGGCCCTGAGAGGTCGCTGTGACCAGGGGCCATCCGCGAGTCAGCGGCGTCAGCCTCGTGCATCATCTCGTGTGGCGCGTGCCCAGGCTGCAGTGACCATGCTCAGGCCTCTGACCAGGGTGGTGCCCGTCTTCTGGAGGAGGGGGACCCCGCGGAGGGGGCGTGCCCCGGGCAGCCAGGGCTCCCACCAGGTACCTCTCAGTCCCCTTGTCCCCCCACAGCACCCCTGGTCTGGGCGGCAGAGGCGGCTCCGTCTTGTGTGCAGGGGGTTTGGGGCGTCCCTAGTCCTCGAGAGCTGGGCCGGCACCACCCAAGCCCCAACTCTCCATCGGTCTCAAGTGCGGAAGACGGGGGCAGAGAAGGCCCACGGGGGCACTTCCCAGCCCTGCATTTCCCCAGCTGCTCCTGCAGCAGATGCCTTTCCAGATTTCCCCTACAGTGCATTGGCCCAATTTGAGGGTGACTCTGATTATATTTCACAAACGCCCATGTATTTGAAACTAAGTGGAGGAATCATGCACCTGTCCCCGGTCGGAGGGCAGGGGCCACGTTGAACTTGCTCACCTTTGTGCCCTAAAAACCTGCCCGGGAGTCTGGCACCTAGGGGATGACTCAGGGGACACTGAGAAGGCATCATTTTGTTGGCAGGGATCCTTTAAACTGAGAAGGTTTGCTGGGTAGTGTGGTGTCCCTGCTCTGGTTGCATTGATTCTCATGTGTGCTGAGCGCTCGTCTGTGCCCGGGCAGGAGTGGGAGGTGAGCACCTGACTTCACCCCAGACGCCAGGCAGGCTGGCCTCAGCACCAGGACAACTCCCATGCTCCTGGGTTCTAGGTTGTAAAAATAGAACTACTGTGTGATCTAGCAGTCCCACTTCTGGGTATATAGTTAAAGGATATGAAAACAGAATATCGAAAAAATATCTGCACTCCCATATTTATTGAAGCATTATTCATAATAACCAAGATATGGAAAGAATCTAAGAATCCATTAATGGATGAAAGGACAAAGGAGATGAGATATGTGTATATACACACACACACACACACACACACACACACACACATATGTATACACACACATAGAGAAATTTTTTTCTTTTTTTTTTTTTTGGCCACATAGAATGTGGGATCTTAATTCCCTGACCAGGGATGGAACCCGCGCCCCCTGCAGTGGAATAGCGGAGTCTTAACCACTGTACCACCAGGGAAGTCCCATAGAGGAATTTTTTAAATTTTTTATAGTTGATTTACAATACTGTGTTAGTTTTGGGTGTACAGCAAAGTGATTCATATATATTATATATATTCTTATAAGGATTATATATATAATTATATATATATATTCTTTTCTTTGATTCTTTTCCATTATAGGTTATTATAAGATATTTAATGCAGTTGCTTGTGCTATAAGGAAATCGTTGTTGTTTATCTATTTTATTTATGGTATGTGTACAACAGAGGAACATTATTCAGCCATGAGAAAGAAGGAAATCTTTCCATTTGTGACAATATGGTTGGGACTTGAGGGCATTATGCTAAGTAAGATAGGAAAAACAGAGAAAGACAGATACTATCTGACATCACATTATGTAGAATGTAAAAAAGCCAAAGTCATGAAAACAAAGAGTAGAACCATGGTTAGCAGGGGCTGGGAGGTGGGGAAATTGGGGAAAGGTTATTCAAGGATACAAACTTGCAAACAGGAGATGAGTTCTGGGGATGTAATGCACAGCATAGTGATTATAGTCAACAATACTGTATCATAAACTTTAAAGTTGCTAAGAGACTAGATCTCAATTGTTCTCATCACACACACAAAAAATGGTAATTATGTGATGTGATGGAGGTATTAGCTAACACTACTGGTGGTAATCAAACTGCAAAATATAAATGTATCAAACAAACACGTGTACAACTTAAAGGTAGACAATTTATATGTCAATTATATCTCAATAAAAAATTACTCCCCATAGTTTAAAACTACAAATGGCCAATGGACATATGAAAAATTTTAATCTTGATATGTATTGAAAGGCATGCAAAATAAAATATCAAAATAAACAATTTGGCTTATCCAATTGAGAGATTCAAAACCTGTCTTGAGACTTCGCTACAGGCAAAGGTGAGGAGCAGAAAGAAAGGAACCACGACTTTATCCCAGGACAACTGGAGAGTGGATTTAATTCTAGCCGTGAACTGGGGATGATGGGAAAGGAAGAGTTTGAGGGCAATGATGAGTTAAATGAAAGATTACACTGATCTTGAGGAGAGAGAAATGCACCCAGCTTGAGGCAGGAAAGGCAGTAACAGATTTTGAAACGTGTTGTGACCCACAATTGCCACCCTTGTCTCACAACAGTCTCACTCCTGAGTGGCATGAGCACAGTAACGTGGCACCGCTGCTCTGGAGGGTGTCAAACCCCTGAGGCATGCCTACCCTGCGGCCCACGTGCAGGAGTGTATGGTAAGAGATCGACCATGACTGCAGCACAGCATTTATCCACAAGGACACCTGTCACCGCGTCATCAGTAAAACCCAATAAAAACCACAAAAGCAAACCAAAGCCAACAACAACCTCAAACTCAACCCCCCAAACAACAAAGGAAAACAAGCAAGAGGCAGTGCGAAATACATGATGAGAGCTTCATACCAGAGATACTCTGTGGCTTTGGAAGCAGAAGCGTACTTAATCACACAGGAAGATGAGCAGGAAGTGTTTATGTCATAAAGTGAAAAAAGTCATATGTTCCTAATTTTACATATATAAAGGACATGGACACAAAGTGAAAATTCATCCGAAACTGGGCAGTTTCCCTCGGGGTGGGCTGGGCTGGGACTCTGTATGCCGTTTCTCTCTCTCGTGTTCTGACTGTATTGGGTTCTGACTGGCCCTCCTGGAACTGCCCTCTCAGCTGCTCTTTCGCCCTCCCTTGACTCAGTTGCTTAGATCCCAGTCAGTCTCCAGAGGTGGGAGGTTCGCAAGAAGACAGGTGGCCCCACCTCAGCGTGGCCCCAGCTGCTCCAGTGGGGAGCTCCACGTTGCTAAGGCTCCCAGCTCCGCCCCCAAGCCCTGGGTTCCTTATCTGGCCCCTGGCCCCTACCCAGAAAGACCAGGGTCGCCTTCAGACTGTGTCCTTGCACCACCCCTCCAGCCTAATTCCCTGCCCCTGCAAGAGGCACTGGGGCCTCAGGAAAGCAGCTTCTGCTTGGGCTTCTAGTTCAGACTGGGCTCCGAGACTCAGTTTCTCTGAAAAATGGGGATAACCGTGGTGCTGGTTTGCAAACTGGTCCTGTACACAGAAGGCAAGGAGAGACCTAGAAAGAAGCAGACCACTCCAGACTGGGAAGGGGGCACGGTTACTAAGCAAGTGAACTTACAGATGAGGCTTGTCTTGAGTGCACAAGACAAGCAGATCTCCCCACGCACCTGGCAGAATCTTAAAAGTTTGTACAGAGGTCTTAATGGAATTCAGTCACATATTCAGTCCAGATAGTCCCAGAGACGCCTTACTCTCTCAAGGCCACGTCCTCAAAAGGGCTCTGGCTGTGGGAACAGTGGGCAGAACGTGCATCCCAAGGAGTGGGGAAGGGTGAGGAGCCTCCGGCGGCCTGAGGCCAGCTCGAGGTTCAACCTCAGTGACATCCTAGTGGTGACCTCCTCCAGAAGGTGGCCATGGGGATAATGAGGTTAAGGCATGGTGCCTGGAGCTCGGCAGGCTCTCATCACCTGCCAGTTCGTTTCCTTTCCTCATGGTGACAGGGCTGCTCTGGCTGAGACCTGGGGCCATTTGTTGAAGAGACATCCTCACACTGAAGGCCCACAGCACCCTGAAGGCTCCTTTCTGAAAATGCACGAGTGCCCGTGGCTGGCCTGGGGCTCCGCTGTGGTCAGTGGAAGAGCTGGGCTCAGCGCGCAGGTCTCTGGTCTCCTAGGCGCCCCTCTTAACCAGAGTGTGATGCGCCAGCCTGCCTGCCTCCCTCGCGGGGGAATACGGTCCTCCCTCATCACGGTCCCTTGGGCCCTGGGTGCTGGATCCTCTCTCCCATCTGGCTGTGCCAGGCTACCTGGTCCCTGAAGTGGGTGCAGAACCATCAGGGACTGAACAGGACCATCTGGACCAAGGGACGGGAAGCTTGGGGCTCTGGCCAGGACTGGAGTCTACCCCTCCCTCCTAGGGTGGCAGATGCTGGAAGAGGCCCTCTTGTCAAGTTGCTCTGACCCCTGCGGAGCTCTTGGCGACAGGTGTCTTACCCCAGGCTGCGCTCCTCGTGTGACCACACCCCGAGTCCTCAGGACACCCCTCTCCTGGGTCCTATGGGCCTGCATTCCTCCGAGGCGGGTGCTGCCCTCCCCTGCAGGCGTCCCTCCCCAGCCCTTTGTCCTCGGCCCACCCTCCCCCTGCAGCAGCCTCAGAGCCCCCGCCCTGGCTTCTCTGCCGGGACAGCTTGCGTCTAAGGTGGGAGTAAGGGAGGCAGGTTTCCAGTCCCAGAGGTTGATCTTCTCCAAAACTCAGACACCACCTGGCCAGCTGGGAGGTGATGGAGACCCTGCCACCTGTGGCTGCGGAAGGGCCTTCGGGGACACAAAATGATCTGCAGACAGTCCATTCCACCTCACCTACCGCAGCCCACCCTCGGGGTTCAGCTGAATTACGCGCCTTCTAACACCAGCCTCTAAGATGAAGAAAAGGCCTAGGCGTTAGTTGATTCAAATAAAGTTTGTGAATGGGACAAAGTGCCACCTCTTGGGCCAGGCCTGTGCTGCTGCCTTCCCCTCACGGGAGCAGTGGTCCAGGTCAGCTCGGGTCTCGCCACATCTTCTGACCCGGCACCAGCCCCGCCCTCAGCCCCGCCCCCTTAGAGCCCTCGGGGTGCTCCCCTCCCCCAGCTCCCGGCCAACAGAGTGGGGTGAGCTCGCTGCCCCTCTCTCCTCCGAGGCGGCAGAAACAGGAGGCCTCCAGGTTTTATTTGATTGAACTCAAAGGACTTTCTTCTTAACTGAGACAGACAACAAGATTTGACAACACCCGAAACAAGAACATTTCTCTGACCAGACGCTGCTGCCCGGTGCAGAGTACATCACACACAGGAAAGTGGAAGTTGTCTCATTCAAGTCGGTGTCTGATATTGTGAAAGCTCCACTGCCTGAGAAACAGACGGCAAATAAATAAAGTGCTCTGAGAGCCCGTCAAGCAGCAAGGGCCCAGCGGGGGAGACGAGGAAGAGGTGGGGAAGCGGAAGCAGCTCAGGACTCGGGGCCAGAACCGTAAGAACAGCCGCGGCAGGAGCGCATGCTAAGGACGCGTCCCCAGCCCCTCCCACGGCCAGCCCCTCAGAGCGCAGACAGCCCCAGCCAGGGCCACCGCCGTGCCCCTCCCACGATGGGTGGGAGGGGGTCTCTGAGCCCGGGCCCCTGGGCCTCCAGCGCGCTTTCTCCCTGTTGGGAAGCAGCCCCAGGCAGCTCTAGCTGAGCCCCGAGCCCAGGGAGGACAGGGCGCCCTGCACAGCTCACTCTGCTCAACAGCTCCGCGCCCGCTGCAACGCACAGCCACTCGTGTGTGTGCACAAGCACCCCCACACACGCTCACACCCGCACGTTCACTCACACACACGCGCTCACACCCGCACACCCGCACACACTCATACATGCGCACTCACACACGGGCACCCACGCGGTCAGTGAAGAGCCTCCCCTGTGCCATTCTCAGGCCCTCTCAGGCTGGCCCAGCAAGAGGCTGGAGCTGGGGATCGAGCCACCCGGAGGGTGAGAGCTGGGCTTGAAAGGGGCACGTCTGTGAATCAGCCCCAAGGAGGCCCCTCGTCCTCTGCTCTCCTCCCATGCAGCCCCGTGGCACAGTCTCAGAGGCTGTCCCCAGAGCTCCGGGGATGCAGTCCGCAGGCTGGCAGGCTCCCAGAAGTGGCCCTGGGTGGGCACAGTTGGGCCACCAGGACCAGGGCTCCCGGGTGACTTGGCACAAGGAAGGAAGCCATCAGGCCCCGTCGGTGGGCATCTGTGGGGGGCACGTGGTGGCCGCGGTGCAGCCTCCGGCCCCGGGGTGAGGCAGGCAGAGATCCTCACCTGGGACCCGGGCTCCAGCTGGGCAGCTGAGGAGGGCACATGGTGTGAGGCTCGGCCTCTCTGTCCTGGGGGCAACCAGGCTGCTGGGGTGCTCAGCCCCAGGAACTCTGAGTGCATCGACCATGAGCAACCACTGCCCAAGCAGACGTGGGAGCGGTGCGGGGTGAGGGCCAGGGTCTGTCCTGCCTCCCCTCTGCGCCACTCCTGGGGCGTCAGTCAGCAGCGCAGCCAAGGCCTCCAGGACCAATGCAGGCCCATCCAGAGGAGACTCTCCCGTGAGATGCTGGGCCCAGGGGCCAGCCTGGGGACAGAGACATGGGGTCAGGCGTGGGTCTCAGCCCCACCCCACCCACCACTGTCCCTTCCCCTCCTGGTGACACGGTCCCCAGGAGCCACCCACCCTCCCGTCCCGCCACCCAAACTGAGAGCGTTGTGCCACTCAACACTGAGGAGCCCTTGGTCCAGCCTTGGGTGGGATTTGCGGCAGGGTGGGGAGGTCCGGCTCTGTGGGTGAGGACCTTGCTCGCTGGGGGTGCTGGGACTCATCTCTCCTGTGCCCATCTCAGCTCAGACTGTCCCCCGGTCTTCCCTGTGACTTCCCATACACTCCACTTTCCCTACCGTGGGCCCCTCTGTCTCTAGGTCCCCTGGGAGCCTCTGCTCCCTTCCCCCATCCCTTGGCGCTAGGTCTTCCAGAAGAAGGTGGGAGAGTGCAGGCCCAGAGGCAGATTCGGCTCCACCACTTCTTACCTGTGTGATAAGGGCAAAGCGCTCCCCTCCCAGAGCCCCAGTAGGTGGGGAGGACAGAGCTCCCGCAGAGTGTCGCTAGGTCTGTCCTTCCTTCCCCGTGTCAGAACCGGACCACTGGGCCACCCCACCCCTCGGGGTCTCTGCCTGGTCCCTTCCTGTCCTCGTGGGTCAGGCCCTTCTCTAGGCTGCTCCCCAGGCAGCTCTAGGGTCAGGGTCAGGGTTAGGGTTAGGCACTCTCTTGACAAGACCAGAGAAGGGGCAGGTCACTTCCTATAACACCAGTTCCTGAGACAAAGAAAGAGATGGGGACTTGAGAGCTGCCTCCCCACCCAGAGAGGTCCCTGTCTCGCCAAGTGTCACCTCCTCTACAAGCCCCTTCTCCATCTGCCCTCCAGCCTGAGAGCTGCCCTCCGCTCAAGGAGATCCCCCCTTTCCCAAATCCTCTGGGACACGGGGGCTGCTGGAGGCAGTCCAGGGCTGTGACACCGGGAGGGCACGGGGAGGAGCTGGAGGGAGCGTGGCTGAGATGGCGGGAGGGCCGGGGAGGAATGCACCTTTCCTGCTCTTCCGTGGCCGCAGATGCGGAGCTTTGGAGGATGCCCCAGGAGAGCGGAGAGGGGAGCAACAGGGCCAGCAGCAGCAGGCAGAGAGCAGTCCCCCGGCCGCAGAGACCAGGCAGGGGGCCGGTTTGCAAAGCGCTGAGAAACAGACCTGGGCTTTGGCCAAGAACACAGCCGCCCTTCCAGGCTGCCCCCCAGCGTGTAGAGGACAAGGGTAGCAGCATCTTTTCTCCTCTAGGGCCTTCCCTGGGCCTCCCTGAGCCCATTTCCGTCCACTCCCCCGTGTTCAGGTGACACCACTGGGGCCGTGGCCGGGAGGTGATGGGCTGACCCTCCAAGATGCCGAGGCCGCCGCCTCTCACCCCCATCTTGGAAATATGACAAGGGACTCTGGAGGGCATGCGCCCGCCCTGCCTTGCCTGCTCGCGGCTCGGCAGCTTTCCCGGCTGGCTTTCTCGGGCCCCTTCCACGTCTCCCCCAAACCACCGAGGGGGCTGGACATCTACATGTCATGGCAACCACCTCCCTCCAGCCCGAAGTCCAACCTCTGGCCTCCTACCTCTTTGGTCAGGGCCAGTCATTCACGTTCCTGCTGCAGAATTTCTTCCTTCTGCTCCCCACTTCGCCCAAGGTGAGGCAACAGGTCGGCCGCACTCAAGTAATTTTCTCGAGTTCGATGGAAAGGGCCCGTTTCGCGAGTTTCTGTGTAGTTCGTCACCGGCCGCGACGTGGATGACCGGAGCCGGGACTTGGGGCTCGGTGGCCGTGACCTCCGCCGAGGTCTAGGGTCCGGTGGCCCGGGCCGCCCCTTCTCCTTCCCCCGCCGCGTTCCGGCGGCCCTGGGTCCCGCGGAGCTTCATGCCGGCGCCCCTGCCGTCGCGGCCGCGCGGTGGTTGCGGGCGCTCACTCGATCCGCACCTGCAGGCGGACGTTGAGCATCACCGAGGCCACGATGTAGAAGTAGGGGAAGTTCATGCGCAGCCGCCAGGCCAGGTCGAAGAAGGTGATCAGCGTGCGCGTGAGCCCCTTGCAGAAGGCGCCGTACGAGCCGCGGGCCGCAGCCGAGCGAGACAGCCGCACAGCCAGGCCCGACATGGCAGCCGCCGCCGCCGCCGCAGACAGGGCCGCCGACGCTGCCATGGGCCCAGCCCGGCGCACACCCCGCCGACTGATCGCACCGCAGGCTGGCGGGCAGGTGGAGCCGAGGCCTTGAGCCGACGGCCAGCAGCCCTCGCGTACCGCCCGGCTCTCGGTCTCGCCTACCCGGCTGGGCTCCAGCTGCAGTGGTAGCCACAGCCAAGTCTCCGCCTTAGCCGCCCAGGGACAGCTCCGCCCCCTCGCCTGCTCCCGGAGTTGCGGCCGCCAGCGTAGCTCCGCCCCTAGCGTGGTCACGCCCCTTGCCGGGCGCCATAGAGCTGCGGGCGCGGACTCAGCCCCACCCCCAGACCCGCCCCCCGGGAAGCCCCGCCTCCTCCCGGGCTGCCAAGAAGAGAGCCCAGAGGGCCTTGAGTGCTTTGGAAGGCAGTGCTGTCCTGGCATTCTTTTGCAGAATGTGCTAGAGCAGGGGCAGTGGAGGCACGGAGGGTCTGGACCGCTGGGCTTATTCTGAACAGAAGGTCCACCCTGAACGCTCTGCCAGTTTACACCATCCCCTCTCCCTCCCTGTCTCCACAGAAAACTGGGCCAGCCAACCCACTGTACTTTTTCTTAAAAGTATTTATTTATTTGGTTGTGCCGGGTCTTAGTTGCAGCAGGCGGGCTCCTTAGTTGTGGCATGCAAATTCTTAGTTGCGGCATGAATGTGGGATCTAGTTCCCCGACCAGGGATGGAACCTGGACCCCCTGCATTGGGAGTGCGGAGTCTTATCCACTGTGCCACCAGGGAAGTCCCACTCTGTACTTTTCTTTAATTCACATTTTTCTGGTGACTCTGCACTATAGAGTTTCACCAAGCCCACATGCACATTTTTTCCCCTTTCTGGTATATTTGCTGGTGTTGTGTATTTCTTTATTCATGAATTGCCCCATTGTCCTTCCCTTTTACCTGTAGGGGAGGAAAGACTTTCCCTCTACCCTCCTAGATTCAATATGTCAATATATACACTTCCTAGGTCAATGAAAAAAACCGACAACAGGCAGAGTAGCAGGAGAAAAGGTATACATATTTATTAATTTTTAATGTTATTTGGGCGATGGCATCATAAGAAAATAAAGAATACCCAGACAGGCAGTGAGATTTGAGATCTTATATGCCACCTTAACAGGGGAAGGGGAGGTAAGATGTAGGCAATCTAGGGAAGAGTAAATGATTTGTAGAAAGTTGGATGACATCTTAGAAGCATAGATAGGAGATTTCACAGTTTGAGACAGAGTTTTTCTGGGTGTGGTGTTGACATCTAGTTCTTCTCCTGTGGTAAGAGTCAATCCTCCCTGGTTGATGAAAATTCCAAGGAGGGGATTTATGACAGAGTTCCTTTTAGAAGCTCTGTCTTTAAGCAGGTAAGGGGATTTCAGAGAAAGCTGTTTTTTCAGATGACTTCCGCTAAAGATAATCAGTATAACCGAAGTGGCATATTTTGGGGTGGCATGTACTGAAGTCCTTCATACCCTACAGTGATTTCTAAGCACTTCTCTTAATCCATTGTTTGTCCTGGATACTGCACAGAATCTCTCAGGTTTTCATTTGCCCTCGTTCATGGCATTTCTTGCTGGTGTGTTTAAAAGCCCTTTCATGGTTTCATCTCATCTTTATTGTAAGCCAAGTCCAACCCAAACTTGATCATGTTTTCAAGACTATTTAATGAAGTGGAAAAATGCTCATGTTTCCTTATAGTTGTAACTTTTAAAAAACTGTCTGCAAGAGGTAGAGTCACCACGACCCCATCCCAGTTTCACAAGGAGGGCTGGCCTGAGTATTAAGGCTTTCTCAAAGTGCCTGTTCACCATCACATTTGAACATCTCTATGGCATCCATGTGACTGTTTAAGAAACCCAACAGATTCGTATACACTGATTGGGCAATTGTCCTACCTACATGATCAAGGAGAAAAAGGCAAACCTGAAGCGTCAAGGACACTGAAAGAGGTGGTACAGAACGGAACTAATTGCTGGTTCAGTTTACCACCCATACACACATACACAAATTCTATATTTGTGAAAACCTCCTTCAGAAGTGAAAGGGAAATAAGGACATTCTCAGAGAATTTTTCATCAGCAGACCTACCCTTAAAGAATGGCTAAAGAAAGTTCCCTAGACAGAAAGAAAATGATACGTGAGGAGGATGACTTGATGGTTGAAGCAAAAATTATGTCATCTGCTGCCATTTATTACATATGGTGGGTATTGATCTTTTTTTTCCCATCCAGATATTTGGCTTCAGAAAAAATCAGATTAGGAAATGCTTATAAACAAGCTAGTGTTTCTGTTTTTAAATAACAGTTTCATTGAGATGTAATTCATATAGCATAGAATTCATCCTTTTAAAATGTGCAATTCAATAGTTTTTAGTATATTTACAAAGTTGTGCAACCAGCACCACTATCTAATTTTAGAAAATTTCCCTCACCCCAAAAAGAAACCCTGTACCCCTTAGCAGTCAAACTCCATCACCCCCTTCTCCTAGGCCCTGGCAACCACTAATGTACTTTCTATTTTTGTGGATTTGCTTATGCTGGACGTTTCATATAAATGAAATCATACAGTATGCGGCTGTTCATAACTGGCTTATTTCACTTAGCGTAAAGTTTTCAAGGTTCATCTTGTTGTAACCTGTATCAGTATTTCATTTTTCATGGCTAAATAATATTCCATTGTACAGCTAGGACAAATTTTGTTTATCCATTTATCAGTTGAAGGATATTTGGGTTGTTTCCACTTTGGGGCTGTTATGAATAATACTGTTAGGAACATTCATGTACAAAGTTTTGTGTGGACATACGTTTTCATTTCTCTTGGGTATATACCTAGCAGTGGAATTGTTAGGCCATATGGTAACTCTATGTTTAACTTTCTAAGGAACAGCGAAAGGGTTTGCCAAAGCGGATGCACCATTTAACAATCCCACCAACAATGTAAGAGGGTTATAGTTTCCCCCATATCCTGCCAGCACTTGTTCTGCCCGTGTTTTTTATTATAAACATCCTAGTGGATGTGAGGTGGCACCTCATTATGGTATTGATTTTTATTTCCCTAATGACTAATGATGTTGAACATGTTGTCATGTGCTTGTTGGCCACCTTTGGAAAAATGTCTATTCAGACCCTTTGCTGATTTTTTTTATTGTAGTAAAATAGATGTATCACATATGACGTAATAAGAAAGATATACTTGGTCTTTGACCGTGGTTCCTGACACTGAGCTCCCAAAACTCTTATAATGTCCTGGATGATAGGGGTGCTAGAAGCATCTTATTCAGAGTGCCTAAATCCCTTTCTGGGGTAATAGGAGTGTCTTTCATTCTAATGAGGTGACCCTTGGTGGGCTCCTGGGTAGTTTCAGGATGGGGGCTTGTCCCCAGAAGGACCAAGTAATGATTAAAAGCTTAGTGCTTTCAGCCCCAAGGGGAGAAGAACCTGTCCATGTGTTGGAAGGATGGCACACCACAAACTCCACAGGGACACAAACTCCTGTGCTCGAGACCCTTGCAGACCTCTCCCTGAATACTTCTTCACCTGGCTGTTCCCTTGTATCCTTTATAATATCCTTTATAATAAGCTGGTAAGTGTAAGTAGTGTTTCCCTGAATTCTATGACCTGTTACAGCAAATTGTCAAACCCGAGGAGGAGATCATGGGAACCCCTGATTACAGCCAAACTGTAAAGAAGTGTAGGGAACCTGGGAACTCATTACTTGTGATTGGCATCTGAAGTGGGGGCAGTCTTATGGGACTGAGCCCTTAATCTGTGGGATCTGTGCTAACTCTGGGTAGTTAGTGTCAAGATTGAATTAAATTGTAGGGCAACCAGTTGGTGTCCACGAAGAACTGCAGAACTGCTTGGTGTAGAAAACCTACACATTTGGTGCCAGAAGTACTGTGAGCAGAGAAAGTTTCCCTTTACATAAATTTACCATTGTAAAGTGTAGAGTTCAGTGGCATCAAGTACATTCACAAAGTTGTGTAACCATCACCACTGTCTAGTTCCAGAATTTTTTCTTACCCTAAATGGGAAACCCCATACCCACTAAGCAGTCACAACTCGTCCCCACTTCCCCCTGTCATCCCCTGGCAACCACTAATCTGCTTCCTGTCTCTGTGGATTTGCCTGTTCTGGAAATTTCATGTGAATGAACTCACCTAGTATGTGGCCTTTGTGTCTGGCTTCTTTCATTTAGCATAATGTTTTTAAAAATCATCCCTGTTCTAGCATAGATCAGTACTTCATTTCCTGTTATGGCTGAATAATATTCCATTGTATGGATAGATCACATTTTGTTTACCCATTCATCCATTGAAGGACATTTGTGTTGTTTCAACTTTTTGATTATTGTGAATAATGCTGCTATGAACATTGGGTACACGTATTTGTTTGGACATCTGTTTTCAATTCTTTCGAGTATATGCCTTGGGGAGGAATTGCTGGATCATATGGTAATTTTATGTTTACTTTTTGAGGAACTAGGGAACTGTTTTCCACAGTAGCTGCACCTCATCCTCCCCTCCCGCCATTCACCCCTTAGCCTCTGGAAGGTCTCATGCCGTAAAGGACTTCCCCTTACATGCAAATCTGTCATAGCATTGCCCAAATGAAACTCTTGTACTACTTCCTCGTGGTCATATTTGCCCCTTGATTAACCCCGTAATCCTTCAAATTCACTACCATTGGCCCCCATACCTGCTGGTTCTGCATCTGCACATACGGAGGGCTGACTGTATTCATTGTACTAGCCATTTTACATAGCACACTAGAGCATCCATGGATTTTGGTATGGGGGAGGGTGTGAGGCTCCAGGAACCAACTCCACGCAGATACAGAAGGACGACTGTATATTGTCCCAGTCCAGATTTGTTTCGGGGAGACTTTAGTGAAATGGGAGAGCTGCTGGAAAAACTGCACCCCAACATGATCCTGCCCCCGAAAGAGACACTCAGCGCTCCGCTCTTGCCTCTTTGACGGCACTCCATGGCCTCCAGCAAAGGAGCATTGCAGCTGGAGGAAGGAAAATGCCCTTGCTTCAGAAGCTACTGGATATGGGCTCTTCATAAATCAGCATTTTCCAAATCAGCCTGGATTCCCAGACACTGTGCTTAAGGGCACCCAGCACTCAGGCTCTGCCCACCAGGATCCCCCTCCCACCCACCTATATAGTACTCTGTGCCGCAGACGTGGGACTTTTTGTTGATGTCTCTTGGAATGCAACAGCCAGTGCAGTTTCTTCTGTCCAGCCGCAGAATCTGTTGAACATCCATTTCCTTTCCAGAACTAATGACTTTTGTTTTTCCATCCCAAGAGAACTTTGAACCCAGGAAGGTGGCCACTGCAATCCATGGAGGGGATTGTATAAGTCATTTTATATGTCTGTTGCTAATATTTTGTTTGAGGTGAGAGGAGAACCTTCTTCTTTGTTGAGTTTTTAAGACATTTTTGTAAATGTATTTAAAAATTGTTGCCTACCAGCTGTTAAAACTCCAAACTCTGCTGGGTTGTCACAGACTCAATTCCCCGTTTGTGGCCAACGCTATCGGGCAACTTGTCTGTGGGAGTAATTCAGAATTGGGCCCAAAGAATTTGTATTAGCCTCATTTTTCTTCTTCAGGTACCATGCTGGCCGCCACACAAGAGAGGCATAGTGGTAGTGGTGTCAGATTTCTACCAAGTCATCAAATATTCCCATTTAAAGAACTTGATCATCATATTCATGTTGCATTCTTGTCTTTTAGTGTGTTTACAATTTTCAACAGCGATACTGAAGGGTAATCGTCATCTAAAATCCAGTAGTTAGCCTCTTGCAGGCTAAGAGTTGTGAATGGTCCCTGTTGCATGGACTTTCAGGGAAGAAGGCTAAAAAAGAAGTTGAAACTGGGGCTCTGGGACAGGTTAGGTGGGGGTCTGTAGACTCAGTTAATCTGAACTCACAATCTTCATTATTATTTAACTGGGAACTGCAATTCACATGTTGGACCCCTAGCCAAGGAAAAGGATTTTTGAATAAAGGAATATATTGACCATCATGATTACATTAAAATGAGAAATATTATTCTGTCAAAAATATCCAAAATCTCAGGGCATACATCAAGCTGGTGAAAATATTCACAAATACAGCAGACAAAAGGCTGACATCTTTCCTGTGTAAGAAACTCCTATGAATCGATTAGATAAACAAAGGACATGAACAGGCAATTTACAACATGGGAACCACAACTAGTTTACAGACATGGAAAAATGTTCAGGCTCTCTGGTACAAAGGAAATTCAAATTCAAACAGTAATGAGATACTCTTTTTACCTATCTAAGTAACACAATTAAAAAATATATACCACCATCACCAACCAAAAAAGAATACCTAGGTGTGGTATATAACATAATTCTCATGCATTATTGGTGGGAATGTAAATTTGAATAATCCTTTTGGAAATAAACAAGGTAATATAAAGAGAACCATACAATTTTTATATCTTTGACCCATAATTTCCTTTTCTGGGAGTTTACTGGAAAACATAAACCTATATATGTGCTATGGACTATTTTCCCCCAAAACTGTGTTTCCTTCAAATTCATATGTTGAATTTCTAACCCTCATGTGATACTATTTGAAAGATTATTAAGTTTATATGAGGTCATGAGGGTGGGACCTTCATGATGGGATTAGTACCCTTGTAAGAAGAGATACCAGACAGCTTGTCGTCTTTCTCTTTCCCCACCACGTAAAGACACAGCCAGAACGCACGTGTCAACAAGCCAGGAAGACAGTTCTCATCAGAAATCAACCATACTGGCACCTTGATCTTAAACTTTTAGCCTCCAGAACTGAGGGAATATTAATTTCTGTCGTTTAAGCCACCTGGTCTATGATACTTTGTTATGGCAGCCCAAGCTGACTAAGACAACATGACTTTCATTCATTCATTCATTTATCTGTTTATTCAACAAATATTTATTGAGAGTCTGCTATACCCTAGGTACTATGTTACATGCTGAGGGCACCATGAGGAATCAGGCAGGTATGGTCCTTGCCCTCATGGAGCTTACCGTGTAGTGGAAAGATACACATGAAACAGAAAATTATGGAAAGTGCCATGGAGGAAAAGTACAGAGCGCTATGAGAACATACACTATGAGATTGACTGGGGTTATTTACACAAGCAATGAATTGAAAACAACCTGAAGATCCATATAAAAGAGATTGATTCAAGAAGTATCAATGCATCCACTTGGAGGATTACTACAAAGACATTTAAAAGTCCTTTAATAGTGATGGAAAATTGCTAAAAGAAAAAAAGGATAAAAATTGAGGACCTAGGAGGGTCAGATCAAGATGGCAGAGTAGGAGGACATGGAGCTCACTTCCCCCCACAAACATATAAAAAATACATCTACATGTGGAATACTTCTCACAGAAAACTAACTCGAAACTGGCAGAAGAACTCTTATACAACAAAAGCTGCAAAAAATATTTCCATGTAACAGGGTAGGATGGAAAAAAGGCATAGGGTCAGGATCTCTGCCCCTGGGAGGGATCTGCAAGGAAGAGAAGGTCCAGAACCTCACCCTGGGGAGCAAGTGGGTTGAGCCACAGACCAGACATCCCAGGCCTGGGGTCCTGTGCTGAGCAGACAAGCTGCCTTCACTGCTGGGAGAACCACTGGGACAGATAGAAGGGCTGGAGAAGCCAAGATTCCACTTGCAAAGGGTGTGGGGTACTGACTTACCAACAAACAGGACAGAGAAAGCCATGCACTGTCAGCTGCCACCACGCTGCACTTCCCCATTCCAAGGGGGCAAACACCCCAGTCCTGCTCCCTGCACACCGCAGCTTGGTGCAGGTTCTGGGCCAGCTGGGCCCTGGGAAAAGACTATGTCTAGCTATGCAGATACAGCCCTGAGGCCTAGAGTGTTGTCCAGGTGGGGTGGCGTCAGCCAGTGTTGGCACTAGCTTAATCAGAAGCTCAGATCTCTGATGGCAGCACAACCACTTCAAATCTGCACCCACAATGCCCCGACCCCCAGCCCCAGCCTAGCAAACAGTCCAGCCCCACCCACTCCATATCACAGCCTTGCACTAGATCTGAGACAACCGCAACAGGAGAAAGGATGCAACCTTGGGCTGCATCTGGGCAGAGCTGCAGATGCCTACACAGGCAACACACCGCCCTCCGTGAGCACATGAGCCTCACTTACTTCAACACTCCCCTCCTTTGGGGCAAAACATGCACTCAAAGGAAACAGAGCCTGCTAGAGCCCAACCCTCAGGTCTTCTGCTCCAGCAACTGGGGAGCAGACCTGGCCCCTAACTGGGTGACAACAGCCATGGAGCAGAGAGGAAGTGCCACCTCATACCCTGCACAGGCTTTAGATCCCCCAACACTAACCACATCCCCTATCAAGGTGGTAGCAGCCAGCACACACTGAGGAAAGGCATGGTTGGCATCCACATCAAAAACAGCCCTTGCACTAAATACACTGGACACATGCAGCCTACACAAGGATGCTCCCACATAAAAACACCCTTTCGCAACCACAATACATAAATGTTTCTCCTAAATTCATAGACACGGAGAAAGTTAAGTAAAATAAAAAGGCAGAGGAACTACTCCCAATTAAAGAGCAAGAGAAAACCCCTGAAAAACTAAATAATGAAACAGAGATCACCAGTCTACCAGACATTGAATTAAAAAAAAAGAGGCAATAAAAATGCTAACTGAATTAAGAAGATTATCGATACAAATGCAGATCATTCTAACAAGGAGCTAGAAACTATGAAGATGCCCAAATCAAAAATAGATAATTCAATTTCTGAGATAAAAAGCAATCTAGAAGCAATAAACAGCCAACTAAATGACACAGAAGAACAAATAAGTGATCTCGAAGACAGAATAATCAAAATCACCCAATCAGAACAGCAGACAGAAAGACAAATTAAAAATTTTGTGATTGTCTGGTACCCCAAAATTGATCCTAAAAAACCAAAATTATTTTTAATAAATAATAAAGCTAGTCAAAAGGCTGAAGGCCCAGCACACAACTTACAAGGGTGAAGTCAATTCTTAGTTCACATGTAATAGTTGTAGGAAAAATGAATACTCCGTGTAATTATCAAAAGTTTTTCAGCTTATTTACTTCGATAACTATACAGTCAACCCTCAGTATCCGAGGGAGATTGGTTCCAGGAGCCCTGCGGAGAACAAAATCCACCGAAACTCAAGTCCCTTATATAAAATGGTCTAGTGCAGTCGGCGCTCTGTAACTGCAAATTCGGAAGCTGCGGTTACGGAGGGACGATTGTCTATTTTCCCTCTTCTTGAGTGCTGCCCAACCTTTATCCTCTTCTCTTCCTATTGCTCACACTCATTGATTCAGTCCATTATTTTAATTCCCACTTCTAGGGTCATACTAATGGTGTTCGCATGCTTGCAACTCAGAGCACTGTGCTTGGACATTGGCAAGAGTTTAATACAGACTTGTGGAATAAACTTACAAATCTACTTTGTTAGCCTCGATTCTCTCCCAAACTCCAAATCTACACGTTAGGGAACTAATATAGGGCAGTGGCTAATAGGGTGGGCTATAAGATAAGAGTGTTCAGGTATAAACCTTGGCTCAGTTACTAGCAAGTTGTGTGGCTCAGAGGAAGTTACTTAAATTTTCTAAGGCTTTTTTTCTTGATCTATAATAGAGGGATGATAACAAAACAAGCCTTATAAAGCTATTGTAAGTATTAAGCAATGTAATGCATGTCACGGACTTAGCAGAGTGTCCAACCCAACACATAATAAGCCCTCTATAAACAATACCTTTGTTTAACTGTTTGGTAGATATTGTCTCACTGATGTCTCCCAAACACCTTAAATCTGTCCAAAACTTAATCCATTACCTTAAACTCAGTGTTTCTATCACTGGGCAGGCTTCTCAGGTGCAGGCAGACAACTGATTCCCTGTACATGGCACACTTTCTCACAGTTCCAGTACTCTAGTCACCGTATTCCCTTAGTGTAGAATACACTTTGTTTCGATTTCTGAATTTTATACCTATACTACAACCCCCTTCACTTTCCTGGTTTCCTTAATAAACTTTTTTGGAATTAAGAGCTTCCTTCTCCAGTGTTGTGTATTGAGTAATATGATTTCAAACCCACTTGTTTTGATCTAAGAATGAAGCTGTTTACATTGAGGAAGTGTGTCATTATTGATATCTGTGGTTGACCATAAGCATTCAGTAGTTCAGCTTTAGCACTGCTGGGGGCTTATCGATGATAAGAGCATGTGAAGGAGCGACTATGACTGGCGGACATTTAAGCTTTAAATACCAAGAGGTGTGAACAGCATCTCCAGAGTGTTTGGTCTGGGCGAGGCGACTCTTTGCTGATCTAAATAGCTCTCTGAAGACCTTGCGGGGAGCGGGGAGGGGAGGGACTCTTTACCTGCTGTGGTGAAAACCGAGCAGCGGCCCCTTGAAGGAGACCATCTTGCCCGTCAACATGGCTACTTCCCTCCCTAGCAACGTGCCCTAGCAACGGGGGACTTTTGCTTTGCTGGGGCAGCTGAATGTCAGCCCTTGTTGCCTAAGCCCACTTGTAGAAAACCAACTTGTAGAAAGGTGCAGCTCAACTAAATTTGGACTTTATTCCTTTCATCTCCCCCTTGCCTGGAACCATAGTGTGCTTAACCTAGTATTGGTTTGGAGTATGTTATTTCTTCATTGGCTTATTAAGAGATATTATCCTTTATGCTATTGGCTTGTGAAATTATTATAATTCCCGCAGTGAACCTGTGTTAAATAAATTATTGGCGAAGACAATCTCAGTCTCTGAGTATAATTTGCCCCCCCCAAAAAACATTCAGTTTTCCATGATATTCCCTAAAACTTTCTTAAAACACTTATTTGTCTATGTTTAATAATGATTTGTGTATATATCTGTCTCTTCTAATAAACAAAGTTAATTGAAGACTTTACCTACCTTGTTATTAATCATAGGGCTTAACACAGAGGTGGATGGGTTAAAAAATGAATGAATAAATGTATGAATGTATTCCAGTGTATAAATTAAATTATGAATAATGGTATTTTGAAATGTACTGTAAAATATGTGGCAGGAAATACATTTTTCAAAATCATGTAAAATGAAACCCAAAAGTTGTTAGTTAACACTGACCTATTTATAATCGAAATAAATTTACTGGTCAAAAAAATCAAGACCAGAGTTTGAATGAGTTTGAATTACACTCATTTTGTGTGGGATAATTCACATATTCCTGGTACAGTGGTATAAATCATGTGAAATGTCCTAGTGCCTACAGGAGAATTATTTCAAGTTCTGCCATCTTTTCACTTTGAGCATTCACTGTCTTCTGACCCCTCCTATTTCAGTCCTATCCCATTTCTGGCAATTTCTTCCTCTCTGTATAAGCCCTACAGGTCCACAGCTCCACACAACTCAGGCATAGGACAACCACATTGTGTCCAACCCAAATTTCCAGAGACCACATTCTCTCCATGAACTTGGTACCTTGTCTTCCTGAAGACAGGTGGATTAGAAAAAGAGATAGAACACTGCAAATCATAACATTTCAATCACTTAAGTTTTTGTTTTAATTGTGGTCAAAAAAACTTGTTTTGCCCTCTTAACTATTTTTAAGTGTACAATTTACTAGTATTAAGTATATTCACATTGTTATGCCCTATATCTGCAGAATTTTTACCTTGCAAAACTGAAACTCTGTACCCATTCAACAATTCTCCATTTGTCCCTCCCCCCAGCCCATGGTAACCACCATTCTACTTTCTGTTCCTATGAATTTGGCTACTTTAAATACTCCATATAAGTGGAATCATACACTATTTGTCTTTTTGTGACTGGCTTATTTCACTTAGCATAATGTCCTCAAGTTTCATCCATGTTGCAGCATGTGACAGGATTTCCTTCCTTTTTAAAGGCTGAATAATATTCCATTGTGTGGATATATCACATTTTGTTTTATCCATTCATCCATTGATGGACATTTGGGTTGCTTCCTCTTCTTGGCTATTGTGAATAGTGCTGCTGTGAACATGGGTATGCAAATATCTTGTTGAGACCCTGCTTTCAGTTCTTTGGATATATACCCAGAAGTGGAATTCCTGGATCATTTGGTAGTTCTAATTTTAATTTTTCGAAGATTCAATCACTTACGTTTTTAAAAAGAAAGATGGTGCTTTTCAATAACTTTATAACCATTTAGGTTTGCTTTTTCAATCAATTGTTACAAGAAGAAATTAGTCTTAATTTAAAGAGCAGAGTGTACTTAAAAATAACTAGCCTTTTGAAAAGATATTTTTTCCCTTTTCATCTGCAGGCGTCCTTCTGGGCAGGCTGAACAATCCTTAAGTGAACAAACGAAGAAAACTTTCTGTTTCTTGTCCCATAAATCAGCAATAGGTCAGAATTGCTATCATAAAGCCAGATTATCTCTTACCAATAATAATATACACACCTATAGATAGATGATGATTACCCTGTACCCGGATTGTCTTGCAAAAGTCAGTATATTTGTGAGTGTCATCAATATTTCTCTGGGAAGTGAGAGAGTGGGTCTTGCAGTGTGCTGGAGGTGGTTGACACTAGTTCCTGAGAGTACATTGCCTCACAACTGCCAAGAGCTGATTGTATGTTAGTGACATGATGTTGAAATTGACCATAATGACAGTATTTACACCATGGAAATTGGCAAACATTACAAATCAGGACTTTTATTTATTTATATATATTTTTTGAGAGCCAGTTGGCAACTATTAACCAGCATACTACTGAGTGGGTACTAAGGAACTTTCAGTTCACTGTCTCGGAGATTAATAAAAAGCATAGTAAAAAGATTTTTTAAAGAGCCTTATGTAAAATAGATGTGAGTAGAAAAAGAACATTGATTAAAATTGAATGAAGTGAAACAAATGGCCTGGAAGAGGGTGAACTAACTTCCTTATTATAAATAGAAGTTTCCATTTGTTTGCTTTTTTAAAACAAATAAAATAGAAAATATTTAATTTAATTTAAAGCTCTTTAGAAATATATCACGAAATTTTTAAGAGGCCATTTTTTTCATAAAACTTGATCAAATATTTGATCTGACAGTATAAACGTATACCTATACAAATTGACTTAGACATCCAAAAATTAACTATTGCCCAACAAAATCACATTTTCTGCAATAAAAGTAAGTTTATAGACAAATTTATCTTCTTTTTTTAAAATTAATTAATGTATTTATCTTTTGGCTGCATTGGGGCTTTCTCTAGTTGCGGCGAGGGGGGGCTACTCTTCTTTGCGGTGCGTGGGCTTCTCATTGCGGTGGCTTCTCTTTGTTCCAGAGCACGCACGGGCTCTAAGTGCGTGGACTTCAGTAGTTGTGGCACGTGGGCTCAGTAGCTGTGGCTCACAGGCTCTAGAGCACAAGCTCAGTAGTTGTGGCACACGGGCTTAGTTGCTCTGTGGCATATGGTATCTTCCTGGAACAGGGCTCGAACCCGTGTCCCCTGCATTGGCAGGTGGATTCTTAACCACTGCGCCACCAGGGAAGTCTCCAAATTTATCTTCTTAAGTTTGCCAAGTTGTATTATTTTACGCTAGAAGTTATATTTTTGATAATTTTTCTACTTAAAAACAAATATTCAAGCTCTAGTACTCCACGTACCATTAAAGGAGAGGCTATTGAGGCAATGTTTGCAGTAGCAATCATACTTTACATCAACCCTTTCCTTAACAGATGCCTGAATTCTGTTAACCTGATACAAATCTCTGGCAGGAGACTCAACAACCTGGTGTTTGAGAGAGATCTCCCTTTCACATACAACAAAGGACAATCTGATTAAAAGCCACTTTCTGCGAGAATAAAAGCACTATTCAGATTATTTGCTTAATCAAAGCCATGTACAAAAGAGCTGTAAAAATTCCTCATTGAAAAGATCTTTGCACAAATTGTGATTTGTGCCCCTAGTTCAGTAAGCATTCAATGGATATATGTATATATTTAGTTGTAACTTATCCATATCCATCCATTCTCTTTAGGCTACACCAAATGTACCATGAAGTTAGTATGGTGCTAACTGGAGAACGTTTACCTTTTAGCACTCACTTCAGACAGCACTCTTTTTTTCTTCTGGCCGTGCTGTGTGGCTTGCAGAATCTTAGTTCCCTGACCAGGGATGGAACCCGTGTCCCCTGCAGTGGAAGCACAGAGTCTTAACCACTGGACCGCCAGGGAAGTCCCCAGACAGCATTCTTCAGAGGACGATGTCTGACCCACCCTGTAACGGTGCTTTACTTCATAACTTCATTTTAATATTTATCACCCAATTGTGCACTATTCACCTGACTTTCTCCTTCACTAGATTTTGAGTCCTTAGAGGAGAGAAAGAAATTTTATTTGTAATATGTGTATCTCCTAATTCTATTAAAATCCCCAGTACAAAGTGACTGTCAGTTAAATGTTTGTGGAATGACTACTTCAAATTGAGAAATAACTGTTTCTTCTTTATCCCTATATATTTTTCCCCAGAACTCCCAAATGGCTCATTCATTTTGGGGGAACAAGTTAGATACCTTTGGAGCATGCAGTCATTCTTCTGGTATGACTGACTTATATTCTGAGATAATTATAACTTAATGGTTCTGTCATGAATGCAGGGCCTGTTGGGGAGGCGATCTTGGAATTTTTTAAGCTGGAATGCTGCATTTATAAAAATTGCAGTTCCTGCATTTTACACTGCCAAATGGAATTTGGTTTTACAGAAGGCTTCCTTTTTTAGGGTGGGATCGCTTTGGTGAGCCTGGTCAGTCATTCAGATAGTAGGCAGGTATGAATCCAGAAGGTACTACAGACAGGATTTGAACTGTTTAGTAATATAAATTGGGTGCATTTTAAAACAGATTATGCCTACACAGAGGCATATATAGACAAAAAGTGCCCTATGCCTGAGATCATTGTTGGGTTTGAAAGATGTCTATAAATATTGTGAACAGTTCTCAGCAAATCAGCGGGCATAAGTGGCCTGATCTTCCCTTGACTTGTCACTAAAGGAAAACCTTTGGCTAGAAATTAGACTGAGTTTGATCCCGCATGCCCTGCATTGGACCATAGGAGCCCTTTGTGGGGTAATTTAAGTCGGGAATAGGCCACACGTTGGCTAAATGCTTTGTACTGTGATGGTCTTCTTCAGGCCATAGGGTCCAGAGTCCTTTCTGTAGAGATGGGCGTGCGATTCCCTCTGAGAAAAACGAATGTCCCGGCTCCATTCAGAGGCAGAAAAGGAGTTGTATGCTTGGGGAAAGAATTTCCTCCTTTTTCTGTGGCTAAAGGTTCTGGGTTCGGGGGTGGGGTAATGAAGCATGCCATGGCTCCCCACCTCGAGGCTGCTGAGATGCTTGGAACGGGCTGCTGATCAGTGAACAGCCATGTCTGGGAGTGGGTATAAGCCGCTTTCTACATGGGGTCTTCCCTACACCTCCAACGAGGTCTTTACAGCGCTCAGCTCCATGTGATCTGTGCTGTGAGAAACTGGATGGAGCAGGGTCCCGTCCCACAGTCTGGAGTTGCAGGATTGCCGGGGACCAGCCCCAGCCGGACAGGTTTCACCCAAAGGGGAGACGGAGTCGGCGTGGACAGAGCACAAGACACCTCAGAGGATGCAAGGATCTGCCAAATTTATTCTCCTGATTCTCAAATACTTATACTATAAGGCAATCTCATTTTCAATCTTAAAAACTTTATTTTCATGCCAAAAAGGAATCATAAAACAAAGTAATTAACATCAGCAGGTTAAACAAGTTAAGTAATCTTCTTATTGTTTCCAGTCTTCTTTGTCCCCTGTGGTTAGGTACATCTTGGTCACATCTAGGTCAGGAACTCTGTTTGTTCTTCTCAGGAGATTAAAGTGTTCTTGTACCTGCACATTCTGCTTGATCAAGCCATAAACTTAAACATATAATTCTATTAGTGATTAACAATATTCAAACAACATTTCATCTACAAATTTCCCAACCCTACCATAATAATCAAAACAATACACATTATTTTTATGCTTCTAAAAAACTATGGGAGCAGGCATTGTACCATAAACTCATTGATTAAACTCACTGTTGCATAAAAACTCGCCACCATACCCAGGTATTTTCCAACATGTTTATAACTTCACTGGGAGGCCATGACTCTTACAATTTTTCTTTTAAAATCAAAAAGCTACTGCAGAAATATTCCCACCATTGTATTTCCCCAACAAATATAATCATTAAAGGAGCCGAAGTAATTACAATTCTCCTCTTGATTTTTACCCTAACTTGGGGTTTTTCTTAAACCCCTGCATTAAAACTATACATTTTTCCCAACACCAATAGCAATCCTATAAAAATCACCTTAGGCAAAGGCAGGGGAAGACAAGGGGAACCACACAGAGGAAAGCTTTGCTTCCACACAGAGAAAAGCTGTGGTTCACGGAGGAAATGGGAAACAAAGCCCTGCTGCGGCGGAAGAGCAGTTGCCATTGGCCAGGTCTCTGGTCTGCTACCTGGGTTCCCATCTGAGCTGGGCGTGGGAAGCGAAGCAGCCATGGGGACAAGAGACCTCTCTCAAAAGGGGTGAGGGTTCAGGCTCCTGCAAAGTTGGGGGGGTGAGGGTCTATGCCCCACCTCTGTTGGCCCCCAAGTTCTCTCCTGATGGCCCCTCTGCGACTGTGCCTGTCTTAGGTTGTTCCTTCCCTGAGGAATCTTACCCGTCTCTGGCTAACCAGCCATCCTCCGGGGCCAAGCAGGGAGATGTGAGGTGTGCGAGTGAGCGAGGTGCAGCGCCCCCAGAGAAGGTCAGTTCTCTGTCACCTTGGTAGCCTATGCCCCCGTGGCCTCCACGCCCAGCACCTGCCCTGGGATTCCCTCGCCAACTGGCGGGGCCCCGGCTCTGATCACATGTCTTCGGGAACCCAGGTTTCTCCTCCAGAGAGGGCCCAGCTTACAGCACTGGGCAAGAGAGACCAATTACACGGCACCAGCCACCAGGAGGCCTCAACCTCAGTGTGGGCAGGAAAGCCCAGGCACCAGCCCTGGGCAAGGAGATTGTGAGAAGAGAGCGCCTCTTGGCAAAAGGGCAAGAGGGGCCGTTGCAGGACAGAGCAATAGAAGTCAAGGGCAAGCCATGGAGCAGAATGTTCCAGAGCACAGGTGAGCAGGTCCCACGTTCAATGCTCAGGAATACTTAGTGATAACTCTTGGAGTGGGCTGAACTCCAGCAAATAAGGGGGGATAGGTAGTTATGCCGTGATGATTTGGGCATGCAAAGAAGAGTAATTTTATTTTGTAGGCATTGGCTATTGAGGAAGGTGACACAGTTATATTATTGACTATATAACTTTGTCTTAAGGTCCCCAATTTTATCCTATGGCTATTGGGATCTAGAATTACTTTGAGTATATAAAATACTATTTTCTATAGGGAGTTATTGTCAGGGAATAAATCAGCTACCAAAAAATCTGGCTTTGTGCTCTGACCAACAGAAATTTGCTTATAAACATTTCCATTTTTATGGACAAAAGCAAGAATCTGCTTTGGGGCTTCCCTGGTGACACAGTGGTTAAGAATCCGCCTGCCAGTGCAGGGGACATGGGTTCAAGCCCTGGGCTGGGAAGATCCCACGTGCCGTGGAGCAACTAGGCCCGTGCGCCACAACTACTGAGCCTGCACTCTAGAGCCTGCGAGCCACAACTACTGAAGCCTGCGCGCCTAGAGCCTGTGCTCTGCAACAAGAGAAGCCACCACAATGAGAAGCCCACACACCACAACGAAGAGTAGCCACTGCTCACAGCAACTAGAGAAAGCCCGCGCGCAGCAACAAAGACCCAACACAGCCAAAATAAATAATAAATAAATAAATAGATTTTGAAAAATAAAGAATCTGCTTTGGTGTGTTAAAGGTTCTCTTTTTCACAGCTCTATTTGAGTACAAGTGGTTAGGCTGCTGTGGGACCTGACTTTCTTGCATTTATGTTGATGGTCTGCTAGGCAAACAATTGCATACCATGTCCGCAAGACTGAAACAACAGATGGAGAGCTAGAGCGGAAAGGTGCTTTTTCTGCTTCTGACATGATAATGTAGAAGAGAAAATTGGTTTTCTTTAAGGTAGCCGCAAACACCATACAACAAAGCATTATCAAATTAAATACTGACACGAGTTAGTTGACTTCTTACTGAGTTATAAATTGCTATTTAACCATGGATATTCATAACTTTCATAAAATCTAAAGTATATATTTATAACACACCACTTTTTATTAAAAACACTTATTAAATGTTTACAATGGTTCTTCTATAAAACTGGCACATGGGAAGTGGCACATCCATCCTTAAAACTGCTTTTTGTTTAATTTGGTTATTTGCCTTTTACTTTATCAATATTTGAGTTACTGACTAAAGTGAACTGACAACTATGGGGCCAGAAATAAATTATTACTGTTTTCTACACATAGCTCTCAGCCTGAATTATTAAATAAAGCTAAAATCATCATAACAACAACATTAATAATGAAAGCATTTAAAAAACAGATGCATTTAGTTTTCACTTTTATTTTTGCCCTTTCTATATTGTCTGCAAAGAAATGGTCTTTAAATACTTGAAAACTACAGTCTGGCAAACAAAGATGAAAGGTCACTTTCCCCTCCTTCCCAGGCAACCGTGCAGGCAGTTCCAGGCATCCTACTCATCTGCTTCTTCCTCCCAGCACCATGGCTAAATGAACCATAGATGAGCTTTAAAAAATCACAAATGTAGTGGAGGAACAGCTCCCAAAGTCAGGACACTGCATTAACATAGTTTAATGTCTGGTTTCATTCACAAACAGTTTAAGAGAAAGCAAAGCAAGATGCATCAGAGATCCCACAAACTAAGTGGTTGCCATCTTAATAAAAAAAATAATAGATTTCAGCCAGGCACAAAGGTCTCCATGAAAACGGTGAGTTTAGATCCCCATAAGCATCATTTGTGCAACACAAAAGATCCATCCCACTAGCCTGTCTAGCAAATCTTACTTTTCTAATCTTCATTTCTTTGCCCTGAATTTGTATCTTAATCCTCAGCTATCTGTACCTTATTATTTAAACATCCTGGAAAATTGCAAAATAATTTAAAAACTGAATTTAGGGCTCTGTTTCCTTGATATTCACAGGGGAGAGAGATTCAAGGTTGTGTAGAGTTCATATTTAAGGCCAGCTTAATTTTATTTCAAAGATGGACAGTTGTTTAACAAACATGAGTTTATTCAAATTGTTTCATTTTTTGAAATGAGAGTGCAATTCAACAGAAGTAAAAAAAAATGTGGTGAAATCGAACCAAGAAAAGGCTCACAGAAAAGAGAATGTTTGGATGCTGATTTAAAGCTAACTTTTATATACTGATATCCACCCACACCCACATCTAGCACCTCAAGGTACTCTTTTTTTTTTTTAACTTTTTTTTTTGGCCGCACCGTGCGCTTGTGGGATCTTAGTTCCCCCACCAGGGATCGAACCCGGGCCCTGGGCAGTGAAAGCACTGAGTCCTAACCACTGGACAGCCAGGGAATTCCCTCAAGGTACTCCTCTGAGTAATCTTTTTTTTAAATAAATTTATTTATTTTATTTATTTATTTTTGGCTGTGTTGGGTCTTTGTTGCTGCGCACTGGCTTTCTCTAGTTGCGGCGAGCGGGGGCTACTCTTCATCGTGGTGCGCGGGCTTCTCATTGCAGTGGCTTCTCGCTGTGGAGCACGGGCCCTAGGTGCACGGGCTTCAGTAGTTGTGGCATATGGGCTCAGTCGTTGCGGCTTGCGGGCTCTAGAGTGCAGGCTCAGTAGTTGTGGTACATGGGCTTTGTTGCTCCCCGGCATGTGGGATCTTCCCGGACCAGGGCTTGAACCCGTGTCCCCTGCATTGGCAGGCGGATTCTTAACCACTGCACTACCAGGGAAGCCCTGAGTATTCTTTTTAGCCAAAACTTTCTATTTTAGCCAAGACTTTCACAATCATAAATTCAGCAAAATATTTTAAACATGTTTTAATGAATTATGTACTAAATGGATTCCGGGTTCATATTTTATAGCTAGGTAATTGGAGGCAAGATATTTTAAACAGAGATAACATACATGCTCCAATATAATTAGGTTGCTGTGAGAATTAATAGGGTGGTGCTGTACAATTATTTTTTAATTCTATAGCAATATACAAATATACATTGTTAGGGTGATATTTGATGTTGTTCAAAGGAAACAGTAATAGTGCTCATTTATGAAGACTTGTATTTAGTATTATTAGCTCAAATAAGAGCTAAACAAAGTGACTTAAAAATTAGGTTTTGATTATAAAACAAGCTTAGTATAAAAATACTTGAATAGTATATACTTTTATAAAGTAAAGGGTAGTTCTTATTCCACGCACTTCCAACCCCTGTCCCACTGTCCTTTTTTTTTTTTTTTTTTTCTTTTTTGCTGTACGCGGACCTCTCACTGTTGTGGCCTCTCCCATTGCGGAGCACAGGCTCCAGACAGGCAGGCTCAGCGGCCATAGCTCATGGGCCCAGCCGCTCCGCGGCATGTGGGATCTTCGTGGACCGGGGCACGAACCCGTGTCCCCTGCATCGGCAGGCGGACTCTCAACCACTGCGCCACCAGGGAAGCCCTCAGCTGCATTGTTTTATTGTTACTATCCATCAGGCAGTGAATCTCCATTAGACGAAAGCAGAGGAAAGTGAATAAAGCAAATATCTTGAAAGAAACTGTGTTTATCATAAGATGTGGTATTTTTTGTGAGTTTTGAGAATTATTATTGTGTGTTCGTTTGATATTTCAAACCCACTTGTTCTGATCTAAGAATGAAGCTGTTTTGCTCTAAGAGTGAAGTTGTTCACACTGAGGAAGCTGTGTCAGGATGTCATCACTGACATCTGTGGTTGTCGATAAGCACACATTAGTTCAACTATTGACAGGCACTGCTGGGGGCTTATCTATAAGAACGCGAGGAGGAGCGACTGTGGCTGGGGAACATTTAAGCTTTAAATTCCAAGAGGTGTGAACAACATCTCCAGAGTGTTCGGTCTGGGCAAGACGACTCTTTGCTGATCTAAATAGTTCTCTGAAGACTTTGGGTTGAGAGTGGGTGGGGGTGGGGACTAGCTACTGCCTGGACAAAGCAACTCTGCCTGCAGTGGTGAAAACCCTGCAGCGGCCTAAGGAGATGCTTTGGCCGCCAACATGACGTCTTCCTTCCCTAGCAACGTGCCCCGCCCGCCAGCATGGCGTCTCTTGCCCTAGCAACGTGCCCCGCCCGCCAACATGGCGTCTTCTTGCCCTAGCAACGTGCCCTAGCAACGTTTTGTCCTGGCAGCTGAACGTCAGCTCGTCAGCTCGTGGTTAGCTAAGCGCACTCTTTCGAGAACCCACTGTAGAAACTTGGACTTAACTAAATTTGGACTTTATTCCTTTCATTTCCCCCTTGCCAGGAACCATGATTAATCTAGTATTGGTTTGGAGTATGTCATTTCTTCATTGGCTTATTAAGAGACATTATCCTGTATGACACTGGGTTGTGAAATTACTCTAACTCCCGCAGTGAACCTGTGTTAAATAAATTATTGTCAAAGACAATCTCAGTCTCTGAGCATAATTTGCTGCCTGGAAACCAAACAAGCAATTACGTTTTCCCCAAGCATACATGTACTCAACAAAAATGTCAATGTTTTTCAAAGATGACTTTCATTTCAAAGGTACATATTTCAGGGACTAATTTTATTATTTTTAATGAAAATTTAAATATATAATAAAAAATAAATATCTTGGTTCCTAATTATGTAACCATGTTTTTAAAAAATGTGTTCAATGCTTTTTCCATACTCTATGTTAACATTTTCATTTGATTAGTTCTATAAATTCTAAAGCTTATGTACTAAATTAAATCACAAACTATAAAGGTATATGGCTGAAATTTTATTAAAAATTATTATTTACTCTATATAATATGTCAAAAACACCATACATGTTAGAGCACATAAGTAGAGGTTCAAAAATATGTTTTAATGAATGAATGAATACATGATGATGTAGTCAGTAAAAGACTATGTCATCTGACAAGTATTTAATCATATGGAAACATAGCTGCAATATATTTCTGAATTTTAATTCTGGTTAATTCTTGAGCATGTAATTATAGAAGTTTCCTATTTTTTTCTTTTACATTTTCACTGTTCTAACATTTCCACTAAAATAAATGATTTTTAAAATATGAGGTATGGTTTTTAAGCTATTACAAAACTACAAAATATAAAATTCAAACTGTAAAAATATTTGTAAAATGTAATGTGTTAAAATGAAACTAGCCAGAGGCACAAAGAGAGTGGCTGTGGAGCGTATCTGCTTTGCTGAAATCTCATTGCTAGCATTAGTCCTATTAGGTAGGCTGGCAAACCAAATTTTGGCGAGAGGCTGTAAAGGACTGGGGAAAATCATGAGGACCTAGAGCGGCTTGGGAGAGGGTTGAGGGAATCTGTGAGAGAGAAGACACTGAGGCTGAGGAGATAAACCTAACAGTAGTTAGGTGAAACTTGGGAAACTAGAGAGAATTTTTTTAGAAAGTTTAACTGTGTGACATGTGATATAATCTCTTCTTATCTTTCCAAAACTTTAGTAAATATCTCCGTGCCTCTTCCAAGTTTAATTGAAAAATTGTCTATGTTGTCCTACATTGTCATACATTGCCACGTGTAAATTCACAAAGTACAGAAAGAATCTACCAAAGTTAATAGAAAATGAGTTCTACAATTAAATATTCATGTCATGATTGACTCTGAGGAATTGCCACTTATTAAATAAATAATTAAATACTTTTATTCATTCATTAAATAAAACTTAGTAGAATTTGTTGGCATTTATTAAATAAAACTTAAATACTCAGTAGTCATGTGGATATTCTATGACCATATATTCAGCTACAGTTTTAGGTAGTTTAAAAATAAATGGCAACTGGGCTTCCCTGCTGGCGCAGTGGTTGGGAATTTGCCTGCCAATGCAAGGGACACGGGTTCGAGCCCTGGTCTGGGAGGATCCCACATGCCACGGAGCAACTAAGCCCGTGAGCCACAACTACTGAGCTCTGCGCGTCTGGAGCCTGTACTCCACAACGGGAGAGGCCGCGACAGTGAGAGGCCTGCGCACCGCGATGAACGGTGGCCCCCGCTTGCCACAACTAGAGAAAGCCCTCGCACAGAAACGAAGACCCAACACAGCCAAAAATAAATAAATAAATATTTAAAAAGAGTATTACACCTTTAAAAAAAATTTAAAAAAATAAAAATAAATGGTAACATAGTAGCATAGTATTTAAGAGCACAGATTTTAGATGAAGCTCCACTTGGATTTGAAACCCATTTTTACAAGGTACCATGCTTTATCTTAGGCAAGTTATTGAAGTTATTTGAATCATAGCTTCCTTATCTGAAAGACAAGGCTAAAAGTACCTACTCCATAGTATTATTGAAAGGAGTATACTATGCCCATGAAATGTTTGGCACAGGCCCTGAGAAATCAACAGATCTTAATTATAATGGAAGCTCAACGAGGGCGGGAATATTTATATCTTTTGATCACTGTTGTATGGCTAGCACACAGAAATGTCAATAAATATTTTTTGAATGAATTGATGAGTGTTGTTATTATCAGTAATTATTTCAATAATTAAAGTGCCAACTTAAATATATCTGGAAATATATGTATACAGGGAATATATGATATTGAGGGAGTTTAACACCACTTGTCCCTCTGTGCTGTCTCTTTCTCCAGGTCCTGCCCCTCTCCATCCAGGCTGAGAGCTTCTAATTGTCATTTAGAAGCTACCCTGGGGGAGTCAGGGTAGCGGGGTGAACTGGCCCTAAGTACTCCCCGGTCTGTAGATCGTAACAACTCTTAGCTTTATCACATCAATTAATAAATGGATACAAAGTTGCAAATGGTTTTAAAATTTTTTCATGGATCTCCATCAACTAATTTTGCAAGCTCAGTACTGAAATCTACAGTTTTAGAATTCCTCTATTTTTACTACAAGTTGTCCTACTGTTTCTCAGAATAAATATTTTTAGACATTATGTAGAAACACTCCTTAAGCCAGTTTCGTAAAGGCATAGGAAGACATATCTGGAGCTGGAAGAGGGAAGTTGGTGAATATGGTTAGTGGTGCATTTTGTGTGCCCAGGAAAGTTCTGAAGAATCTGTTCTGAAATACCTACACCTTGTGGGATCCCAGAGGCATCATCTCCAACCCATATGACATGGCATCCACCTGAGAGCAAAAAGGCAAATGGCCTACAGATTTTGGAGGAGAAGTTGTGAGAGCTAGAGAGATGATAGAACTAATACCAGGATGCTCTAAAATTCCTTGCATTGTAGGTACACCAAGACATCAAGCCATGTCCCACTGTATCGTAGCTTCTACACCCATCGCTCATTCTTCCTGACTGCCTAGTTGCTGTCTATCAATTGCTGAGTGCACCCTTAATGTCTCAGCCTTCTTCAAAGTTCTTTGTGGACTCACTCCTCTCCTCAGTTCATTCCCTCCTCAGTGATTTCATCCACTGCTGTGTGTCGCAAGGCCTGAAATTCCGTGTGCTGCCTTGACATCTCTGAGCCTCACAGGGTCCCAAAGGCCTAGCCACGATTCCCCCTGCTTTTGCAAGATATGCTCCCGACCCAGTGGGCAAAGCTCCACACCCAGGTAGTTCCCATATTGGCTGGACTGGCTGCAGTGCACCTGGTCCTTAAGCAGAATTATTCAAACAAACCAATGACATCCTCCCATATGAATGAAGGGCTAATCCACATTCTTGTCACTACAAAACCTACCTCCCCCAGTTCCTCCTGGTTCCCTCAGCTCCTGAGTGCAACCCCTGTGTGGTCCTGCATGATGTGCCACGTCCTCCTTTCCTGAGCTGTGAGTATATGTGACTAATAACTGCTGCCAATCCCATCTGTCCAGAATTGGGTATTGTGTGTTCAGGTATCTCATACTATTTAGGCCAGGGAATCCCTCCTTCGTCCCTTGTGCAAGGGTGCTGAGATCAATGTATTATTCAAATGTCAGGAGAGCCACTGGCTTCAGGAGAGGTTAGGAGAAGTCAGTTCTGGTTCAGAAAACCACAAAGGGAGGGCATTGGCTCACTTCCACTCGTTTCCCTAGAGAAGAGCGTTTCCAAAGTTCTCTGAAAATGAGAGGCACTATTTAGTACCTCCTTAAGTTCTTAGCGAACACCCAATATGTGCCTAGTATTAATTCACCAGGGAGAGCTGCTTAAATTTTCCAAAGAAGGGTGCACATGTATTCAGGATTTAGATTTGCCTTCCTCATTCTTAGTCATTCTAGGAGAGCCATAATTCTTGGACTCATGAACAAATTTTCTGACATTACTTTTGTCCAGTAACACTTTCAATAGCAGCTGAATCTGTATATGAGCCCAGGCCCTTGTAATCCACTGGTCTTGCCATCCCACAGAAGCATCTGGCCTCATATGGTGCTGGAATAGTGTGCTGAGACTTCTATATAGGAGACAGAAGCCTGCAAGGCTGGAGGGCTGTCCGAGAGACGGCAGATCAAGCTCTGGACCCACAAGCGACCTCTGGTGCCATTCCCCCAGGCCAGGATGGGTAGACAGTGACTCCTCCCATTCTTATACCTAAGAAGACAATTACAGATTTTTATTTCCCTGTCTTTCCCCTCAAAGCTGGGCTCGGAGGGTCTGAAGGTTAAAGTACTCAAGGCAAGAACGCCTCTCCCATGGAACATTGCCATACTTCTGTTAAATTGGAAACTGACATTGATCATCGTCTCCTGCCCATTTTTAGGTCTTTGGGCAACAAAACTGATAGCTGACCACTAAGGTTATAGTTTAGGTTCCAGACAGGACTATGGCCAAATTGATCTCACCTTTCAGTGATAAGGTGGCTGACAGCACTATGTTACCCTGTACTGGGCAAAGCATTTCTTCATCTGAGCAAATCAACAGTGGATGCTAGCTGTGGAAAAAGCAGCGGATTGTTCTACTTATTCTGTTTGTCCGAAAGGTAAATCCTACTCCCTTCTTTCCACTGCTCTATGCCCCAGGAAGCTGAAACCCATAGACTGCGTTACTGTGGTTTTCTTGTCCTCTGGCTGGCAGATAGCTTTGGCCAATGAGAGACAGCAGAGAGAAATTAAAGAGCGGAAGGAGACAGTATATAATTCCGTGACACAGCGTGAGGCGCTCTCCAATCAACCTCTAGTCCCTGAGCCTCACCTGCATCCAGATTCTCTGTTATGGCCTCCACAAACATCTCCTGAGAAAAATTCATTTAGGAGGATCCCAACCAAATCTCTCTTTCTGCCTCTGTCTCTGTCTGTTTCCGTCTGTCTGTCTCTCTCTTTTTGCCAGCCAGTCCCCTTTTGAATTTCGCATTTGTGATGCTTGAGACCTCATGCTCCCAGTACGTGAGGGATATTTCCTCCTGTAATTCAGCACATCACCGAACCTCTGTGAGGAGGCCCTCTCTGGGCCTGAACCCACCCAGAACCTCACGTGAGCCCACGCCTCCCCACTCTGCGGGTGAGGGGTCAGAGGTCACAAGAGTGCATGTGATGCCTCCCGCAGCAGTCAGTCCTCCGCGGATGGTCAGGCCACCCCTGGGAGATGTGGAGTATGGGTACCAATCACTCTGGGGAGTCAGCCAAGTCTGAGGCAGGCAGGATCAGCCAAGCATCTCACTGGCGAGCAGGCTTCCCCACACCCGCACTGCTCCTGCCGCCCAGCTCTCCCTGTCCCCCCTCCAGCTTAGCTCCCGCTCTGGGTGCCCAATTTCCCACGCACTTCTGTTTCCAGTGTCTCCCAGTGAGCATCTGGCTCTCCCAGCACATTCCTTTGGGAAGCTCTCTTTGTGGGTGCCGTCGCAGTTGACCTAGGAGCTGGCCTCACTTCAGTCCAGTGGATTTTCTCCACCCAGCTGTGGCCTGAACAGGTGTGCTTCACATGGCACAGATAAAGGGAACTGGGATTCCACTTATTTGGGGAGAATAACAAGAACAAATACCTTTAGAAGGCCTTGAAGGCACGATGCTCCCATTTCTAAATGCGTTGTGTTCTGATGTTTTCATATTAAATAGAACCAACAAAGACTCTTAGATGCTGTAGAATATCTAAATGATACTCTCATGAGCATCAACATTTAAAAAAGAGTATCCTAGATGCACCCCCGCCCCGACTCATGACCTGTTCTTAATGTCTTCTCACCAGGATAAGCAACCAGGTTTTAGAGGGGAACACAGTGGATGTCTTTCCAAAACACCTAGGGGACAGGAGACTTGGGTCCTTGAGTGACCTAGAATTACATAACTATTCCCTTGCTTTTTTTTGGATTAAAGATGGAAGAAATCTGACATGCAGTGTGATCTCACCATCTCTGCTGTGTCTGAGAGCCCCTGCATAGACTGTTAGGATGACTAGAATCCCCTCTCCAGTGTAAGTCAGGAAAACTATCGGTATAAAAAAAATCAAGCCAAAAGGAGTGAAGATGCCGCTTTTATTTTAACAGCTGAAACGAGGAGTTTGTTGTTCTACATTTTGTTGTCTTTTTTTGTTTTCTAAGATTAAATTTTAGAAAAAAAAATTTTTTTTCTAAAATTTTATGACTTCTTGGCCCTGGGTGTGACTTAATTCAGCATCCACACCCACCTGGACAAATCCACATCACTTCTGTGCTTGCCCAGTTGCCTAGCAAGTAAAAAGATCACCACACTGTTGGTGACCTTCTTGGATTTTTCTTTCTTCTTGATGGTCAGTGTAGGCATGTTGGGACTGACTTCAGAGGTTCCTTTATCCATGACTGGTTGATGCCACAAATGGCTTCAGGAAGAGCACAACCGAGACAGCCTGAAAAAGACGATGAAACCCACTTAACCCAGTGGACCCTGGGGCCTCTTGCCCTCACAATCTCCCTGCCACACTCACACATCACTGCTCTATAAGCAAACGACAGTCCCATACCCTCCCCCCTTTTCTCTAGTAGGGTTGGGGTTCATGAGGTAGAGTAGTATGGTGATGGTACAAAACAATATGACATTACCTTGGTATATCTGGATACGTTGCCTCTCAGACCACTCAGGTTTCTCTGGAAGGAGCACCCTGAAGAGATGGCAAGAAGTGAGAGGGAGAATTCTCTCACTCCCTGTCTTATTCTGAGTGCCAGGGCCTGATTGGTCAGACCCAAGAGGAGTCATGATGACTCACAATGACTCTCAGCACTTTTTGACCACATACCATGGATACCACCACCTAGATTGTCTCAAGGCTAAACAGTGAGTGACTGAGAGGTGCTGGAAAAGGGGCAAATGCTACCCATATTTGGGTACCATCTTCATATCTGTTCCCTGTAGGGGATACTCATTTCTCTTGGCCTCAGAGATCTTCCATGGCTCAGTCAAAATCTCTCTATTAAAACATCTCTTGTAGACGTAAGAGGGAGGAGATATGGGGATATACGTATATGTATAGCTGATTCACTTTGTTATACATCAGAAACTAACACACCATTGTAAAACAATTATACTCCAATAAAGATGTTTAAAAAAAGTCTCCTGTGTGAGGAGTTAGCAACACCCATTGCATATCAATAGGTCCACTGGGCAACATTCAGCAATTTTGGCCTCAAGTTCCAAACAGGAACTTAGCCCCAGGTAGAATTTTCTGCTTTCTTCTCAATCTCTGGATACAGCCTTGTCCACAACTCTGAAATTACTTTAATAACACACAATTCAGAAGTGGGGTGTTTACTTGTAGAAATTTTGGCTGTGAGTAACCATACTTCTCAAGCCATACTACCTTGCAAGTCTCTGATATAGAGCAATATAGTTAACATTAATGAGTGATCCTAGTGGCTATTGTCTATCAGTAGGACATGGATTCTCACAGGCTATAAGAGGGGTAATGGTGAGGACAGGGCTTTGTTGTTAGTGGTGGGTTTTTTTTTTATTATTAGTGCTATCCTAAGAGTCTGACATGACTATTATGATGAAATTTAACATATTCCTACACTGGTGACCCTACTGTGGTCAATCTTATATGACAACTGAAGAAAGTTGAGGCATGGAGGTCTATGAGATGGACCCAGGTCAAACACTCCCTTCCTTGAGTGGCAGAGAAGGCTCAGGCATCCAGATTTCCTCCCATTCCATATAGAACCATGGAAAAATCACTAAGATACTGTGTTCAGTGTCTAAAAGAAATTAGAGAGGCATGAGAACTGTTATTAGTGTACAGTATTTTATTAACAAAAGGAAGTGGCAAAGCCGACTTTTTCTTTTTTTTTTTTTGCGGTACGCGGGCCTCTCACTGTTGTGGCCTCTCCCGTTGTGGAGCACAGGCTCCGGACGTGCAGGCTCAGCGGCCATGGCTCACGGGCCCAGCCGCTCCGCGGCATGTGGGATCTTCCCGGACCAGGGCTCGAACCCATGTCCCCTTCATCGGCAGGCGGACTCTCAACCACTGCGCCACCAGGGAAGCCCTATCTTTTTCTTAAGGGTTTGCCTTCCTGGAAAAAGCAAGGCAAGTAGATCAGGAAAGCTTGGTTGACATAAGTTAAACACATAAAAAATAAATAAAATTTGCATACTCTTCTAATAATTAGGAAATATAATAGAAATAAAATGTCATGTCCAAAATATCCCAAGCATTGTAAAACACCTATAGATATAATTAACTTTTAAAAAAACATAGGGAAAATATACATGAAACTTTTTATGACCTTCCTGTTTGGACACTAAAATAATATTTTAAAATAACTTTCTTTTGGAAAGGAAGACTGATTTTTGGAATGGTGTCAATTATTCTCTAAATTAATCTATGAATTCAGTGCAATCCAAGTCATAAATTACAACAGGATTTTGATTGTGTATGTGGAACTGGAGGACTAGATTATAAAATTACCTTGAAGAGAAAATGTGAGGGATTAGTCCGGGGGCGGGGGGGAGGTGTCATACTATATATTAAAATTTATAGAATTAGTAATTGAAACAGGAATTGATTAAGTATGTCAATGGAACAAAATAGAGATTCTAAAAATAATTTCATATATATGTGGGAATCAAAGAAATGATAAAGCTGGCATTTCAAATCAGATGTTGCCTCAAGGCAGTATCTTGTGATCAAATATGTGTGTGTGTGTGTGTGTGTGTGTGTGTCTACACATGGACACGTGTGTGTTAGGGAGATGGAAATGCAGAGGGGCTTCTGGGGCCACTTGGTATTTTTCCTACAGGTAATTCTGGATTCCATCATCTTTCACAGGTTTTCTCAGTCGTGCTGTCTCCCTGAAGCCATTTGTGGCATCAACCAGTCATGGATAAAGAAGCCTCTGAAATCAGTCCCAGGATGCCCACACCCATCATGAGAAGGATGGCAGATGAATACCTAAAACCCGCCCTGGCCTCCAAAAACATGCTGATCTTTTTACTTGGTAGGCAACTGGGGAGGCACAGAAATGATGAGGAGCTGACAAAGTGGCTGTGGACGCTGACACAAAAAACACCAGGGTGCGAGCTTCCCTGCTGGCGCAGTGGTTGGGAATCTGCCTGCCAATGCAAGGGACACGGGTTCGAGCCCTGGTCTGGGAGGATCCCACATGCCACGGAGCAACTGGGCCCGTGAGCCGTGGCCGCTGAGCCTGCGCGTCCGGAGCCTGTGCTCCGCAACGGGAGAGGCCACAGCGGTGGGAGGCCCGCGTACCGCAAAAAAAAAAAAAAAAAAAAAAAAAAAAAGAACAAAAAAAACACCAGGGTGGAGTTGGCCTTTACCTAAAAGTCATGTGACTTACCCACCTTATAATCCTCAAGGATTATGAAAAATCCAAGAAAATGGTGTGGATCAATAAGTCTTTCCCTGATGTAACCTTAAAATTGAAGCTGTTTCCACGTTTTTTGGTTTGATGTGTTATTTGTTCATGTGCCATTTGTACTTCTGACCCTTCTCCATGCTACCCGAAGGCCACAAACATGTGAACTTTGGCTACTCACCTTTGGAGAATGTTTACTCACATAGAGGCTGGGGGATTTGGCGTCAAGAGGGGCCCTCTTGAGAGAAGCTGGAAAAGCTGCTGCGTTTACAAGTGGAAAGTGCCCTGATTTACTAGGGTGATTAGGGCTTCAAGAAGGCCACTTGGGGGGGTCTTGATTTGTCTCCCTTGAGGTTTGAGAGAGACAGTGGGAAGAAGTCAGAATCACAAATAAATTTAAAATGGAAGTGACTGAGAAGGTAGGGGGAGTTCTCCCCTGTGTGGAGGCTATGTGTTGGGGAACTACAGGGACTCAAGGCCCAGAGATGTGGTCTCCAAAGGAGCCATGAAACACCTCAGCAAGGGACAAAATTTAAACAGTCAGATTTAAACAGCTGCTAAACTACATCCAGATAGGGAGACTGGTTGTGACCCTGGCCTCTGGTTCCTCCCTGTGCTCAACAGACCCTGGGGGACAAGTGGTTGCAAAAGGGGAGGGAAGCAAATGCTGGCTGATTCCCAGTGGAAGCATCATACCGCACCTTGCTCCCCTTTCCTACTGCAGGCTTCAGCCTGGGCCAGGCCTGAACTGGGGGAAGGGAGAGGCTTTGACACTGAAAGAAGGTTAGAGTTGTGATTATTACCTTGAACAGGACATACAAACTATTGAACACTGATCATGTGGAATACTAAGGTCACCAAAGACCTGGTAGTGATCAAAAAAGTCATGAGGCTGACGCTGGGATTGATGAGGGGGACCAGAGAAGGAAGAACCCAGTAGAATGGAGTTGGCTGAGGCATTGGGAAGGGTTAGAGAACAAAATTATTGGGTTTTTTTAATGGGAAAATGATTGTTTTATTTCTATCACAGAGACTAAAGAAAACACATCTTTACATAAGAAACAACAACATGAATATAATAGATTATTTTACCAATTGAATACTGTAGTAAAGATGGGCCTCAGCTAATTAGAGTGATACAGAATTAACAGAGCCAAGTTAAAGGGAAGCATGGCATGAATGAATGCTTATGGCAGTGGTAACCTTGAACCATGTCATAACAAAAAAAGAACAGAAGGATGGAATAAGGCCATTTAACTTAAACAGAATGACCCTAGAAGTTTAGAACTAATGATCATGAGAAATTAAAAATCCTTCACTCAAACCACTTAGATTTATTTATTTATTTTTAACATCTTTATTGGAGTATAATTGCTTTACAATGGTGTGTTAGTTTCTGCTTTATAACAAAGTGAATCAGCTATACATATACATATATCCCCATACCTCCTCCCTCTTGCCTCTCCCTCCCACCCTCCCTATCCCACCCCTCTAGGTGGTCACAAAGCACTGAGCTGATCTCCCTGTGCTATGCGGCTGCTTCCCACTAGCTATTTATTTTACATTTGGTTGTGTATATATGTCAATGCTACTCTCTCACTTCGTCCCAGCTTACCCTTCCCCCTCCCTATGTCCTCAAGTCCATTCTCTACATCTGCGTCTTTATTTCTGTCCTGACCCTAGGTTCTTCAGAAACATTTTGTTTTAAGATTCCATATATATGTGTTAGCATACGGTATTTGTTTTTCTCTTTCTGACTTACTCCACTCTGTATGAAAGACTCTAGGTCCATCCACCTCACTACAAATAACTGTATTTCATTTCTTTTTATGGCTGAGTAATATTCCATTGTATTTACGTGCCACATCTTCTTTATTCATCTGTCGATGGACACTTAGGTTGCTTCCATGTCCTGGCTATTGTAAATAGAGCTGCAATGAACATTGAAACCACTTAGATTTAGATTCAGGAAAATTCATTTAATTGCGTTCATATATGTCAGCATTCTTGGAAACAGAACAAGATTAATCTCTGCTTTGTAAAAGTACAATAGGTCTTGGCCACTCAATAGTTAGAAAATAAAAGCCTCCATTGGGCTTTGGTCTCCATATATATTTATTTTGTGTAGACAACAATGACTTTTCACCATTTCCTTTCCAATAATTCCATGATTCTCAAAATGATAATTTCATTCTTTCATAGTAAAAAGTTCACCAAACCTTTTAGTACTGTTAACATTTTCACATCTGTTTGGGGATATAGCTAGTTGATTTTCTTCTGATTTCTTCCATTTTTGGAATCCCACATGACTGTAATGTTAAAGTATACCAAGAAGAATAGGAAGTTCAATCAGGAGACAGAAGAACACTACATAATAATCAAGGGATCAATCCAAGAAGAAGATATAAAAATTGTAAGTATTTATGCACCCAACATAGGAGCACCTAAGTGCATAAGGCAAATAGTAACAGCCATAAAAGGGGAAATCGACAGTAACACATTCATAGTAGGGGACTTTAACACCCCACTTTCACCAATGGACAGATCATCCAAAATGAAAATAAATAAGGAAACCCAAGCTTTAAATGATACATTAAACAAGATGGACTTAATTGATATTTATAGGACACTCCATCCAAAAACAACAGAATACACATTTTTCTCAAGTGCTCATGGAACATTCTCCAGGATAGATCATATCTTGGGTCACAAATCAAGCCTTGGTAAATTTAAGAAAATTGAAATTGTATCAAGTATCTTTTCCGACCACAAGGCCATGAGACTAGATATCAATTACAGGAAAAGATCTGTAAAAAATACAAACACATGGAGGCTAAACAATACTCTACTTAATAACGAAGTGATCACTGAAGAAATCAAAGAGGAAATAAAAAAATATCTAGAAGCAAATGACAATGGAGACACGGCAACCCAAAATCTATGGGATGCAGCAAAAGCAGTTCTAAGAGGGAAGTTTATAGCAATACAAGCCCACCTTAAGAAGCAGGAAACATCTTGAATAAACAACCTAACCTTGAACCTCAAGCAAGTAGAGAAAGAAGAACAAAAAAACCCCAAAGGTAGCAGAAGGAAAGAGATCATAAAAATCAGATCAGAAATAAATGAAAAAGAAATGAAGGAAACAATAGCAAAGATCAATAAAACTAAAAGCTGGTTCTTTGAGAAGATAAACAAAATTGATAAACCATTAGCCAGACTCATCAAGAAAAAAAGGGAGAAGACTCAAATCAATAGAATTAGAATTAGAAATGAAAAAGGAGAAGTAAAAACTGACACTGTAGAAATAAAAAAGATCATGAGAGATTACTACAAGCAACTCTATGCCAATAAAATGGACAGTCTGGAAGAAATAGACAAATTCTTAGAAATGCACAACCTGCCAAGACTGAATCAGGAAGAAATAGAAAATATGAACAGACCAATCACAAGCGCTGAAATTGAAACTGTGATTAAAAATCTTCCAACAAACAAAAGCCCAGGATCAGATGGCTTCACAGGCGAATTCTATCAAACATTTAGAGAAGAGCTAACACCTATCCTTCTCAAACTCTTCCAAAATATAGCAGAGGGAGGAACACTCACAAATTCCTTCTACGAGGCCACCATCACCGTGATACCAAAACCAGACAAGGATGTCACAAAGAAAGAAAACTAGAGGCCAATATCACTGATGAACATAGATGCAAAAATCCTCAACAAAATACTAGCAAACAGAATCCAACAGCACATTAAAAGGATCATACACCATGATCAAGTGGGGTTTATTCCAGGAATGCAAGGATTCTTCAATATACGCAAATCTATCAATGTGATAAACCATATTAACAAATTGAAGGAGAAAAACCATTTGATCATCTAAATAGATGCAGAGACAGCTTTTGACAAAATTCAACACCCATTTATGATAAAAACCCTGCAGAAAGTAGGCATAGAGGGAACTTTCCTCAGCATAATAAAGGCCATATATGACAAGCCCACAGCCAACATCATCCTCAATGGTGAAAAACTGAAAGCATTTCCACTAAGATCAGGAACAAGACAAGTTTGCCCACTCTCACCACTATTATTCAACATAGTTTTGGAAGTTTTAGCCACAGCAATCAGAGAAGAAAAGGAAATAAAAGGAATCCAAATCGGAAAAGAAGAAGTAAAGCTGTCACTGTTTGCAGATGACATGATACTATACATAGAGAATCCTAAAGATGCTACCAGGAAACTACTAGAGCTAATCAATGAATTCGGTAAAGTAGCAAATGAAGCAACTGAGAAAGGATTAATCTCCAAAATATACATGCAGCTCATGCAGCTCAATAACAAAAAAACAAACAGCCCAATCCAAAAATGGGCAGAAGACCTAAATAGACATTTCTCCAAAGAAGATATACAGACTGCCAACAAACACGTGAAAGAATGCTCAACATCATTAATCATTACAGAAATGCAAATCAAAACTACAATGAGATATCATCTCACACCAGTCAGAATGGCCATCATCAAAAAATCTAGAAACAATAAATGCTTGAGAGGGTGTGGAGAAAAGGGAACACTCTTGCACTGGTGGTGGGAATGTGAATTGGTTCAGCCACTATGGAGAACAGTATGGAGGTTCCTTAATAAACTACAAACAGAACTACCATATGGCCCAGCAATCCCACTACTGGGCATATACCCTGAGAAAACCAAAATTAAAAAAGTGTCATGTACCAAAATGTTCATTGCAGCTCTATTTACAATAGCCCGGAGATGGAAACAACCTAAATGCCCATCGTCGGATGAATGGATAAAGAAGATGTGGCACATATATACAATGGAATATTACTCAGCCATAAAAAGAAATGAAATTGAGCTATTTGTAATGAGGTGGATAGACCTAGAGTCTGTCATACAGAGTGAAGTAAGTCAGAAAGAGAAAGACAAATACCGTATGCTAACACATATATATGGAATTTAAGGGAAAAAATGTCATGAAGAACCTAGGGGTAAGACAAGAATAAAGACACAGACCTACTGGAGAACGGACTTGAGGATATGGGGAGGGGGAAGGGTGAGCTGTGATAGGGCGAGAGAGAGGCATGGACATATATACACTAACAAACGTAAAGTAGATAGCTAGTGGGAAGCAGCCGCATGGCACAGGGATATCGGCTTGGTGCTTTGTGACAGCCTGGAGGGGTGGGATAGTGAGGATGGGAGGGAGGGAGACACAAGAGGGAAGAGATATGGGAACATATGTATACGTATAACTGATTCACTTTGTTATAAAGCAGAAACTAACACACCATTGTAAAGCAATTATACCCCAATAAAGATGTTAAAAAAAAAAAGAGTTTATCTCCTATCCACGTGATATAGAGAGAGCAATCTAGTCTGGATTTATAAACTCTGCCATATATGCATCTAAGAGACAACAATAAGCTTAAGGGGTGAATAATCAAATCCCCAATATTGTACCTTTTTATCACTGCTGTTAAAATTCCCTTGTTTGGTAAATTATAAGTAATTTCTTTCCAGTGTCTCTCTGCTTCATAACCACCAAACATAGGAGGTTTTCCAGTGCTAGATGACCGGTTTATTGTAAAAGGATATAGCGCAGGAACAGCCAGATGGAAGAGATGCATAATGCCAGGTATGAGGAAAGGACACAGAGCTTCCACGCCCTCGCCAGGCGCACCACTCTCCCTGCATCTCCACGTGCCCACCAACCTGGGAGCTTCAAAATTATTGGGTTTTGACTCCTGCTTGTTCTCCATAAGGCTTCCACAGACATGAGAATGGCAAAGCCCAAATTCAGGATAGTGTTTACATGAGGGACAAATGTAGTCACTGTGTTTGAAGTTTTATTTCCTTAGCTGGGAGGTGAATATACAGACATTCCTTATACTGTTTCCCATACATTCCATACATTTTCATATTCCTGCTATACTTCATCAATAGAGAAAAAGTAAAAGGGAGATAATGAGGCAAGCAGGAACGCCCAAGAGTAAAATAATGGTATAGAGTGTATCTTTCAAATATTGGTGGAAAATAACTTGGAGCTTAGAATTCTACTTCCAGCCAAACATTCGAGTGTCAGGGTGAGTTAAATGCATTTTTAATACATGAGGTGTCTTTGTGTGTGTGTTTCCAGGAAGCAGACGCTGAGACAGACCCGTGAATATAAATAGCTTACTTGAGAGGGAATCCCAGGGAGCAGTGGTATGGGTGTGGGGAAATGAGCCTTAGAAGGAAGGCAACCAGTTAAGGGGGATGATCTAGGAGGTGAGAGCTGTGGGTAACTGGAGCTTATTCAGAGAGGGGGGACTATGGGAGACTGTGTAGAATGCACCTCAAATCCATCTCAAGTATGGGACAAGGAAGCTGGCGTATGTAGCCACCAAAACCCCAACTATTATTTAATAAAGCTACTTCCAGGGGTAATAAATCTCTCGCACTTCCGGCTGGCTTTGGGTCATGTCCAGCATGCGCCAAGGGTGAGGGAAAAAACCCTAATGCAGAAAGTCATGGGTGGTTGTAGAAAGCAATTTAGTGGGTGTAGAGGTGAGACCTGGCTCTGAGGAGTCAGAATCTTTTCGGCATTGTCTGCAATACTCTACCCACTGTTTGTGTGAAATTTTCAATAAACTGGAATTACATTTCCTCTCTCAGTCTGATCATGTATTAAACATCGTACCAATTAGCATATTTAGTTGAAAATTGGTTTCAGGAACCCCAGTCCCAGAGAATTGTGAGATGACTTTTCAGCTGCCTAAGAAATGTTTGCATTGCAGACCTTAAAATCTTCTAGAGAAAAAGAGAGCAAGACCTCTGTGGTCTGTTCTGACTGAAGATGTGCCCACTGGGTGGGTGGGAACGGGTCTTTCCCTGGGATTTTATGAAAACCTTGGGCTGCAGGTGTCAGCAAGTCAGTTCATGTCATCCAGTCTAAAGGGCCCCAAGCTGCAACGTGTCACATCCTGCCTGAGGGGTTCCTCAGCATGCAGAGGTCAAAGAAGCTCCCCTGGTCTTCCATAGCACCTGGAACTTTTTAATATCCCTATTATTAAGCTCTGTGTTAAGGAATGAGTCGCCCATTAGGGTGTGAGCTAGTCCCACCCAGCTATGCTCACCCTTATCCCAACCAGTATACTGTCCCCATAGTGTTGTTATCGAAAGTGGGGTCCGACTGCTCGCTGCTCTGAAGCCAATAAGAGGCAAGGCTGGTGGAAAGGAAAGTTTGCTTTACTTCGGAGGCTGGCAACCAAGGTGGGTGGCAGGGGAGAACTCCTGTCCAAAGGTCGACTCGACTCCCCGCCACTGACAGTCAGTGGGCAAGAGTTTCAGGGGTGTATAGGTGGAGGGAGGGGGCTACATGCAGAAACAGAACAGTCAGCTCTGACAGTCATCTGGAAATTGGTCATACGGTGGTCCGATCAGTGACATCTTGATTGTTTCAAGTACAGTTAGTCTTCAGTTCCAGGGTCGGTTTGTTCCCATTTCTTTGAGGACAGTTCTCGAAATTGTGGCAGCTTATGTCATGGCTACAGCCTGGTCATCATGTAGTTAACTTCTTCCACCTGGTGTGCGTTTCAGTATCTATAAGACAGCTCACAGGATACGGCTCAGAATATTATCTATAGCCCTTAAGGAGGAACTAACTTCGCTTAATGATTAAGTTATTATTATTTTGTCCTGTTTGACTGTTTTCCTTTGCTTCTAAATTTTCTCACTTCTCTGATTAAACTTATTCTTTGACTAAAGCTTTTCTACAGATAAAAGGCAGGTGGAAGACATGGGGGGAAGTGGGGAGGGAAGGACCATAGCGTCCTGCTCTGTTTCCGTGTGTATTCCTCTCTTCAGAGATTCTCAGAGATGCTGTTCTGGGTGATGAGCAGCTTGTAAGGGACTGAGGAGTCAGATGAGCAGAAGTTCAGTGACATTTGGGGTATTATTACCAAATAGACTCCATTTCAGCCTAGCATAGCCACAGGTGGCAACAGATGGCCTTCCCAAGCATGTGATGGAAATCCAGTAATGAATCTTTGTCACAATTCAGATGTGGCTTGGATGCCTGGGTCCACTGGCTGCCCAGCCAAGCGTGCGGTGTCTTCCCTCAGCTGTTGGAGGTTCTCTGCGCTATCACCATCCACAGACCAGGGAGAACTTGGGGCTGGTTCAACCTTCCACCCTAACACCCCCAGAGGGACTCAGTGGCAATAAGAGGTGCCTGCTCTGGATAGAGGGGGCCTAGGTTTGGGGAAAGAGACATAACGGGAAGGGAGGTGTTACCTCAACAGAAAGGTAGGACCTACAGGGCAAAAACCAAGAGAAAACTTTGGGAATCTTGGAGGACTTTTCACATCTGCTTTCCATTTGGGATTAGCAAGTGTAAACAAACCAACCAACACACACTCATAAACAAACAGGCAAGGTGGATGTTTGCTCCTGACTGTAAGCTGAGGCAATACTACAGTTGACTTTAAGTGTTTTTTCACGTGTGGGGAATATTACCCTGGTTGCTTGATGTCCAATGTCACAGAACTAGTGTCTCACATACTTTGAATTTTTTTTTACTTGTGAATAATTCTGTATTAGCCGGGCCCACAAGAGATATTTTGCACTTGAAGGTCATGGGATCATCAAGTACTGTTGCAACTCAAGAAGGTGGAGACAAATTTGCTGTCACCTTGCTGGTATGGGGCAGCACCTAAGTCCATACCTCCTCTATCTCCTCACACAGGGAAAATTAACATCTTTAAGATGTTGTGCCATCCTATTTCAGACCTGGGTATGCATTTGTGTTTGCCTGAGTATTCCTGTATATCCCCTCGTTAGCATTTCAAAATGTTCTTTGACTTTTACGATTTTTCAAGTATATTCCTAGGCACTATTTTTTTAGTTGCTTTTCTGAATTGAGTCATTAAGAGTATTGTCTATTTTAACTGATTACTTTCTCAATTATATGAAAGCCTGTAAAGAATATATATTAATTTTGTACTCAGCCACACAAATGAATTCATATATAACCTGTAATGGTTAGTTTTCCCTCCTTCAACTGGTTAATGTCTTAGTTATTTCTTTCCCTTATTCTCACGTATGGAAATATATAACGTCATATTTGGAAAGCATCCAACACCTCTTACTTTTGTCTTTCGTTTTCTATACTGATAATCTTCTTTTGATCTCTTAATATACCAAATTAAGAGATTTCTTATCATTTAACCCTCTTTACATTAACTGGTCATGGTGCAGGTGCATTATTCTCTGACTATGCTGCTCTGAATTATGTTGACCAATATTTGGGCCTTTCCTATTATGGTCAAGGCAACCACACCTACAACCAGCGGTGCGATACGTCTCCAACTGAGAGATGCAAAGATAAGTAGGAAAACGTGTTCACAGAACTGCACCCAAGTGGTGTACGGGTCCGAGGGTCGGCAAAGGTTACGCTAGGGCTGAGGGGCGGAAGGGGTGAAAGGGAGGACTCCTCAATTCCAAGAAGAGGAACTCTGTTCTCCACGTGCTGAGGCTCAGCCATAGTCCTGTAGAGAGAGAAGTCCTGGGCCCCTCCCCTCGTCTCCGCCCCTGGACTGCGGCCCGCCTTGGGAAACCTAGGCCCCGCCCCTTCGCTTACGCCCCGCCCCTTCAAGCGCCCTTTGGCCACGCCCCTTTCCCCTTCGCGGGGCGGGGACCTGGTCCTCTCCGAACTTAGCGTGCCCGCCCCACCCCGTGATGCGCCTGCGCACTGCGGACCACCCGCCTCGTCGGCGGAGCCTAGACCACTTAAGACTCCCGCATTCCGCCTCAGGAAACCTCGGCCCCGCCCCTCAGATTCTGACCCTCCAGGACCGGGCGTTAGCCCCGCCTCTTTCCCCTACTCCCACCCCGCCCAACTCGGCCGCAGCGTCACGCCTGCGCTCTAGCAACCACAGACTCTGTGGGCGGAGCCGTGCAGCGTCAGGTACCGCCCATGGTCCCGCCCACCCCGGGCTCGGGTCCACCTCCGCACACACGCACTTCCCGCCACGCCTCCTCGCAGACCTCTGCTGAGCCCTGGGGATACCAGCGAAGCGAGCAAGGCGCGATGGACGGCCGAGTGCAGCTGATCAAGGCCCTCCTGGCCCTGCCCATTCGGCCCCAGACGCGTCGGTGGAGAAACCCGATCCCCTTCCCCGAGACGTTTGACGGCGACACCGACCGGCTCCCGGAGTTTATCGTGCAGACGGGTGCCTACATGCTAGTGGACGAGACCCTGTTCACCAACGATGCCCTGAAGGTGACGTTCCTCATCACCCGGCTGACCGGGCCCGCCCTGCAGTGGGTGATCCCCTACATCAGGAAGCAGAGCCCCCTCCTCAACGATTACCGGGGCTTCCTGGCCGAGATGAAGCGGGTCTTTGGATGGGTGGAGGACGAGGACTTCTAGGCCGGGAGCCCCTCGGGCCTGGGGGCGGGTGCCCGGGGGAGGGTCCGCCGCGCCAGTCGCCGCCGCCCAGATCGCCACAGGCGGCGTCCTCCCGCCGTGCCTCCCCCCTCCCTCGCCTTCGGGTCGCCGTGATCTCCCCCGCGCTCGTGTCCCCTCCCGCGTAGTGCTTGCCTTTGTTCCAGGAATAGCGCTCCAGGTTCCCGCTGCTGCCGCCGCCGGGCCTGGCTCTGGAGCGGCCGCTGCCCTCTCGGGCCAGCCCGGCCCCTCCCCTGCAGACTTGGACTCGGTCGTGCGCTCCAGCTGCAAGCCGGGCTCCTGTTACACACCGGACAGACCACCCTCAGCCCGGCCGCTGCCAACCGCCCGCCCTCTGCCAGACTCCCAGGCCCGCACACAGGTGCCCAGAGATCTGCGCTGCCGCCGCCACCGCCACCGCCATCCACCGCATCCCACCGACAGCCTGCAGCCTTCAGCGGTCTGGTCTCGCCCGGGAGGTGTCTGAGCTGGGCACAGCCTCTGGACAATGCTTCCAACAGCTCGCCACCGCCCTGGAGGGGCTGGCCAGCCTTTCACCTTCGGCGGGACCCAGTCCCTCCCTCCTCCCAGAGACATCTTCTGCTCCTGCCAGGTGGCCGCCAGGTCCCAGGGGTGCCTGGCAGCCAAATCGAGTCACTCATTGTCTCCTGTGGACCTGTTCGTTTCGCCCAGAATCCAGTTCTCTTCTGAATGTGCAGCTGTCTCTCTGATGTGTGCCTTTTGTTCCACACAGTAACCCCTGCACTCTGCCCAGCTCTTCTACACTACCTGGACAAACGTCTTTTCCTTGTTTTCAATAAATGTCAGGCGCTGTTCAAAAAGAAATTGAGTCTCAATGAATATGGCACCTCTCCCTCCCTGGTCCCGTGTGTGGGGTCCATGACTTGCTCAGGAGGTGTGTCCCCTGCCGTGCTGTGGCTGATGTTGAGTCTCGCATTATCCAACAGAAAAGATCGCCCTGTGGTGGTCCTGGTGATGGAGACCCCACTGGTGATCAGTCAGTCCCGGATGCTGACTCTTCCAAACCAGTCAGTTCCGTGCCCCTTCGGAAATGGATCTTGATCTGATTTTGGCCAAGGCGATGTTAAGGAGAAATTAGCTAGGAGGCTTTGGGGAAAGAGTTCCTTGCTTCCAAAAAGCCGCTTGAAAGCACAATACCTGATTCCTACAAATCATGAATCCTGCACATTTGTTGGTGAACACCTGTCAAAGTTCTATTTAATCCATTTTTCAGAGAACCAGCACAATGACAGGTCGTTCAGAAAAAGCATTTACATTTATGGAGCCTTGATTGTTAAGTGGAGAAGGGAGTGCAGAACTGCTCTTGTTAATCTAGGTAGAAAGCAGGTTGAGAGCCTGCAGGACAATAAAACTATAACTTTCTTCAATGGGCAGAAAAGCAAAAACTGTTGCTCCTTACCGTTTCTCTTCATGCCAACCTGTTAAAACATGAGTGCTGAAAAAAGCCTCTGCTACTTCATCTATGGCTGGGAAAGTTAAATATCCTGATAGTCAGATGATCCTCAGAGGGCTTATAGGGCAGTACTCTGGTGTGATGTTAAAAGGCCATGGAATAAACCCTGCCTCATTTTTAATTAGGGTTATTTTTCCAGAGTACATGAAAGAGGTGGGAAAATGCTGAGCTTAATTCATGCATGGGTTGGCTTATTATATGGTAGAAAGCAAAATTGGACCATGACTGCAGGACAAAGAGGACTGAAGCTCACAGTCCAGTCCTTCGACTTCTCTCCCTTCTGCTTCTAGATCCTTTGGTTTTCGACTTTATGCTAAATTGGTGTTTAATCATCCTTAGCCTTTCATTTTCTTTCTGCAGTTCATCAATAGCCTTGTGTAACAATCATCTGTTTTCACAATCTTTATAATTACTACTTACTCAGGACCACTCAAACTCCGGAGATATTTCACCTTCCATGAAATTTCCTTCCAGTGGTGTCCAATCTCAATTTACCACTAGCCAAAGTTTTGACAATTGCGCCACGACCACATCACAGGGGTTATCAGTATGTCACTTACCACCAGTGATGTAGTCCCCATTTCTAGCCAGCTGGCAGGTTACTGTGCTCTAAAATTCTATGTCATAATCTGCATCTTAGGACCACTTCTAGAACCAAATATTATACTTGTAAGCTCCCCGAGAAACAGATCTCATAAACACTTGTAAGAGAGTGAGGGAAGCAGGTTTGAGTAAAGGGAGAATTTGAAGAGCTATGCAGTTGCAAAAGAGGCCTCAGCTGGTCCTACAGGGATATCTAAAGCTAGGATGGCCACTCAGAAAAATTATGAATGGAGGAGATGAGGCCAGGCCTTTGTGCCTCCACACCGACTAGTCATTGGATGTGGTCTTACCTGGAGGAAGTAGTGTACCCCTGGGCAGGGCAGCTCCCTCCAACCCATAGCAATTCCTAGAGGGTGATTCAGCTGTGACTCTCAGCAGCCTATACTCCTAAAAGCTGGGGGAATGAGTGCCTCAATCCTAAAGGTGGGATCTGGGCAGTGCATTACATCATCCACTTCACTCATCAAGGGGGGAATAGAATCAATACAATGGAACATAATTCAGCACTTAAAAGGAATAAGATAAATTTATGCCAGCTGATTTGGAGAGATTGTTGCAAGGTTTTGAAATATAATATGCAGAAAACTGCATAATGTGCCCCTTTTTTTGTTAAATAGATATTAACCCCAAAAAGCTTACATATGAATACACACACACACACACACAAGATTAGCTAGGTATGAAGAAAAATATAGAAATATACAAACTAGGTTGTTAGTATGGGTCACAAGAGGTGGGAAAGGGTTGATGCCATAGATGGAGTAGGGACTTTTGCGGGGTCCCCCACAAAAAAGGAAAGAAAAAAAGCGGCACTAAAATGGGGAGCTTAATGTGTGTTCCTGAAAACTGGAAAATGTATAGAAATTTGTGAGAATGATATAGTCTTAATCAGCGTTCCGACAAGAAACAGATGCTACACACAAATGCAGTAATGAGGGAGAATTAAATGAAGAGACTGTGTAGAAGGGTTTCGGTGTGGTGAAAAGAAATTGTAACACATTGGATAACTGTTGTGCAAATATTCACCCCTCACTCCCCCACCCCCGCCACCTTTGGGATGGAGTGTACACACCTGTTCCTCTGAATCTAGGCTTGGTCATACATTTGCTTTTATTAGTGAGATATGAGCAGACATGAAGTACCTAGAGGGTTTCAACATGCTTGTGCGGTTTTGCTAGTCTTCTTGCACTCCTGTGATTGCCTTGAGAAGAGTTTGCCCCAGGTAGCTGCTGATCCTTCTGTTTGGGCTACACAGTAATTCACGTGGAGCAGATCTGAATGCAATTTGCATCCCAGAGCCAAGCCCACCCTAACTGCATCCTGAAGCAGAATAGCCCCAAACAGTTCATAGCACATGAGCAAGAAGAACAGGTGACTGTCATAAGTTTTGGGGAGATTTCTTATACAGCATTATTGTAGCAATAGCTGACTAATACTGACGCCAACAAGGGATTTTGAAATACCCTGAGGCTATCAACAGTGAGGAACCATTACCTCCTCCCAAACATGAAGGGCAGGGAATGGTTACTGGAACACAGTGGCTATAGAAGAGAATCCCTGGATAGAATTTGTGGCCTTTGGTTGAGGAACTCAGCCACAGCCACCTTTCAATCTGGTTGAGATGGAGCCTTCCCATTGGCCAAACTCAACCAGAATCTAGAAGGCAAGGGAGCCATTTATGCAGTCCATAAAGGTCAGCCTCCTGGGGACAGAGTAGGGTGGAGGAGAGTCGTTATAGAAGGACAGATGGAAGATATCCAGGAGATATGTGAACAATTCATTCCAAGTGAGGAACACGGAAAGAGATGCACAATCACATTAGTAATCAGAGAGATTTTAAATAGAACAAAAATTGGATTCTATTTCAAAACTATCATACTGGTAATAGTAAAAAAATAATGACAATATCAAGTGTTGAAGGGATATGGGGGAATGAGAATTCTCATATACTGCTTTTGACAGTGTACAACAAAGTTGGAGATGAAAGTGGCAATGACCTATAAAATTTGACATACATACCCTACAAACAAGCAATTCCAATAAGGATGTTGACCACAGCTTTTTTAAAAGAATGTGCGTACGATTAGGACCTCTGCTAAGCTGTATAACACCTTTGCCTGCATTAATAAAAGGTGCCCCCTTGTGGTGAAAGCAGTCTCACGTGTGCACAGTCTGGCAAGCACTTCAGAAGTGAATAAACTATTGGACTGTATGCGGCAGCCCCGTTTGCAGTCCCTGAAAATTGGAAACAACGTAAGCATCATCAGTAGGAAAATGCATACACACACGTATATACATTTCCTTTTGTCCTCTTTTAAAAATGTAGATCGTCATTTTAAATTTCAGAAAAGTTTCAAGAATAGTTCAAGTAACTCCCATGTCTCTTTATCCCATTTGCTATTTCTCTCTTTCCCTATCTATGTATCTACCTGTAAAATATGGACAATGTGTATTTTCTGAATCATATGCATCATTATGTACATATACATACATAACACTATGTATATATATATATTTTCAGAATTATTTGACAGTAAGTTCATTAAAATTATAAAGTATATCTGGAAAAAAACTACAACTAAGATAATATTTAATGGTTAAATATCAAATGCTTTCCTTCGAGGTCACAGACTAGACAGAATTATCCACTCTCACCATTTTTGTTCACAATGTCTTGGAGGTCTTAGCCAGCATAACTAGCCAATAAAAGGAAATAAAGGGTATTAAGATTGTAAATGAAATAAAAGCCATTATTTGAAGATCTGACTGTGGACATAGAAAATCCCAACGAATCTACAAACAATTAGAAATAATAAAGTTAGTAATTTTGCTGAATACATGAATGATGTATAAAAATTAAAAGCAGACAATAACAAGCATTGGTGAGAGTGTGGAGAAATGAGTCCTCATATATTCCTAGTAAAATGGTGCAGCTACTGTGGAACAGTCTGGCAGTTCCTCAGAAAGTTAAGCATAGAGTTACCATACAACCAAACAAGCAATTCCACTCCTAGGTATGTACTCAAGAGAATTGAAAATACACATCCTCACAAAAACTTGTACATGAATATTTATAATAGCACTATTCATAATTGCTCAAAAGTGGAGACAACTCAAAAGTTCAGCAAGTGATGAATGAATAACCAAATAAGGTATATCCGTATAATGGAATATTATTCAACCATAAAAAGGAATGAAGGACTGATACATGCTACCACATGGATGAACCTAGAAAACATAGGGCTTAAGTGAAAGCAGCTAGCACAAAAGACCACATATTGTATGATTCTATTCATATGAAATGTTCAGAATAGGCAAATATATAGATGCAGAGAGTTAGTTGATTAGTAGTTGCTGCAGCTTGGGAGAGGGAATAATGGGGAGGCAGAGGGATTCTTTCTGGGGTGATGGAAATATTCTAAAATTAGGTAGTGGTAATGGTTGTACAACTCTGTGAATACAGTAAAAACTACTCACTTGTATAGTAATTTAAAATAGTGATATTGGACTTCCCTGACGGTGCAGTGGTTAAGAATCTGCCTGCCAATGCAGGGGACAGGGGTTCAAATCCTGGTCCGGGAAGATCCCACATGCCGCGGAGCAACTAAGCCCGTGCACCACAAATACTGAGCCTGCACTCTAGAGCCTGCGAGCCACATCTACTGAGCCCACGTGCCACAACTACTGAAGCCCGTGCACCTAGAGCCCGTGCTCCTCAACAAGAGAAGCCACCGCAGTGAGAGGCCGGTGCACCACAGTGAAGAGTAGCCCCCCCTCACCACAACTAGAGAAAGCCCGCTCACAGCAACGAAGACCCAACGCAGCCAAAATAAAATATAAAATGAATAAATAAATAAATCTTTAAATAAAATAAGTGATATTATAGAGTGTGGATTATATCTCAATAAAGCTGTTATAAAAAATTAACTGTATTCCTGTTTACTAACAATGAACTAGTGAGAACAGTATTTAACAAAAATAATGCCATTTATGATAGTGTTATAAATTATCCAATGCCTGAGAATGAAATATTTGCAATACTTCAACATTGGAAAATCCAAAATATGACTGAGCTAAATTAAATAAAATAAATGGAAGGCTATAAGATGTTAATGAATTGAAAGACTTAAAATTGTTATAATATATATTCTCCCCAAATTTATTTTTAGATTCAATGCAATTCCAATCAAAATCAAGCAGACTTTAGAAGAAAATACAGGAGGATATCTTCATGATCTTGGGTTATTCTTAAACAGGATATAAAAATTATTAACCATAAGAAAAATTGATAAGTGACTCTAAAATTTATATGAAAAGGCAAAGAATCTAGAATAGCCAAGTCACTATTGAAGAAGAAGTACAAAGCTGAATGACTTACAGTATGGGACATCAAGGCATGTTGTTAAAAAAAAAATAGAGCATGCGTTATTAGTGCAAGGATAGACAGATAAACAAATGGAATACAATAAACAATCCAGAAAGAAATTCACACGTATATGGTCACCTGATTTATGACAAAGACACCATCTCAGTTCAGTAGGGGAAAGAATGGTCTTTTAAATAAATGTTATTGGGTCAATTAGATATCCACAATGAAAAAAATGAACATCGGCCCCTACGTCCCAGCATACATAAAAATTAATTCAGTATAGATTATAGACTTAAATTTGAAAGCTAAAACAATTAAAGTTTTAGAGGAAAACAAAGGAGAATATCTTTATGATATTAGGTTTGGCAAAGGTTTCTGAAACAGGACACAAAAAGGCATTAATTATAAGTCTGCCTGCCCTATAGATAATATTTATTAAGACACCCAATCACACAATTCCCCCCACTTTATGACAGCATCCAATCCAGAGCAAAGCTTCACTTCCTTAAACCCTCCCCAAATTACCCAACCAAAGCCCAAATATCTTACAAAGTCTTTTCTAACACCTGCTTACTGAGATACCCCATGGTTCTCCAGGATTTGTGTTCTCCTTTGCTGCAATGAACAACAAACCCAATTTGTTCAATTACAGATGTGTTCCTCGTGGTCTTTGGCTGGAGGACATTAACATCAAGAATATATAAAGAACTGCCACCAGGCAATAAGAAGATAGATAAACCAAATTTTAAAAATGGGTGAAATTTTTGAATGGGCATTTTATAAAAGAGGATAGCAAAGTGGCCAGTAAACATATGAAGAAGTACTCAATATCATTAGTAATAATAGAGATGCAAAGTAAAAACACAATGAGATTTCACCACAGACCCATCAGCCTACACTTTGATAAATAAGAATGAAACTTGAAACACAACATAGATGAATCTCACAGACACACAGAGTACCTACAATATGATTTCATTTATGAGGGGTTCAAAAACAGGTGAAATTTATCCATGGTGACAGAGGTCAGAAGAGTCTTTACACTACTGCCTGAAAGGGAGCATGAAAGCACCTTTTTGAATGCTGGAAATATTCTATACATTGATCTGGGTGGTGGTTACACTGATGTATACATATGTAAAAGTTCATCTAGACCTATGCTTAAGATTTTTGTCCTTTACTGGATGTAATTTATATCTCATTTCTTAAATATAATGAAAGAAAAAGAAAAGTAATGCATTTTTAGATTAAATAGTAGAGAAGCTGCTGAACATCAAATACAAAGAGAAGATCTTTAAAACAACCAAAGAAGAAACACAAAATTAGACTGGCAGCTGATTTATTAACAGTAAAAAATGGAAGCTAAAAGACCATGGAATAATATTGTTTTCAACACTAAGACTCAAAATTTTCACATTGTAATATTTCTAATATAAGGGTGTTTCTTACAATTAATCATAGTCTTATAAATTGTTGGCCAGGTGCAAAAAAAAAGGATAAGTATGTGGCTAAATCTAAACGAACAATAGGACAAATATTTAATTTTAAAATAAAAAAAATCAAAAACGAATGAAGCTAAAGTAATGACAGTATGAAGAGTATTTACCCTGGGAGGTTGTTATTTGTAATTAAAAGGTTCTAAGTTCCTCGCATTCTTTAATTACTTTTTCTACTAGTTAAGAAGTTATATTCTCTATTTCCATACTTTTAGTGGTTGCTCTGAAAAGTTAACATGCATAATTAACAATATAGAAAGTTAACCAATACAAGGAAATTAGAACAATATAATTGACAAAAACTTAGACTCTGACAATATCAAGTACTAGTGAGGAAATGGGAACACATACACTGAAGGTAAGAGCGTAAATTAAGAAATATTTTGGAAAACAACTTGGCAGTGCCTTTAGATTAGGTTCCCTATAAGCGGACTTTGACCAAGGACTCATGTAAAAGTCATATATATCAAGAAGTGGTCCAAAAAAATATACAGACAGGAGAGTGAGGAAGTGGACTTGGGGGGAAGTGAAGAAAGCCAAGCAATATTTTGTTATCAACCAAAGTCTCATAGAGGATCACTTTGGCACAATCTAATAGGGGAACTCTGGAGGCAATGCAGGTCACACCTCAGAGTTCTCCTAATCAGGAGCAAGACAGCTGAGGTATTTATACCTACGTATCCATCAATCATTAGCTATGGCTTAAATTATGAGATACTGGCTCTTCATGCTTACAAAGGGGGTTCTGGTAGCCTGTAGGCAGCCCTGTGAGAAGGAGCCACAGATTCTGGCTATTGTGAGCAAAAGCACAGGGAAGCGGAGGTGCATGAAAATGGTCGAGAGTTCTAGAGGGGTAAAAACAGCATTAACAGCATCTGCTTCAATGGGCATTAGTTTTAGTACTCATAATACCATGAAAAATAAAATGACAGCTACAGCCTGCCCCTCCAGCCCTTCTTACAGTTACTTGCACTAAGTGCTTAAATATACCTGCTTAAAATACCTGGAGTATATTCTTTTGTTTGCAGATATATGCTTCTCTATCTGTACCATTCCAAAGGAGTAGGCAGAAACATGGACCTCATCTAAGACGATGATGAAATAAGGTCATGTGAATGAGGCACATCTAACATTTCTTGGTACATACTAGGAACTCAATACACATAAGTCTTCATCACATTTTTTAAATAAATTTATTTATTTTATTTATTTATTTTTGGCTGCGCTGGGTCTTCATTGCTGTGCGCGGGCTTCGTCTAGTTGCGGCGAGTGGGGGCTACTCCTCATTGCGGTGCGCGGGCTTCTCATTGCGGTGGCTTCTCTTGTTGCAGAGCAAGGGCTCTAGGCGCGTGGGCTTCAGTAGTTGTGGCACGCGGGCTCAGTATTTGTGGCTTGTGGGCTCTAGAGCACAGGCTCAGTAGTTGTGGCGCAGGGGCTTAGTTGCTCCGCGGCATGTGGGTTCTTCCCGGACCAGGGCTCGAACCCGTGTCCCCTGCATTGGCAGGCGGATCCTTAACCACTGTACTACCAGGGAAGTCCCCTTCATCCTTTTAATATTAGATATTAACATGTTTTATTTTAGGCAGAGTGGACAGGGCTGGCCCTGATGTTATGGCTGCCTTACACAGCAAGTTCTTTTCTCCTCATCTTTATGGCCTTGATTACATAAATTGTGTGGATATTGATTCATCAAATAATGGACTTAAATGACCCCTGGTGGTCTGAGGTCCCAGGATCTCCCAGGAGTGTCCTACTCAATGCACTTAGCTATCTAGTGACCTGTTAAAACTGGACGTTCAGGCAGAATATCCATTCAACTCATTTGGGAGATAACTGGATGGTTGAGGAGAGAAGGACTCTGGATGCAGCCAAGGTGATAGTCCCATTCAAGTAATGATAGTACAGGAAAGAGCTGAGAATGGTGGGTATAGTCAAGATGTTACCCAACTTTGGCTTCCAAGATAGGCTGTCTCTGTGTGATTCCATGAAGGTAGAACAAACTGGAGTAGTGGAGCCATTGGGAGGATTATACACAATTCTCCAAGTTGAAAGTCAACTTGAATGTTCATATCCTTTAACCCTATATTTTCTAAACGACCAGTTCAGAACCACTTTATTTTTAAAAGTATTCATTTATTTGGCTCTGCCAGGTCTTAGTTGCAGCACGCGGGATCTTTAGCTGCAGCATGCGAACCCTTAGTTGCACCCTGCGGTGTCTAGTTCCCTGACCAGGGATTGAACCTTGGCCACCTGCATTGGGAGTGTGGAGTCTTAGCCACTGGACCATCAGGGAGGTCCCCAGAACCACTTTAGACTAAATCCTCTGCTTAAGATTTCTTGGTGGATATAACTGTGGGTTCCACATTTGTGGGTAGTTATATCTGAAGTTTTGTTTGATGTTCTATCCTTTTATTTTCTCTCAACATCTCATGGCAGGTATTCTTCCTTTTTTATTCAATATTCTACTTGGCAATTTTGCTAACTCATTACTTGAACATACTTGTATTTCTTCTTTTGGGAAGATGGGAACCCCTCAGTGTTGTAGACCTCCCTGGATTTTGGAAAGGTCCCAATTCAACTTCACCATTGTCTTCATCGCTAGAATGTCTTTTAACATCCAATATCTGAAATGTGATTGATCGGCTTTCATATTACAAGTTAAATATTGCTCCTTATAGAGACCTAAAAATGATAAAAATCCTAGCTATATTATTTTCATCCTTTCAGATGTCACCTATCTCCACCAACCTCATCACTTGGGGATGAGAGTGAGGTGTGAAAGTGGAAATAGAAGGGTTCCAAATGTCTTGATTATGGTAGGGTAGAAGAGAGGAGAGGCAGAAAGTATATATATTCTAAAAGCCTCATCTTTTTGGTGACAGAGGTGAAGCAGGACGAAAGAGAACATTTTATTGAGGGAAACAGTATTTATCGTTGGCGTATTGTATCTTGATTGAAAATTTAAAATTTAATAATGACAGGGGCAAAGAGATATTCCCTCACACTACTAGTGAGAATGTAACTTGAAAATCTTTCTGGGGTGAGATTTTGACAGGTCAAAATAGTTAGTGTTATACGGACTTTGATCTATACATTCATTTTAGGACTCTAGCCTAATGACCTTACAAAGCATGTGCTTGCTTCTAACGAATGGGAGTATGCAGTCCTCCACTCAGCTTGCACAGCAGGTACAGCTGCAGTCTTTGGCTCAAGGCCCAAATTCAGGCTTCCCATATCCGTAGGTCCCACAAGGTTCTAAAATTCTAAAAGTTCCCCCTCTGATCATGTGACAATATGCTCTTAGTTGCCATAAGACTTAAAGAAACAGCAACAGCAGGGATAGGAAAATGGGATCAGCAGGGCACTTGAGGCACCTGATGGCGGGGCCTCTGCCATCAGAGGGCTAAAGAGGGAAGGCGAGGAGGGGATGGTGGTGCAACTCCCAAGGGAACCAAAAGGAGCAAAGTACTGGGAAGGTTAGGAGCTGTGGTCCAGGCCAGCGGCCGCTGAATCCAGCCAGACAGGCTTCTCTGGGCCACGAGCTCCCTTATCATGATGTCAGGGATTTCCTCCATACACAAACATAAACAAAGTCCAGGTACCTTCAGTCCGTGGTCTGTGACTAGCTGCTGCGGTGGGAAGGTAGACGGGGATCTTGACTGTCCTCACTATATGTTAACTGGTAGACTGCTTTTATTCCTTCCTGTTCAGGCATGCCACCTCCCCATGCCACTAAATAGTCTGACATCATCATGGGCTTTCATTTTACTTTTTCATTTTATTTCACTGAGTGTGTGTTTTGACTGACCTTTGTCCTTTCCGTACCCGGTCTCATTAGGTGTCCTATGTTTCATCGTAGACTCATTACTGCTCAGAACTGCTTGATATAAACTGAAGTAGTCACAGTACCTGCATGATGGAAACCAAAGCGATATGTCAACACCTGTAGACACAAGCAGGGCATCCGTGCAAAGGTTACTGGAGGAAGCTTTGGTGCACCCAGGATTCCTGGTACCCACTCTCTCATCCTGCTTCTCTGGCTCCCTCCAAGTTTCTGGTAGACAGATCAGAGACATTCACAAAGGGTACATTTGGAATCCCCTTCCCTACTCCAACTCCACCCTACGGCTGCCTTTGTTTATAGGGTACACATAGGCCACTGGGGTTAAGGGAAGAATAAGGTATTTCACCAGTACATTCTACAAGGATTTCCCTGAGACCTGAGTGTCCCCTGGGACACTAAACCACTCAAACGCCACTTTGTTCCCATATTAAATATTTGTAGATTTCAGTGTCACAAAACTTGTGTGTTACCTTAATTATAAGTTTCAAGTTATTATCGGCCCCAAGTACAAACAAAAAAAGATTAATTGCATTTCTCTCTTGTCCCTCTTATAGTCACCTTCCCTTTTGTCCATCTTTATATTTCTCTCCCCTTCTGAGGTAAGGCTTCTTGGTTGAGTATTCAAGAGACTGCTACAATGTGGTGAGGGAAACAAACTAAGAATGACGACTGCAGAGGGGGTGATTGTAAAGTTATGAGAAAATAAACCTCCCTTCTCCCTTAAAAATGCCATTCCCTTGTATCAGTATGGGAACTTGCGAAGATGTTCATGATTAATTCTTACAAAATACTGCCTCTCCCCAAGACATTTGTATCACGAAAAAGGACTTGGGATGATACAACTAGTGTAGACCAAGGAACAATCCTTAACAGAGCCATTCGGGCAGGAGGAAGAAAACGGCAGGGGCATTTTTGTTGAGGGGGGTAGGGGGTAACTAACACTGTTCAAAGGACTTGAGGACACGGGGAGGGGGAAGGGTAAGCTGGGACAAAGTGAGAGAGTGGCATGGACATATATACACTACCAAACGTAGAATCGATAGCTAGTGGGAAGCAGCCACATAGCACAGGGAGATCAGCTCCTTGCTTTGTGACCACCTAGAGGGGTAGGATAGGGAGGGTGGGAGGGAGGGAGACACAAGAGGGAGGGGATATGGGGATATATGTATACGTATAGCTGATTCACTTTGTTATAAAGCAGAAACTAACACACCATTGTAAAGCAATAAAACTCCAATAAAGATGTGAAAAACAAAAAAAGGATGCCCAGTCTTCACAGCCCATTCTACCTCCCTCGAGAGGCAGGTTTTGACTGGACAGATTGTAGGGAACACGCTGGATCTACTCCATAAAGTAAACTGCTTCCAAGCACTTCTCAAACCACTTCAGGAGAATCTATGTTTAAAACCAAACAGTGAATATACTTAACACAATCGTCTTTCATACCCACCCAGGAAGGCTGACTGCCAGGACCTTGAATTGGAACCTCATAATTAGCCTGCTTTCAATTATTTTAAGAACCTGTGAATCAAAAAAACTCCATTTCATTAAGCAATTCAGATTTTGCCTCTGACTTTAAGACTCTGACCTGTTACATACGAAATGCAAGTTAATGATGTTTCCACTATATCTGGTAATAAAAACATTCTGATACAAAATGCGGGTAATGTACCTCCAGCTCCACGTACAGCCCTACAAACCAGTGCACAAGTTTACCTGTTCAAATGAAGAGAGAGAGTCAATGAAGTGAAAAACCACTGTAGTGATTGATTCTTCATTGCCCTGTTCTGGAAAAATCACCCAAATTAGAAATGAGGCAGAGTCAACTGTCATCCTATAAGTCCATTTTTTAAATCTGACTCTACTAGGAAACTTAACTTTTCCCAGACATAGATGAAGTAGCAGCACGGGTGATTTAACGGGTTGGCATGAAGAGAAACGGTAAGGAGCAACAGTTTTTGCTTTTCTGCCCATTGAAGAAAGTTATAGTTTTATTGTCCTGCAGGCTCTCAACCTGCTTTCTACCTAGATTAACAAGAGCAGTTCTGCACTCCCTTCTCCACTTAACAATCAAGGCTCCATAAATGTAAATGCTTTTTCTGAACGACCTGTCATTGTGCTGGTTCTCTGAAAAATGGATTAAATAGAACTTTGACAGGTGTTCACCAACAAATGTGCAGGATTCATGATTTGTAGGAATCAGGTATTGTGCTTTCAAGCGGCTTTTTGGAAGCAAGGAACTCTTTCCCCAAAGCCTCCTAGCTAATTTCTCCTTAACATCGCCTTGGCCAAAATCAGATCAAGATCCATTTCCGAAGGGGCACGGAACTGACTGGTTTGGAAGAGTCAGCATCCGGGACTGACTGATCACCAGTGGGGTCTCCATCACCAGGACCACCACAGGGCGATCTTTTCTGTTGGATAATGCGAGACTCAACATCAGCCACAGCACGGCAGGGGACACACCTCCTGAGCAAGTCATGGACCCCACACACGGGACCAGGGAGGGAGAGGTGCCATATTCATTGAGACTCAATTTCTTTTTGAACAGCGCCTGACATTTATTGAAAACAAGGAAAAGACGTTTGTCCATGTAGTGTAGAAGAGCTGGGCAGAGTGCAGGGGTTACTGTGTGGAACAAAAGGCACACATCAGAGAGACAGCTGCACATTCAGAAGAGAACTGGATTCTGGGCGAAACGAACAGGTCCACAGGAGACAATGAGTGACTCGATTTGGCTGCCAGGCACCCCTGGGACCTGGCGGCCACCTGGCAGGAGCAGAAGATGTCTCTGGGAGGAGGGAGGGACTGGGTCCCGCCGAAGGTGAAAGGCTGGCCAGCCCCTCCAGGGCGGTGGCGAGCTGTTGGAAGCATTGTCCAGAGGCTGTGCCCAGCTCAGACACCTCCCGGGCGAGACCAGACCGCTGAAGGCTGCAGGCTGTCGGTGGGATGCGGTGGATGGCGGTGGCGGTGGCGGCGGCAGCGCAGATCTCTGGGCACCTGTGTGCGGGCCTGGGAGTCTGGCAGAGGGCGGGCGGTTGGCAGCGGCCGGGCTGAGGGTGGTCTGTCCGGTGTGTAACAGGAGCCCGGCTTGCAGCTGGAGCGCACGACCGAGTCCAAGTCTGCAGGGGAGGGGCCGGGCTGGCCCGAGAGGGCAGCGGCCGCTCCAGAGCCAGGCCCGGCGGCGGCAGCAGCGGGAACCTGGAGCGCTATTCCTGGAACAAAGGCAAGCACTACGCGGGAGGGGACACGAGCGCGGGGGAGATCACGGCGACCCGAAGGCGAGGGAGGGGGGAGGCACGGCGGGAGGACGCCGCCTGTGGCGATCTGGGCGGCGGCGACTGGCGCGGCGGACCCTCCCCCGGGCACCCGCCCCCAGGCCCGAGGGGCTCCCGGCCTAGAAGTCCTCGTCCTCCACCCATCCAAAGACCCGCTTCATCTCGGCCAGGAAGCCCCGGTAATCGTTGAGGAGGGGGCTCTGCTTCCTGATGTAGGGGATCACCCACTGCAGGGCGGGCCCGGTCAGCCGGGTGATGAGGAACGTCACCTTCAGGGCATCGTTGGTGAACAGGGTCTCGTCCACTAGCATGTAGGCACCCGTCTGCACGATAAACTCCGGGAGCCGGTCGGTGTCGCCGTCAAACGTCTCGGGGAAGGGGATCGGGTTTCTCCACCGACGCGTCTGGGGCCGAATGGGCAGGGCCAGGAGGGCCTTGATCAGCTGCACTCGGCCGTCCATCGCGCCTTGCTCACTTCGCTGCGTTCAGCGAGGCTACGCGGAGGTGGGCGAGGAGGCGTGGCGGGAAGTGCGTGTGTGCGGAGGCGGGCCTGGTCCCGGGCGGGGCCACGGGCAGTTCCCGTCGCAGTGGCGCTCCGCCCACATGGCCTGGCATTTGCTAGGGCGCAGGTGCAACAAGGGGGAGTACCTCGCTCCAGGGAGGACGGGGGAGGGGCGCCGTGCAGGAGGAGGGGACGGAGCTAATGGTTCTTGAGGAGTTAGTGGGTCGAGTCAGAGGGGCGGGACCAAGAGTTTTTTGGGTGGGCCGCGGGGAAGGGCAGGAGCCAGGGGCAGAGCTCAAGACACTGAATCTTTTTTTCTGTTTAATATCAAATTATTTCTATTACCATATTTTATTTTTTCACTGAAGTATAGTATTATATAAGTTATAGGTGTATAATATAGTGATTCACAATTTTTATTGGTTGTACTCCATTTCTCGTTGTTATAAAATATTGGCTATAGTCCCTGTGTTGTACAGTATATTCTTGTAGCTGATTTCATACCTAATAGCTTGGACCCCCATATTGCCCTTCCCCCTTCCCTCTCTCTACTGGTAGCAAGTAGTTTGTTCTCCATATCTGCGAGTCTGCTTCTTTTTTGTTATAGTCACCAGTTGGTTGTATTTTTTCCATTCCCATATGAGTGACATCATATAGTGTTTGTCTTTCTCTGTCTGACTCATTTCACCTAGCATGATACCTGCCAAGTCCATCCGTGTTGCTTCAAATGGCAAAATTTCATTCTTTTTTATGGCTCAGTAGTATTCCATTGTATATCTACCACATCTTCTAAATCCATTCATCTGTTGATGGACACATAGGTTGTTTGCATACTTGGCAATTGTAAACAATGTTGCTATGAACATTAGAGTGCATGTATCTTTTAGAATTAGTGTTTTCATTTTTTTCGGTTATATACCCAGGAGTGGAATTGCTAGGTCATATGGTAGTTCTATTTTTAGTTTTTTGAGAAACCTCCATTCTGTTTTCCACAGTGGCTGCACCAATTTACATTTCCACCAAGGGTGTATAAGGGTTCCCTTTTCTCCACATCCTTGCCAACATTTATTTGTGTTCTTTCTGATGATAGCCATTCTGACAAGCATGAAATCATAGCTCATTGTGGTTTTGATTTGCATTTCCCTTATGATTAGTGACAAAACAGTATAGGCTTACATGATTCTTTTTTATATCAATGGCAAGAATACACAAAACTAAATGTTTATAGAGTTCAGAATAGTGGTTATCTCAAGAGAGTGGGAATTATATTCTGCAAAGTTGCATGAAGGAATTTTACAAGATACCAAAAGTGTCTTCCAAAGTGGCTCTACTATTCTGTATTCCCATCAGCAATGTATGAGAAATTAATTTGTTCTTCAAACTCAATGACACTTAGTATTGTCAGGTTTTGTTTGGTTTTGGTTTTGGTTTTGGTTTGTTTTTACTTTAGCCATTCTAGTAGATGTGAAATGGTAACTCACTGTGGTTTTAGTTTGCAATTCCTAATTATTAATGATGTTGAACATATTTTTTGTGTGCTTACTTGCCATATATATACATTTTTTCTTTTGTGTAGTGTCTCTTCAAATATTTTGCTCATTTTTAGTTGAGTTGTTTACTCTTTTATTGTTGAGTTGTATTCAAGTCTTATAAAGATATGCGATTTACTCACATTCCCCCCCCCCCAACCTGTGCCTTTTCATTCTCTTAATAGTGTTTTTTGAAGAACACAAACTTTAATCTGAAGAAGTCCTATGTACCTAATGTTCCTTTTATGGATTATAATTTTCATGTCATATGTAAGAAATCTTTGCCTAATCTAAGGTTGATCAGGTTTTTTCCTGTCTTCTTCTAGATGTTTTATAATTTTAGATTTTACCATTAGATCTATGAACAATTTTGAGTTAATTTTTTTGTATGGTATGAGGTATTGATAGAAATTTATTTTTTTGTAGATGCATATCTAATTGTTCCTGTATCATTGTTGAAAGGACTATCCTTTCTCCACTGATTTGCATTTACGGCTCCATACATGTGTGGGTCTATTTCTGGATTCCATGTTCTGTTCCATTCATCCATTTGTCTTGATGGCAATATTACAGTGTCTTAATTACTGTAGCTTTATAATAAGTCTTGAAATCAAATAGTATTAGTCTTCCAAGTTAGTTTGATTTCAAACTAGTTTTAGTCGTTGTGTGTCCTTTGCATTTCCATATGAGTTTTAGAATCAGTTACTTTTTACATAATAAAATTTTTCCTGAGACTTTGAATCTATAGATCAATTTAGGGAGAATTGATATCTTAAACATATTGTTTTCCGGGCTTCCCTGGTGGCGCAGTGGTTGAGAGTCCGCCTGCCGATGCAGGGGACACAGGTTCGAGCCCCGGTCCGGGACGATCTCACATGCTGCGCGGAGAGGCTGGGCCCGTGAGCCATGGCCGCTGAGCCTGCGCGTCCGGAGCCTGTGCTCCGCAACGGGAGAGGCCACAACAGTGAGAGGCCCGCGTATCGCAAAAAAAAAAAAAATTGTTTTCCAACCCATGGACATATATCTCTCCATTACTTAGATCTTCTGTCATTTATCTCAGGAATGTTCTGTATTTTTCCGTGTACAAGTTCTGTATTTTTACATTTTTTGTCAAATTTAACTCTAAGTTTTTCACATTTTTATGGTATTTAAAAACTTTTTTAGTTTCTGGGACTTCCCTGGCAGCCCAGTGGTTAAGACTCTGTGCTCCCACTCCAGGGGGCACAGGTTCGATCCCTGGTTGGGGAACTAAGATCCCACAAGCCATGGGGCAACTAAGGCTGTGCACCACAACTACTGAGCCTGCGTGCCACAACTACAGAGCCCATGCACTCTGGAGCCTGCATGCCACAACTAGAGAGAAGCCTGCGGGGTGCAACGAAGAGCCCTCGTGCCACAACTAACACCCGATACAGTCAAAAATAAATAAATAAATAAAACAAAACAAAACTCTCTTGTTTGTTACTAGAAACATAATTGATTTTTGTGTATTCACCTTGTGTGCTGAAAACATGCTAAATTCACTTCTTAGTTCTACTTTTTTGTTGTTGATCCTAGATCCTAGAGAATCTGTTTTCTATATATATGAACAAGTCATCTTTGAATAACGAGTTTGCCTTCTTTTCCTGCCAATCTAGATGACTTCTGATTCTGTCTTCACTCTCTTTTATTTATTTATTTATTTTAAAATTTATTTTATTTTATTTATTTTTGGCTGCGTTAGGTCTTTGTTGCTGCCTGCAGGCTTTCTCTAGTTGCGGTGAGCGACTCTTTGTTGTGGTGCGCGGGCTTCTCATTGCGGTGGCTTCTCTTGTTGCAGAGCACGGGCTCTAGGCACGTGGGCTTCAGTAGTCGTGGCTTGCAGGCTCTAGAGCACAGGCTCAGTAGTTGTGGCGCACGGGCTTAGTTGCTCCGCAGCATGTGGGATCTTCCTCGACCAGGGCTCAAACCTATGTCCCTTGTATTGGCAGGCGGATTCTTAACCACTGAGCCACCAGGGAAGCCCCTCTCTCTTTCTTTTATTTTCTGTCTTCCTTTCTTCCTTCTTTCCCTCCCTTCCTTCCTTCCTTTTTTCCTTCCTTCCTTCTTTCCTTTCTTTCTTTCTTTCTTTCCTTCCATTATTGCACTGGTTGGAACCTCCAGTACAATATTGAATTGCAGTGGTGAGAGTAGGCATGCTTGTCTTCTTGATCTAAGGGTGGAATGCATTCGGGCTTCCACATTTAAGTATGTTATCTGTAGGTTTTTGTAGATGCCTTTTATTAGATAGAGGAATTTCCTTCTATTCCTAGTTTGGTGACAGTTTTTTTGTTATTGTTGTTCATTTGTTTGTTTGTTTGTTTGAATATGACGTAGAAATCCTTCTTCTAGGCATTTTCCCTACAGAAATGAAAATATATGCTCACACAAAATCTGAATGTTTGTAGCTGATTTATTTATGATTGCTAAAAACTTTAAATATGCCACATGCCCTTCAACTGATTAATGAATCACCAAACCGTGGAACATACAACCGTATTTCAGCAGACTTTAGAGTAGCACTCACAATCCCAACCTTCTGATAATGCCATTGAGTGTGGGTGGGGACTGTGTCTTTCTTCTAACACATAGAAAATGGCAGAGGTGATGAAATGTCACCTCTATGATTATGTTACATTATACACAACTCCATCTTGCAAGCTGACTCACTTTCCATCTCCTGCTGGCCATAAAAAGCAAGCTGCAGTGTTGTGAAATGCCTATAGAGTGGGCAACTGGCAGAGAATTTCCAGCAAGCTTTGTAACAAATTAACAGATTTTTTAACATTTAAGCCTCCTTTACATTCCCTGATCATTGTGCACTGTTCTTTGACTATGCTGCTCTAGATTACGTTGGCTAATATTTGGGGGGTTCCATTATGGTGCAAGGCAACGAAATCTATAGCCAGCGGTGCAATACTTCTCTGATTGAGAGATACATGAATAAGCAGGAAAATGTGTTCACAGAACCGCATTCAAGCGGCAACTGGAGACGAAGAGGCAGACGATACGCTAGGGCTGAGACAGAGGGGTGGGAGAGATGAAGTGGGAGGACAACTCAACCCCCTGAACAGGGACCCTGTCCTCTCCTCCCTCACAGTACAGAGCCATGTCCAAGGATCCACCACTGGTCCCGGCCCATTGCCGACCACCTGCCTAAAGAACCCTTGGCCCCGCCTCTTTCGTTCCAATTCTCCCTCCTCAATAGGGCAGCAGGCCCGCCTCCTTCGCCAACATGGCGCCCCTTCCCCCTCCTCTCTGGCCCTAGGTTGGCCCTTTTGCCGCACCTGCGCACTAGCAAATGCCAGGCCATGTGGGCGGAGCGCCACTGCGACGGGAACTGCCCGTGGCCCCGCCCACCCCGGGACCAGGCCCGCCTCCGCACACACGCACTTCCCGCCACGCCTCCTCGCCCACCTCCGCGTAGCCTGGCTGAACCCAGTGAAGCGAGTGAGGCGCGATGGACGGCCGAGTGCAGCTGATCAAGGCCCTCCTGGCCCTGCCCATTCGGCCCCAGACGCGTCGGTGGAGAAACCCGATCCCCTTCCCCGAGACGTTTGACGGCGACACCGACCGGCTCCCGGAGTTTATCGTGCAGACGGGTGCCTACATGCTAGTGGACGAGACCCTGTTCACCAACGATGCCCTGAAGGTGACGTTCCTCATCACCCGGCTGACCGGGCCCGCCCTGCAGTGGGTGATCCCCTACATCAGGAAGCAGAGCCCCCTCCTCAACGATTACCGGGGCTTCCTGGCCGAGATGAAGCGGGTCTTTGGATGGGTGGAGGACGAGGACTTCTAGGCCGGGAGCCCCTCGGGCCTGGGGGCGGGTGCCCGGGGGAGGGTCCGCCGCGCCAGTCGCTGCCGCCCAGATCGCCACAGGCGGCGTCCTCCCGCCGCGCCTCCCCCCTCCCTCACCTTCGGGTCGCCGTGATCTCCCCCGCGCTCGTGTCCCCTCCCGCGTAGTGCTTGCCTTTGTTCCAGGAATAGCGCTCCAGGTTCCCGCTGCTGCCGCCGCCGGGCCTGGCTCTGGAGCGGCCGCTGCCCTCTCGGGCCAGCCCGGCCCCTCCCCTGCAGACTTGGACTCGGTCGTGCGCTCCAGCTGCAAGCCGGGCTCCTGTTACACACCGGACAGACCACCCTCAGCCCGGCCGCTGCCAACCGCCCGCCCTCTGCCAGACTCCCAGGCCCGCACACAGGTGCCCAGAGATCTGCGCTGCCGCCGCCACCGCCACCGCCATCCACCGCATCCCACCGACAGCCTGCAGCCTTCAGCGGTCTGGTCTCGCCCGGGAGGTGTCTGAGCTGGGCACAGCCTCTGGACAATGCTTCCAACAGCTCGCCACCGCCCTGGAGGGGCTGGCCAGCCTTTCACCTTCGGCGGGACCCAGTCCCTCCCTCCTCCCAGAGACATCTTCTGCTCCTGCCAGGTGGCCGCCAGGTCCCAGGGGTGCCTGGCAGCCAAATCGAGTCACTCATTGTCTCCTGTGGACCTGTTCGTTTCGCCCAGAATCCAGTTCTCTTCTGAATGTGCAGCTGTCTCTCTGATGTGTGCCTTTTGTTCCACACAGTAACCCCTGCACTCTGCCCAGCTCTTCTACACTACCTGGACAAACGTCTTTTCCTTGTTTTCAATAAATGTCAGGCGCTGTTCAAAAAGAAATTGAGTCTCAATGAATATGGCACCTCTCCCTCCCTGGTCCCGTGTGTGGGGTCCATGACTTGCTCAGGAGGTGTGTCCCCTGCCGTGCTGTGGCTGATGTTGAGTCTCGCATTATCCAACAGAAAAGATCGCCCTGTGGTGGTCCTGGTGATGGAGACCCCACTGGTGATCAGTCAGTCCCGGATGCTGACTCTTCCAAACCAGTCAGTTCCGTGCCCCTTCGGAAATGGATCTTGATCTGATTTTGGCCAAGGCGATGTTAAGGAGAAATTAGCTAGGAGGCTTTGGGGAAAGAGTTCCTTGCTTCCAAAAAGCCGCTTGAAAGCACAATACCTGATTCCTACAAATCATGAATCCTGCACATTTGTTGGTGAACACCTGTCAAAGTTCTATTTAATCCATTTTTCAGAGAACCAGCACAATGACAGGTCGTTCAGAAAAAGCATTTACATTTATGGAGCCTTGATTGTTAAGTGGAGAAGGGAGTGCAGAACTGCTCTTGTTAATCTAGGTAGAAAGCAGGTTGAGAGCCTGCAGGACAATAAAACTATAACTTTCTTCAATGGGCAGAAAAGCAAAAACTGTTGCTCCTTACCATTTCTCTTCATGCCAACCCGTTAAATCACCCGTGCTGCTACTTCATCTATGTCTGGGAAAAGTTAAGTTTCCTAGTAGAGTCAGATTTAAAAAATGGACTTATAGGATGACAGTTGACTCTGCCTCATTTCTAATTTGGGTGATTTTTCCAGAACAGGGCAATGAAGAATCAATCACTACAGTGGTTTTTCACTTCATTGACTCTCTCTCTTCATTTGAACAGGTAAACTTGTGCACTGGTTTGTAGGGCTGTACGTGGAGCTGGAGGTACATTACCCGCATTTTGTATCAGAATGTTTTTATTACCAGATATAGTGGAAACATCATTAACTTGCATTTCGTATGTAACAGGTCAGAGTCTTAAAGTCAGAGGCAAAATCTGAATTGCTTAATGAAATGGAGTTTTTTTGATTCACAGGTTCTTAAAATAATTGAAAGCAGGCTAATTATGAGGTTCCAATTCAAGGTCCTGGCAGTCAGCCTTCCTGGGTGGGTATGAAAGACGACTGGTTCTCTCATTTGGCAGTCAGGCACTAATCATTTATCACGTACTTCCTGTGTCCCAGGCACTGTACTATGAACTATGAATACATCATTGCAAAGTTATGGTCCAAGTCTTCAAGGAATTCAGAGTCCATTTGGCTGTAGTGGAAAAACCACATGTATATATGGAATCTCAGATTTGGATTTAATTAAGAAGTTCTTGAATCCGTGCTTGGGCACACCAGCTGTATGACGTTATGCAAATTTCTTAACCTTCTTAAGCCATTATTTCCTCATATGTAAAGTGGGTAAAATAATACATTTATATTGCGTTCCTTATGAGAATTCAATTAAGTAACAATAATAAAATCTGAGCACTGGGACTTCCCCGGTGGCACAGTGGATAAGACTCCGTGCTCCCAATGCAGGGGACCTGGGTTCCATCCCTGGTCAAGGAACTAGATCCCACATGCATGCCGCTACTAAGAGTTTGCATGCCGCAACTAAGGAGCTGGTGAGAGGCAGCTAAGGAGCCCACCTGCTGCAACTAAGACCCAGTGCAACCAAATAGATAAATAAATAAATAAAAATAAAATAAATAAATGAAATGTAACATAAGAAAGCTTTCCAGAAACAAAAATATTTTTTAAAACAATCTGAGCACTCAATAAATGGGGCTTGCTGTAACTATAAAAACAACAACAATTTAAATTATTTTTTAGGGCATGATGATAACTTGGGGCTTGTATATAACACAGTTGGAGCATAAGAAAAGAACATTTAAATCTGCCCTTGGGAATTCTCTAGTGGTCCACTGGTTAGGACTCCGCGCTTTTACTGCCGAGGGTCCGGGTTCAGTCTCTGGTCAGGGAACTAAGATCCCACAAGCCATGCAGCACAGCCAAAAAAAAAAAAAAAATCTCCCATAGATGAGGCAGGGACCATGTCAATAGAGGAAGTAGTAAATGAGTTGAGACTTGATTCCCATGAAAGAGGGCCACCTCTATCTGAAGTTCAGAAGAATGAGAGAATGTGTTTAGTATATAAAAGTCAGGAAGAGGGCATGGTAAGAGTTAAGATAGCAAAGGTAGAAGCTACATCATGAACATTCTCATATGTCATACTAAGGCATATATCAATTATTCTGTATTCACTGGGGAACAATGGAAAGATATTGAATGGGGGACCGATGTGATTAGATTTGTGTTTTAATGTTCACTCTGGGGCTGAAGTTGAAAATAGATTGTGGGAAGATGGAATGTGGGCCGAGTCCAGTAACGAGTATTTTGTAGGTGATAGTTATCCAGGGCTTAAAGACAAAGAGGATGGGCAGATAAAAGCGACATTCAGATTCATTAGAACTTGGTGATTAGTTGGAACGTGGAGGTTGGGGAGAGGTAGAGATCTCGGATGGGACCAAGTTTCTGGCTTAGTAATTGGACCATTCCTGGATCTGACATGGGCCAGTCTCTCTCTAGCTTTTTGATTTCTTTGCCTGGAATATTTTGTTTTTCCTCTTTGCTTTCACATAACTTTCACTAGACCAATTCCTACTCACTGGATCTGTTGACTTCATTCAGAAGTTCTTCCTGAGCCACCAAGTTTATTTTAGTAGTTTCTCTAATGCGCATCTCATAGGTCCTCAAACATCTGTATAGCACCATATTGAAATAGAATGACTCTCACTAAATTGCGGGTACTCAACTCACTTTTTTACAGATTTAAAAATCAACTGTAGGTTGAGTTACAATTTACATGCAATAAAATCACCCATTTTAAGTATATATTTCAATGCATTTTGAAATAATACATACATATATACAGGAATCCCCCCTTATCCTCCGTTTCTCTTTCTGTGGTTTCGGTTACCCTCAGTCAACCGTGGTTCAAATATATTAAATGGAAAATCCCCAAAATAAACAATTCATAAGTTTTAAATTATGTGCCCCGCTGAGTAGAGTGATGAAATCTATCACCATCACGCCCACCCCACCCTGCCCCTGTCGCCTGGGATCCCCAACCGTTACATCATCTGCTCCTGACATCCAACCATCCACATTGTCGTGGCTTCATGATCCAGGATCACCTAAAGCCGATGATCCTCCTGATGTATTGTCAGAAGGTCAATGGTAGCCTAACACTACGTCACAATGCCTCCATCATTCACCTCATTTCATCTCATCTGTAAACATTTTATCATCTCATGTCATCACAAAAATAAGGGTCAGTAAGTACAGTACAATAAGATATTTTAAGGGAGAGAAGGAAACCACATTCACATAACTTTTATCCTTGTATATTGATATAATTGTTCTATTTTATTATTAGTTAGTGTTAATCTCTTACTGTGCCTAATTTATAAATTAAACTTTATCATAGGCATGTATGTATAGGGTAAAACATGGTATATATAGGGTTCAATACTATCTGTGGCTTCAGGCATCCACTGGGAGGTCTTGGAATGTATCCCCTGTGGATGTGTATATGTGTGTGGGTGTATGAGTGTGTTTTAATTGCCTCCTATGCACCCCATTGGTGAGGGAGGTATTCCTACCCTGGGGTTATGGGGATGGCTGAACACATGACACCTGACACTGGGCAGACATGATCAATAACAGTTTATTGGTCACATATACTCACAGCTCAACAGAGGAGGGCACTGCATGCTACATGGGGGGTTGCACTTGGGAACTGAGTGAGCAAGCAGGGGCTATGCGAGGCAGGCTTTGTAGTATCAAGAGGATTCGGTGCCCCTGTTTTCCCTGGGGAGGATGTGATTGGCTTGTTTGAATAATTCCTCACACTTGTGCTAAACTGAAACCCTCTACTCAGGGATAAGCAAGAATTGCACCTGGTCTCTGTGATCAGAGGAGTTGTTTATCTGGGGGACCCTCTCCGTGGGAGCAGAGTAGGGAGGGGAACTTGTGGCTAGGGCATTTGAGGTCCTCCTGGTTTCCCCAGGTCAAGGGAGTGCACAATATTGGGCCTTAGACCACGGTATGGAAATATGTATGTACATATGTACATGTGTGTGAACACCACCACAATCCAGATATAGAACATTTCTGTCACCTCAGAATGTTTGCTTGTACCACTTTGCAACCAGTCACACCCCTAGTCCAAGCAATCTAGCACTGTAGATTAGATTTTCCTATTCCAGGACTTCACATAAATGGAATGATACAGTATGTACCATTTTATGTCTGGCTTCCTTCACCTCAGCATAATGCTTTAATATTCACCCATGTTATAGCATGCATCAGTAGTTCATTCCTCATTATTGCTAAATAGTAGTCCAATGTATGGATATACCAAATTTGTTTTACTTATTAATCTGTTTGATGAAAATGTGGGTAGTTTCTACTTTTAGGCTATTGTGAATAAAGCTTTTATGAAAATAATTATGCAAGTCTTTATTTGGGCATATGTTTTTATTTCTAGGACGAATACCCACGAGTGGAATTTCTAAGATATATGGCTGGTGTATATTTAACTTTATAAGAAACTGCCAAACTGTTTTCCAGAATGGGTTTTCCACACTCCCAGCAGCAAGATGTGAAAGTTCCAGTTCCTCCACATCCTCACCAACACTAGATATTGACGTTTTTTTTTTTTTTTTTTGCGGTAGGCGGGCCTCTCACTGTTGTGGCCTCTCCCGTTGCGGAGCACAGGCTCCGGACGCGCAGGCTCAGCGGCCATGGCTCAGGGGCCCAGCCGCTCCGCGGCATGTGGGATCTTCCCGGACCGGGGCACGAACCCGTGTCCCCTGCATCGGCAGGTGGACTCTCAACCACTGCGCCACCAGGGAAGCCCTGTTTCCTTCTTTTTTAAGGGTGAAGAATATTCCATTGTATGTATATACTACATTTTCTTTATCCATTCACTTACCGATGGACGTTTAGGTTGTTTCCATATCTTGGCTATTATGAATAATACTGCAGTGAACATGGGGGTGCAGGTCTCTCTTCGAGATCTTGATTTCAGTTCCTTTGGATAAATACCCAGAAGTGGAATTGCTGGATCATATGGTAGTTCTGTCTTTAATTTTGGGGGGTACCTTCATACTATTTTCCATAGTGGCAGCACCATTTTACATTCCCACCAACAGCATACCAGGGGTTTCTTTTCTCTATATCCTCGCCAACACTTGTTATCTTTTTGATAATAACCATCCTAACATGTGTGAGGTGACATTTCATTGTGGTTTTGATTTGCATTTCCCTGATGGTTCGTGATGTTGAGCATTTTGCATAACTCTGTAAATAAACTGAAAGCCGTTGACTGGTACACTTTAAATGGGTGAATTTTATGGTATGACAAACATATCTCAATAAAGCTGTTAAAAATAAAAATGGTCCCAGGACTGACAGCATATCGGTTAAGAATGCAGGGCTTCCGGAATCTTCAAGGTGAGTCCCAGTTCCTCCACTTTTTAGCTGTAGGACCTTGGGCAAATTAGATGGCCTTTGCTAAGCCTCAGTTTCCTCAACTATAAATAGTGCTTACTTCACGAGAGTGTTGAAGATCAAACAAGAATATTTCTGTAAGGTTCTGGAACATAGAGAGTGCTCAAACATCTCCAGCCATTTTGTTATGATATAAGCCTTCATCTCTAATTCAAAGACAATCTCTAAATGAAATAAAGGTAAAAATTGCAAAAAAAATTGCAAAAAATACTGTTTATTTAGGAATTAGTTTGTAGAAATATAGTAAGAAGGGATATTTTTCTGGATGTCGACCAGGTTTGTACATAAATTAACAACCTTATTGCTGCATTCTTTTCCCCACAATCTGTAAATAATTTTTCAAACTAGCTCTGTCATTCTGCTGGTTTCCTGACTAACGCATTACATAAAATTTTGACAGGTGTTCATCAACAAGCTGTGTAAGAATTATGGTTGTAACAATGTGAGAGTTGTACTTGCACACTATTTATTACACGAGCTCTCTCTACCACGATTGCTCCAGAATCTAAGATCTCAAGACATTAAACTACTCAAAGGCCACTTTGTCCCCTCTGTGTCTATATTTCCTATATGAAATTTTTTGTACATGTGTGTCACAAAATTTGTGTAATATTATCTTAACTTTTAGAATTCAAGTCAATATTGGCCCTAACCACAACCAAAAAAAAAAAAAAGATTAATTGCATTTTCTCTCTCATTCCTCTTATATTTATATTCCTCTTTTTTTAATCAGTCTTTATGTTTCTCCCACCTTTGATATTCACTTCTGAGGTGGGGCTTAATGGTGGGGGACAGAATAAATTGCTGAGAAGGAAGTTATGGAAACAAACCATGAATGACAACTGTAATGGGTGAGATAGCAAAGTAATTGCTATGAACTGAATGCTTGTGTTCCTCCTTCCAAATCCATATGTTGAAGCTCTAATCCCCAAGGTGATGGTGTTTGAAAGTAGGGCATTTGGGGAAGTTATAAGGCTTAGATGAGCTGATGAGGTTGGAGTGCCCAAATGGAATTAGTGTCCTTATAAGAGGAAGAGATAGGATTTCTTTCTCTCTCTCCCTCTCTTTCTCTCTCTCCACCATGTAAGGATGCAGCAAAAAGGCAGCTGCTTGCAAACCAGGAAATGAGCCCTCACAAGACATCTGATATACCAGCACCTTGAGTTTGGACTTCCCAGCCTCTAGAGCCGTGAGAAATAAATGTTTTGCTGTTTAAGCCACCAAGTCTGTGCTATTTTATAATAGCAGCCTGAACTGAGATGCTAATGAAAAATAGCCTCCCTTCTCTACTTACAAATGCCATTTCTTCTCTCCCTTTATGGAATCTTTCAAAAATGTTCATGATTAATTCTTGCAAACCATTAACCCTCTCCTAGACATTTGTATCACGAAAAAGGACTTGGGATGATACAACTGGTGTAGACAAAGGAACAATCCCTAACGGAACCATTCTGGTAGGAGGAAGAAAACTGCAGGGGCATTTTTGTTGAGGGGGGTAGGGGGTTACCAACACTGTTCAAAGGATGCCCACTCTTCACAGCCCATTCTACCTCCCTCGAGAGCCAGGTGGACACAGATTGCAGGGACCATGCTGGATCTACCCCAAAAAGTAAACTGTTTCCAAGTCTTTTTCAAACCACTTCAGCAGAATCTACATTTAAAGCCAAACAGTGAATACGCTTAACACAATCGTCTTTCATACCCATCCAGGAAGGCTGACTGCCAGGACCTTGAACCGGAACCTCATAATTAGCCTGTTTTCAATTATTTTAAGAACCTGTGAACCAAAAACCTCCATTTCATTAAGCGATTCAATTTTTTCCTCTGCCTTTAAGACTTTGACCTAATACATGCCAAATTTCAAGTTAATGGTGGTTTCAGTATTTGGAGGAACAAAAAAATAATAAAGAACACATAACACAAGTAATGTACCTCCATGTCAATGGAGTCTCATGAACTACAACACATGAATAGCAAAAGCTTACCTGTTCAAATGAAGAAAGAGATGGATAGAGGATAAAAAGTGAGAAAACACTGGTGTGATTTATTCCTCTATCCTGTGTTCTAGAAAATCACCAAAATTTAGAAATGAGACAAAACGTTAGGATTGTCTATTAGCCCACCCGTGGATCATCTGATGCAGGATAGTTAACTTTGTTGACCAACAATTGGTAAGGGAGCACAGGCTTTTTACAATACTATAAATATGAGGTTAAACTGAAGATAAGCAAGGAGGGATGACTTTTTTCTGTTCATTAGGGGAGTTTATATTTTATTGTCCTACAGGTCATCAACCAGGTTTGTGTAAACATTATCATTTCTGCATGCCTTTCCAGTACCTACATAATGGTTTCTATAAATGTTTTTCAAAAGCACCTGTATCATTCTGTTGGTTCCCTGAAAAATGGGATAAATAGAACTTTGACATTGTTCACCATCTGTGTGGGGTTAATGGTTTGTAAAACTTTGGGTGCTTTCACATGGCTTTTGGAAATGAAGAAAGCTTTTCAGAAAAGCCTCCTGGCTGACTTCTCACATCACCTTGGCCAAAGTGAAGATCCATTTCTTAAGAGGCTTGGAATAATCCTTACTGGTTTAGAGGGTTATTCATCTGGGACTGAACAGTCACCAGTAGGGTCTCTATCCCTAGGAACACCTCAGGATTCTGACTTTTATTTTTTTTTTCTTGTTTCGGTACGCGGGCCTCTCACTGCTGTGGCCTCTCCCGTTGCGGAGCACAGGCTCCGGACGCGCAGGCTCAGCAGCCATGGCTCACGGGCCCAGCCGCTCCGCGGCATGTGGGATCTTCCCGGACCGGGGCACGAACCCGTGTCCCCTGCATCGGCAGGCGGACTCTCAAGCACTGCACCACCAGGGAAGCCCTGACTTTGATATTTTATATGCAAGGCTCAACAGAGAGGAGAGTGTCTCTAGCATTACCCATGGAGGAACAAGGCATATTTCTTCTGGACCACTTTTCCATGAATAGGGAAGGAGAAGTGCCATATTCACTGAGACTCAATTTCTTTTTAAATAGTGTCTGACGTTTATTGAAAATAAGAAAAGAGTTTTGTTCAAGTAGTGTTGAGGAGTTGGGTAGATGTAAGTTATACTGTTGACCAATAAACCAATAACTAAGAAAATACTGCACATCCAGAAGAGAACTGGATTCTGGGCGAAACGAACAGGTCCACAGGAGACAATGAGTGACTCGATTTGGCTGCCAGGCACCCCTGGGACCTGGCGGCCACCTGGCAGGAGCAGAAGATGTCTCTGGGAGGAGGGAGGGACTGGATCCCGCCGAAGGTGAAAGGCTGGCCAGACCCTCCAGGGCGGTGGCGAGCTGTTGGAAGCATTGTCCAGAGGCTGTGCCCAGCTCAGACACCTCCCGGGCGAGACCAGACGGCTGAAGGCTGCAGGCCGTCGGCGGGATGCGGTGGATGGCAGTGGCGGTGGCGGCGGCAGCGGCAGCGGCAGCGCAGGTCTCTGGGCACCTGTATGTGGGCCTGGGAGTCTGGCAGAGGGCGGGCGGTTGGCAGCGGCCGGGCTGAGGGTGGTCTGTCTGATGCGTAATAGGAGCCCGGCTTGCAGCTGGAGCGCACGACCGAGTTTAAGTGTGCAGGGGAGGGGCCGGGCTGGACCGAGAGGGCGACGGCCTCTCCAGAACCAGGCCCGGCGGCGGCAGCAGCGGGAACCTGGAGCGCTATTCCTGGAACAAAGGCAAGCACTACGCGGGAGGGGACACGAGCGCGGGGGAGATCACGGCGACCCGAAGGCGAGGGAGAGGGGAGGCGCGGCGGGAGGACGCCGCCTGTGGCGATCTGGGCGGCAGCGACTGGCGCGGCGGACCCTCCCCCGGGCACCCGCCCCCAGGCCCGAGGGGCTCCCGGCCTAGAAGTCCTCGTCCTCCACCCATCCAAAGACCCGCTTCATCTCGGCCAGGAAGCCCCGGTAATCGTTGAGGAGGGGGCTCTGCTTCCTGATGTAGGGGATCACCCACTGCAGGGCGGGCCCGGTCAGCCGGGTGATGAGGAACGTCACCTTCAGGGCATCGTTGGTGAACAGGGTCTCGTCCACTAGCATGTAGGCACCCGTCTGCACGATAAACTCCGGGAGCCGGTCGGTGTCGCCGTCAAACGTCTCAGGGAAGGGGATCGGGTTTCTCCACCGACGCGTCTGGGGCCGAATGGGCAGGGCCAGGAGGGCCTTGATCAGCTGCACTCGGCCGTCCATCGCGCCTTGCTCGCTTCGCTGGGCTCCACAGGGCTCGGTCTATGAGGAGGCGTGGCGGGAAGTGCGTGTGTGCGGATGCGGGCCCGGTCCTGGGGCTGTCGGGGCTGTGGGCGGGGCCATGGGCGGTACCTGGCGCGGCGGGGCTCCGCCTACATGGCCTGGCATTTGCTAGTGCGCAGGCGCGACACTTGGGGGCCGAGTTGGGCGGGGCGGGAGGAGGGGAAGGAGGCGGGGTAGGAATCCGAGGGGCGGGGCCTAGATTTCCTAAGGCAGTACGCGGGCGAGGGGCGGGGGCCACGGGCGGAAGCCAAAATACCTAATGTTAAGTGGTGAGGGCGGAGTCCGTTGCCATTGGAGAGGGGAGGGCCGAGCGCGTCGGAGAAGAGAAGTAGACCTCGTGCCCACCCTCGCTTTGGGCCACTCATTTTTCTTCCGAGTTCCCTGTAGAACCCTCGGCCTCTGGACGCCCCTTGCATAAGGTTCCGTTGTGAACACATTTTCCTGCTTATTCATGCATCTCTCAGCCAGAGATTATTGGCACCCGCGCTGCAGCGGTGGTTGCCTGCCACATTAGTGCGAAAGTCCCAAATATTAGCTAACGTAATTTAGAGCAGCATATTCAAAGAATGATGTACCATGAACAGGGAATATAAGGAAGTTTTAATGTTAAGAAATCTCTTAGGGCTTCCCTGGTGGCGCAGTGGTTGAGAGTCCGCCTGCCCATGCAGGGGACACGGGTTCGTGCCCAGGTCTGGGAAGATCCCACATGCCGCGGAGCTGTGCGTCCGGAAAAAAGAAATCTCTTAATCTGCTATATTAAAAGAACAAAAGAAAATAATCAATAGAGAAACTGAAAGGCAAGTGTGAAAGTGAATGGATGCTTTCCAAAAGCGATTTTATATATGTTCAATGTAAGAATAACGGAAAGGAATAACTAAGAGTTTTAACAAATTGGAAAGGAGAGGAAATTAGCCATTACCTGTTATATCAGAATACCATTTTGTGACTGAGTATAAAATTAATATAAATTTATCACCAGCTTTCATAAATACAGAAAATAAGCAGTTAAAATATATAATGGTAGAAGACCCTATTCAGAAAAACAATTCAAAGGAAATAGTGCCTAGAAATGTATTTTTTAAATTGTAAAAATCACATGAAGAAATGTTTTAAATGCTAAAGAGGGATACAAAAGAATACTCAAACAAATGGAATGATATCCCAGATCTGGGGTAGGTTGACTCAATATCATAAAGTTGTTAAATTTCCCTAAGCTATTTTTAAAATAAATTTATTTGTTTTATGTTTGACTGCGTTGGGTCTTCGTTGCGGTGCACAGGCTTCTCATTGCAGTGGCTTCTTTTGTTGCGATGCATGGGCTCTAGGTGCGCGGGCTTCAGTAGTTGTGGTGCACATGCTTAGTTGCTCCGAGGCATGTGGGGTCTTCCTGGACCAGGGATCAAACTCGTGTCCCCTGCATTGGCAGGCAGATTCTTAACCACTGCACCACCAGGGAAGTCCAATTTCCCTAAGTTAAATTATACTTCCAACACATGACCAGTGATGGGATCTTGTCATGAGGCAATATTGTGTTTAATCAAATTATATGCACTATTTCCCCCCCCAACATAATCCTACCAAAATACCAAGAAGATTTTGTTTTGATTAGAGAAGCTCATTTTAAGGTTCACGTGGAAGAATAAACAATGAAAAATAGCACAGAAAATTTTGAAACATAATGGTAGTGAGGGATGACGTGCTTCAACAGATAATCACAAATATATATTATTATTTATTGGTATATTTTTATTGTCTTTTTCCCCTGACTAAAATACGAGATGCTGGCAACCTCAGGTAGCCATGATGTTAAACAATTCCCTCTGTTTTGTTTTGTTTTTTCAGTAAATGTTCTGGGGATAGGGCTTTCCCACAGCTAGCTCCCAGTCAGGTGAAATAACACTGTGCAGAGAACGGGACTTTTTCAGGGAGCTACAACATCGCAGTTCGAGGAAAGTCCCAGCTGTGCCAGACAAGGTTCTATTAGAACCTTATCCAGCCTACTTCTCCCAGCCCACCTCCTCCCAAACCCCAACCACTCTCCTCACTGCTCCAGACATTCTGCCCTCCTATTCCTTAAACACAATAAGCTCATTTACTCAGATGCATTCTATTCTCAGGCTGGAAAATGAAAAAGCCAAGGGCCCTTGTAGCAGTTGAGATGAGGGGGTTTGTTCAGGAGTTCTGGGGGTCGAGAAAGAGGGTAAGTATGAAGAAGATTTAGGCTGGTTGGGGGAGGGTTTTGCCAACACCAAGAGAACCAAGTGTATCAGAGTACAGGGAAGATCCGGATAAAGAATCCCTTTTTTGAAGTTTGGCCAAATTCCTTTCCAGAAGGATTGTGCAGATTCTAAGCTCCTTTAAACAGTGTGTGTTCTGCCCATCACTCAACAACTCCACCAGCAGTGATTTTCTTTTAATAGCAATTGAACGCAATAGATCAGAAAGTGGGTCTATAAGTGCATTAATTTGCAATATTTGATTACTGATAAAGTGGAAATATTTTTGTATCTTTATATTTCGATTGTCTTGCATCTTCTTGGTTGAGTCTAATTAAATGACTGCACATTTTTTGAGGTCTAAGTTTTGTTTATCTATTTGCATAAAGTATTAGTGCATGTATTATGCATTTGTAATAATATAAAACATATCTTCTCACTGCCTTGAATTATCATTTTTGGACAAATGTAATTGTTGACATTTTAATTAATCAAATCGATTTCTGTGGTTATTATACTAGATTCTACACTGGACCAAGATGAAGGAAACATCACAATCTTCTCACAGATTTTCTTTAATTTTTTAATCCTGTAACTTTTCCATGCATCCAGAATACATTTTTAAGGGTGCACAACATGAGAATCTTCTTTGTTCTGTTCCATTTTTTTAATAAAAATAAGCTTTATTACATTAGTTAATAACTTCACAGGAGGATGAAAATGATTTTAATGGTTTTTATTGGTTTTGGAACTTCTGCTTGTGAGCTTCAGAATTAAAATCTACAGGCTGAGATGATACTAAAACTTTCTGAGTTCGATCCACATTTTTTGTACCACTCAGTCTTCCTTTTTATACTCATGCCTCCATCGTGTGACACCTATTGTGTATTCAAGGGGAGAATTAAATTAAAGGATAACTGTTCTTTTGCTCCAAAGCCTGAGGACTCCAGTCACTGAGAGTAACTCTGATACTTGGTGTTAAGTAAAACAGTTACTTCCTTTTGAGAATGGTGATGGTTAAGTTTGCTTCTTAGCCTTTTTGCTGGTTGATTCTTTTTTTTTTGCTGTACGCGGGCCTGTCACTCTTGTGGCCTCTCCTGTTGCGGAGCACAGGCTCCGGATGCACAGGCTCAGCGACCATGGCTCACTGGCCCAGCCGCTCCGCGGCACGTGGGATCCTCCCGGACCAGGGCACGAACCCGTGTCCCCTGCATTGGCAGGCGGACTCTCAACCACTGCGCCACCAGGGAAGCCCATGCTGGTTGATTCTTGATTTTGATCTCAGTTATGTATATTATTTCATGTAGAAATGATGTAATGACTCATATTGGTGGAACATTGATGATCTCTAAATCCATACTTTGATTACTTTTAGAAATGTGAAAGATTCATTGCTGGTATTTGGACTTTACTGTGTCTGTGTCATTAGTACTGGCAGGAATGCAGATTTCAGGAACTTGGACACTAACTAGCCTCGCTAATCCTGACTTTTATTACAAATGCCCATTGCTCATAGTATCCTAGGGGCATACTTGCAAATTAAGAGCAAATTCCCCATTATATATACATTACCAAATGTCTTAAGTTTTTCTGTTGTTTTCTCCTCAAAGACCTGTGTTCAATGTCAAATGTTAGTAACATTATGTAATTTTAAAAAATTCTTCATGAATTTGTTCTGGATTAAATGAGCTCATTTCTAGTTTTATCAATTTTTGAACTTACTATGTTACCAATTACTGAAACTAATATAAAAGTAACACAGTTGTATAATGTGCATTTCATGGTCTATTAAGTGGAACACAAACCCCATTTGCATGATTTATTAACCATATTCTTGCATAGTGTATAAAATGTCAGTAATTGGTAACAAAGTGAGAACACATAACCCATTCCAAAGGTTTCTCACCCATAATTTTGTATGAGTCAATTGCTTTATTAATGAAAAGAAAAAATGGAGTTTTGAGACTCCCCTTCTAGAAAATAACTGGCAATACCTTGCAACATAATATTTAATAATTCCCCTATGATGCTTAATTAAAGCACGTTGAACCTAGGTTCATTTTGAAGGGGCAATCAGGTTTCTATAGAGCAGCAGTCTTATCTCGTGATTTGATTCATGCAGTTCCTGTCTTAATAAACTCTTTTGGCCTACCTCACACAGGCTGCATGACTGGGTACTCTGCCCCAACCAAACATTTGCAGAAATTCTTCTGGATAAGGGAAAGGGGAAGTTTGCCCCAGCCACTCATCTTATCAGTTTCCAAGTTACTTAAGTTTCCTGCAGTTGTGTTAGGCTGTCCACCCATTAGCAAGTCTCCTTGTAGATTTGTACAATCACCATTTCCTTCAGGACCTGTGGTGGAAAAGTCTAGTACTGGTCAGCTTATGGGCCTGTGATGAGAAGAGAGTGGACCTGGAACCAACTGTCTGGACCTGCCAGACAAGTAAGTGCACCCTTATGTTATGTGGGGCCACAGATGCTGGGTGGAGGGTAGCACCCATCCCCTGTCAGCTATAACATTATTTAAGGTGGTGTTGAAATGCCTTCCCTTAGTCTCTAAGATAGGAACTTCCAACAATGTCAGGGTCACTCCCTGGGCACTGCTTATTAACTCCATGGTTCAGGCACTGTGTCTATAATCAGTCAGTGGCATCTTTTTCCTTATTCATGTTCCTTTGTTCACTGTGGGTGCCACTATTACAGACACGTTGAATTTATTAGAATGTCAGATTTCCAAAAAGCCTGATCATGACATATTCCCATCAAAGTTTTGATCTGTCTTTTTATCCTTTTGGAAAACCCTTGTAATACCAGGCAGAAGCAGGATGGACTGGAAGGCATTGTGAAAAACAAACTTCGGGAATCGAGAGATGGTAGGAGTGCTGCTTTTTTTCAGGTAGGAGAACATGGATTTGAATGTAATTTAAAGCTAGCTCTATTTAGGAAAGGGGAGAAAGATGAGACCTGTACACCAAGTGGGTGTCAGAGAATGAAAGTCTACCAGTCTACCCTCGCTATGGGTGGGTGGGCATTTATTTTGCAGTGGTCCTGGAGGCATAGGCTAACAATTAAAGTAATATGCAGGTCAATACTTCGTTAAATACTTACCCTTCCATACTTTGTTGGGCTTTTTTTTCACCTTGCAGTTGTTGCTGAGACAATACATTGTGTTTCATTCACAATAAATTTCTAGTATCTGAGTCTGACTCTTTCTTACTCTCACCTCTGAGCCTCAATTTCCATATTTGCAAAATGGGAATCACACCTTGCTGTCAGGGATATTGTAAGAATCAAGTGTGGTAATCTGTGTAAAGTGCTTAGCACCCAGGAGGTACTGAAAGAATTAGTACACCATTTCCAGAATCCATATATTGGAAAAGAACATTGTGGCTTGGTTTAGCTCTTCTCCCCACCTGTCCAGACCCCACTCTCACTTCATTTCTTTAGACTTCTGTCATAATATCAACCAAACGTTTGTTTCCTTTCACAGGACCAGCATATTTCCTCAGATATTACTGGGCTTCTTTTTGCAAACCAACCTCTTTAATTCTGCCATGATGCCAAGAGGTAGCCCGGCAACTCAGACCTTGCCTTGCTCTGAGCCGCTTCCTTTTCTGCCCAACTCTGACGCCTTTCATTGAAGCTGATGGGGCTCAGCACCAAGTTTGGGCACCAAGAGGGTGCTTGTCAACTGGCAGTGCCAAAAAGTTCTCCTCTCTTTCCTTGTCTGTATAAGGTCACTTCTTTTCTGGTCAGTGGTTAATTTGTGGAAAATCAGGTGAAGAGTTTTGACAGTTGGGGTGGGGGAGGAGTGCTAAATATAAATACGAACCCTTCTAAAGTATGTTCAAAGACACTTCTAACCTCTAGCTTCATAGATATCTCTGCTTCCTCTATTGCTTTATTAGCACAGGTTTTATCCAGAAGGTGGCATCACAGAACCTGAATTTCACTCACCAAAGGTTAAAAGAAAATCCACATTTCTTTGTGATTACAAACTAAAGAATGTAGCCTTTAGACAGCACATTGCCATTTCAAAGGCTTTTTATTTATCCCTGTAATTGGCTAAGTTACCTTAAAGCTGTGAAAGACGAAAGACGGGGTGGTCATGAAGGTTTCCTACCCGGTGAGAACCTGAGGCCTGAGATACTTAGAAAAACCTGTACCCAAACCAACATTCCTTCACCAAGTGGCATGACGGTGACCAAAACTGGCTTATTTGCTAGTCAAACAACAGCTGTGAAACTTAATAGTAACTGTGATGCCTTCTTCCCCTTCCACACACACTTGTGTCCACTGCCCATCAAGGTCATGTTGGGTGACTTCATTGGAGGGAGGGGTCGGGGAGACCTAAATGGATGGTCTAATAGGTAAAACTACTGAGCATTGGCACTTAAAAATAAGTCACAAGGTTGAGGATTCCAAAAGGGTGACTCTCTGATTGGTGCCATTCTCAAAATCAGGACTCTGAGGGAAAGAGAAGGTAATCCTCCTCTGAATTTGAGATGGAAACTGGCTTGCTGATTCTTTCCCAGGAGTTCATTCCTAGGCCAGCCATGTCACTCAGCCCCATGAGACAGGTACTCAATGAATGTCTACTGACTGGTAGGGATGTTAATGTTCTATACCTTCTTACTGTAAAGTATTCCTCTGGATATATACCCCAAGTGGGATGGCTGGATCAGATAGTAGATCTATTTTTAATTTTTTGAGGGACTTCCATACTGTTTTCCGTAGTGGCTGTACCAATTTAGATGGGAGAACACATCTTGAACTAAATGGGTTTCATGACTGGTTCTCCCGTCCTTTTGATTGTCTGTTCTTTTAGGGAGAGGAGCTATAGAGATTAGAGGCTCAAAGGGGGAAGGACTTCCCTGAACAGGAAAGGTGGAATGACTAGATATGGTCCATCCTCAGGGTGCCTAAAGCCTAGTGGTGGGGAAGGGGCTGGGAAGAGTGACCCTCTGCAGAGCTGCTCTCAGAGCATGAGGAGAAAGCAGACAGGAGGACATCATGGGCCCTCAATGTGAAAGGTGCATTGGACTTTGTGTGTTCAAGAGTGTCTCCTGAGAAGCAAGAAGAACTATAGTCCTGCAGCCTGTGGAACAAAAACCACATTCACAGAAAGATAGACAAGATGAAAAGGCAGAGGGCTATGTACCAGATGAAGGAACAAGATAAAACCCCAGAAAAATAACTAAATGAAATGGAGATAGGCCATCTTCCAGAAAAAGAATTCAGAATAATGATAGTAAAGATGATCAAGGACCTCAGAAAAAGAATGGAGGCAAAGATTGAGAAGATGCAAAAAATGTTTACCAAAGATCTAGAAGAATTAAAGAATAAACAAACAGAGATGAACAATACAATAACTGAAATGAAAAATACACTAGAAGGAATCAATAGCAGAATAACTGAGACAGAAGAACGGATAAGTGACCTGGAAGACAGAATGGTGGAATTCACTTCTGTGGAACAGAATAAAGAAAAATGAATGAAAAGAAATGAAAACAGCCTAAGAGACCTCTGGGACAACATTAAATGCAACAACATTCGCATTATAGGGGTCCCAGAAGGAGAACAGAGAGAGAAAGGACCCGAGAAAATATTTGAAGAGATTATGGTCGAAAACTTCCCTAACGTGGGAAAGGAAATAGCCACCCAAGTCCAGGAAGTGCACAGAGTCCCATACAGGATAAACCCAAGGAGAAACATGCCAAGACACAAAGTAATCAAATGGGCAAAAATTAAAGACAAAGAAAAATTATAGAAAGCAGCAAGGGAAGAACGACAAATAACATACAAGGGAATTCCCATAAGGTTAACAGCTGATTTCTCAGCAGAAACTCTACAAGCCAGAACGGAGTGGCATGACATACTTAAAGTGATGAAAAGGAAGAACCTACAACCGAGATTACTCTACCCAGCAAGGATCTCATTCAGATTTGATGGAGAAATCAAAAGCTTTACAGACAAGCAAAAGCTAAGAGAATTCAGCACCACCAAACCAGCTCTACAACAAATGCTAAAGGAACTTCTCTAGGCCGGAAACACAAGCGAAGGAAAAGACCTACAAAAACAAACCCAAAACAATTAAGAAAATGGTAATGGGCAGCATCAGAAAATCTACCAACAATAAAGGCTGGAGAGGGTGTGGAGAAAAGCGAACCCTCTTGCACTGTTGGTGAGAATGTAAATTGATACAGCTACTATGGAGAACTGTATGGAGGTTTCTTAAAAAACTAAAAATAGAATTACCATATGACCCAGCAATCCCACTACTGGGCATATACCCAGAGAAAACCATAATTCAAAAAGACACATGCACCTCAATGTTCATTGCAGCACTATTTACAATAGCCAGGTCATGGAGGCAACCTAAATGCCCATCGACAGATGAATGGATAAAGAAGATGTGGTACATATATATACAATGGAATATTACTCAGCCATTAAAAGGAACGAAATTTGGTCATTTGTAGAGACGTGGATGCATCTAGAGACTGTCGTACAGAGTGAAGTAAGTCAGAAAGAGAAAAACAAATATCGTATATTAACGCATATATGTGGAACCTAGAAAATGGTACAGATGAACCGGTTTGCAGAGCAGAAATTGAGACACAAAAGTAGAGAACAAACGTATGGACACCAAGGGGGGAAAGCGGCAGGGGTTGGTGGTGTGATGAATTGGGAGATTGGGATTGACATGTATACACTGATGTGTATAAAATGGATGACTAATAAGAAACATAAATAAATAAAAAATAAACATTAAAAAATATGTGCACTCCTGTACAGTTTGAAAGATCTCTTGATCCCTCTGGATTTGAATTTGCCCTCTCAGTCCATCATGCTGGCTGCAGAAGCACAATAAATGGGTTACTGAGTGTCGCCAGCCAGGCTGCCTCACAGTTTATATTTGGGTTGGCCTTCCGAGCTTCCCTTGCGTCTTCTTACTCATGTGCAGGCCTACTATACTGCTTCTTATCGCCTTTGGAAAAGAACAGCAGCGGGCTCGATTTAGTGACTCCTAAGGAGATTCACTGATTTGCTCAATCTCCCCCCATCAGTCAGACACAGAAGCCTTCCAGAATGCTGAAAGGCCTGTTGTAGACTCTACTCTAGTGATCATAGGTTGTGCAGTCAGGGTACTGAGCGGCAGGATGTAGGATATAGTTAAAGGCAGGAAGTGAGCACCTGTGCATCTCCTCCAGAGCTCAGAATTGATGTGTTGTATACTGACAAATTTGCTAAGAGGGTAGATCTTATTCAATCTTCTGTCATGTTCTTATTACAATAATAATAATAGTACTAATTAATGAGGGTAGAATGAAACTTCGGAGGGGATGAGTATGTTTATGGTATAGATTATGGAGTTGGTTTATGGATGTATACTTATCTCCAAACTCATTAAATTGTATACATTAAATATGTACAGCTTTTTGTATGTCAGTCATACCTTCATACCTCAATAAAGTGGTTTAACAATAATGATAATAAAAACCCTCCCATGATTACAGATGAGTGCTCCCCCTCAAGTGTTTTTAGATTTTAGAACTGAAGGGGAAGAATGCTTCTACATGGGGAAATGGGTAATGCCATTTATTGCTTCTGTATTATTGTTTTGCCTTGGTTTTTCTATGTATATGTAGCATTTGGACTGGTGGTGTATGAAGTGAACATTTAGTCCATAGGATTTTGAATTTCATAGAATCACAGCAATTCTACAGAAGCCATAAACTTCACCTGGAGGACTTCGGCTCAAGGAGTGGCCCTGTGACATCAGCTATTTGTCATTTGACCAGAAATTGACTTTGGGTACAAATGTACTATATTTGTATTCCATAGGGTGGAAGGCAGTGTCTCAGGCCGATTGGTCTCTCCAGAAGGCCCCTTTTCTCTGAGACTTTCCCACAACCTTCTGTTTTCTGTGAGACTGAGTTCCCTGGCCATAGCTACTTGGTTTGATACTTTTCATCTTATCCTAATTGGGCCAGCCATACTTTTGTTATATTTAGAGTTTGGGACTAGACCCCAAGAATGAGTGATAGCCTGCAAAGGCTCATGTGTAACCTTTCACTGCAGAGAATATGAAAAGACATACTGTTGAGTTTCCCTGAGAAGCCTCATTTCTGTGTCTTTAAAATGCATTTGTTGCTTAAGTTTCTTGCATTTTGTAAAATACTTGTGTACTTCTAATAAAATTCATTTGCTTCAGAAGATCTCACTTGTAGATTTTTATTATTCACGATGAACACCAGCATGATCAAGGAAGCTGTGGCTCTCTCATGTGCATTGTCACCTGAACCAGGGCAGAGCTCTAAGCTATAGAATCTGATGCATTAAGAACAGGAGCTGGTGGCAGGGGAATGGAGTCTCAAGGTCATGGTAGAAGTTCCCCCCTTTGTTAAGCTCTCCCCTTTATTTAGGGGAAGAATTCCCCTAAGGGCTATAGGTAATCTCATACCTCCCTGTGAGAAGTGATCCTTTCAGGCACTTCATGAAGGCCATAAATGCATATTTGGGGATGGTGGAGGAATCTTCCGATACTCCCAAAGTTAAGGCAGAGGTAGAGTGACCAGCATGGTTGTACAGAAGATCAGTTCAGAAGTCAGTAGGACCAAAACTAGAAGCATCAAGCACACAATTAATTCCTGGTGAAGCCTGCATTAGAATCTTGGTCCCTTGTGTCTGAGGCATCTTTCATTACACCACACCGCTAGGTCTTTTTTATTTTAACGTCTTTATTGGAGTATAATTGTTTTACAATGGTGTGTTAGTTTCTGCTGTATAACAAACCACTAGGTCTTATAAAGGCTTTGTAAGAGCAGAATTAAATTAGTTAAGTGGGTAGAAGAATTTTTTTTGCATTGTTCTTTAAACATATCAATACAGTTTCCAGTTCTAACTGGAATTAGACATGCAATTAACTAAAATTGGGCAGTCTGTTCTGCCTGTAGATATGCTGCGTGGTTGGGTAGTTTCTCTTCCTGGGATTTCATAAAGGTGTCAGCAACTCTGTTCTTGCCATCCAGTCTAGAGGGTCCCAAGCTGCAATGTCTCATTTCCTGCCTGAGAGGTTCATCAGTGTGTAGAGTTCAAATCACTTCTCTTTTCTCCAACTGCAGCTGGAACTTTATATCCCTTTTATTATCCTCTCATGTTACAGAATGTGTGTCACATAAGGCTGTGAGCCATTTCCCATTGGCCCTATTTCAGGACACTGGGTATGATTTTACCTGAGGCATTTGCGTTTAAACTTTACCAAACACCATGAAATCCCATTACCACTCTGATCTCTACATTCCCAGGCCTCACCTGAAGCGCATTCCGTGGAGGCGGGCCCAGGGCAGGGGTGGGCGGGGCCATGGGTGGTACCGGCGCCTGTACAGGCTTCGCCCTCAAGGCCAGATGATTGCCAGTGCGCAGGCGCAACATGGGGGACGAGCTAGGGCCGGAGGGGGCAGAGGAAGGGGGTGTGGGGAAGGGGCGGGGCTAACGGCCCCTGGTGGAGGAGGGGGGGGGGTCAGAAGCGGGGGGCGGGGCCTAGGTTTCATAAGGCGGGCGGTGGGTGAGGGGCAGGGAACAGGGGAGGAGCCCAGGACTGTGTCTTATATGATGGGGGCGGGGCCCGCTGCGCTTGGGGCGGGGAGGACCAAGTACTCTGGAGCTGAGGAGTCAGCCAGGGGCCCATCGTCCCTGCCCTGCCCTGCCCGCCACTCACTTGCCCTTCCGAGTTCCTTGGCCGACCCTCAGTCTCTGGACGCGCCTTGAGTGAGGTTCTGTGAAGCATTTTCCTGCTTATTCATGCATCTCTCAGCCAGAGATTATTGGCACCTAGGCTGCAGGTGTTGCCAGCAACATTAATGGGGAAGCCCCAATATTAGCCAGTGTAATCCAGAACAGCATGTTCTAAGAGTGCACCATGACCAGGGAATGTAAGGAAGGTTAGATGTTAAGAAATATCTTAGGGCTTCCCTGGTGGCCCAGTGATTAAGAATCCGCCGGCCAATGCAGGGGACACGGGTTCGAGCCCTGGTCTGGGAAGATCCCACATGCTGCAGAGCAACTAAGCCCGTGCACCACAACTACTGAGCCTGCGCTTTAGAGCCCACGAGCCGCAACTCTTGAAGCCCGTGTGCCACAACTACTGAAGGCCAGGCACCTAGAGCCCGTGCTCTGCAACAAGAGAAGCCGTCGCAACTAGAGAAAGCCCGTGCACAGCAACGAAGACCCAACGCAGCCAAAAATAAATAAATAAATAAATTAATAATAATAAAAAAGGAAATCTCTTAATTCGCTATATTGAAAGACCAAAAGAAGATAAACATATGGTCATCTGCATCCATGTTGAAAAGATAAAAATGAGGGGTTATCTGATTTTACCTGAGGCATTTTGCTTTTAGTCTATTACTAATACCAGAAAATCGAATTACCACTCTGATCATTAAGTTACTTTCTCTAACATCATAATCACATATATGTGCATAATTCACTGTTTACTTAGGGCAATGACACTGCAATTCCTTTCATAAATCATGTGGTTTTATGAGATAATGCTGCAGGCCAACCCCTCTGGATGCCCACAATAGCTCGACCCAAAGAGGATGTGGCTCCTGTTGTTCCATATTAAAGTATTTCATTAATTCATGGGTTTGGAGTTGGAATTTTAGTTGAAGCCTTTTATATGTTGTTTCTATATTGGAACTTTTTTTTAATGTTGGGGGTAGGAGTTTATTAATTAATTAATTTATTTTTGCTGTGTTGTGTCTTTCGTTTCTGTGCGAGGGCTTTCTCTAGGTGTGGCAAGCGGGGGCCACTCTTCATTGCGGTGCGCAGGCCTGTCACTATAGTGGCCTGTCTTGTTGCGGAGCACAGGCTCCAGACGCACAGGCTCAGTAGTTGTGGCTCATGGGCCTAGTTGCTCCACGGCATGTGGGATCTTCCCAGACCAGGGCTCGAACCCGTGTCCCCTGCACTGGCAGGCAAACTCTCAACCACTGCGCCACCAGGGAAACCCTATATATTGGAACATCTTAGTTTCACTGATTTTATAAGTTTACTTTTTTAAATAAATAGATTTAGTATTCATGAAGGTTTTATACATTAAGACTATTTTTTTCCTTCCCAAATCTGCTCTCCCTCTGTCTTCCTCCCCTTGGTAAATGACAGTTCTTTTCTTCCTATTGCTTAGGCCAAACACCTTGGTGTCGTCCTTGACACCTCTGTTTCTTTCATGTCCCACATTAACTCCATCAGCAAATCTTCAGCTCTACCGTCAACATACAACCAAAGGGGTGCACATTCAGGGACAGGAGGAATTGCTGTGGCCTTCTTTTCAGTCAGTCTCCCACAGTCTGTATATGGAAGTATGAACCAATGCCTAGAGCAGAGTCTTACAAACAGAATATGAACTCATAAAAAAACATGAGGGAATATATAGAAACAAAGTCTGTATGTAAGGTATGAACTTACTCAAGGTGTATGAATCCCTTCTAATCCACTGGCGTGAACATCGAATCAAAAATGGGTGTAAAGGAAACATCTGTGGATTTGCAAGGGGTTGGAATTTCAGCTCAGCCTTCTCTCTTCATACCCTAAGAGGAATAGAAAATAAAGGGAATCTCCTTTCTACCTCTAGGAGAGTGGAAGAGAAAATAAACATCTAGCCCATAACTTGAATGTTGTGCAAAATTCAGATGCAGGATTAGAGTTTTAGACTACTGTCTGGAATCAATAAAACTTTGTGATTGATGGAAGAAATTTTCACAATTGGGGTATGGGGAAGCCATTCTGGCTCATATGTGATTTGGCTTGAACTTTATGCCAACTAGAACAGCCTATTTTATGACCTGTTTATCATGCATTGTACATTTGCTTTAGCCATTAAGAAAAGAATTCATTATCCAGAAGTAAAGTATGTCCACTTTGAAGATGGGGTAAATGCCACCCCGCTCCTATGATGCTCATGCTAGTACTCCTTTTTTTCTTTAAACATCTTTATTGGAGTATAATTGCTTTACAATGGTGTGTTAGTTTCTGCTTTATAACGAAGTGAATCAGTTATACATATTCATATGTCCCCATATCTCTTTCCTCTTGCATCTCTCTCCCTCAAACCCTCCCTATCCCACCCCTCCAAGTGGTCACAAAGCACCGAGCTGATCTCCCTGTGCTATGCGGCTGCTTCCCACAGCTATCTATTTTACGTTTGGTAGTGTATATATGTCCAGGCCACTCTCTCACTTTGTCACAGCTTACCCTTCCCCCTCCCCATATCCTCAAGGTCTGTATCTTTATTCCCGTCTTGCCCCTAGGTTCTTCATGACCATTTTTTTTTTTTTTAGATTCCATATATATGCATTAGCATACGGTATTTGTTTTTCTCTTTCTGACTTACTTCACTCTGTATGACAGACTCTAGGTCCATCCACCTCACTACAAATAACTCAATTTCGTTTCTTTTTATGGCTGAGTAATATTCCATTGTATATATGTGCCACACCTTCTTTATCCATTCATCTGATGATGGACACTTAGGTTGTTTCCATCTCTGGGCTATTGTAAATAGAGCTGCAATGAACGTTTTGGTACATGACTCTTTTTGAATTATGGTTTTCTCAGGGTATATGCCCAGTAGTGGGATTGCTGGGTCATATGGTAGTTCTATTTTTAGTTTTTTAAGGAACCTCCATACTGTTCTCCATAGTGGCTGTACCAATTTACATTCCCACCAACAGTGCAAGGGGGCTCCCTTTTCTCCACACCCTCTCCAGCATTTATTGTTTGTAGATTTTTTTGATGATGGCCATTCTGACCGGTGTGAGATGATATCTCATCGTAGTTTTGATTTGCATTTCTCTAATGATTAATGATGTTGAGCATTCTTTCATGTGTTTGTTGGCAATCTGTATATCTTCTTTGGAGAAATGTCTATTTAGGTCTTCTGCCCATTTTTGGATTGGGTTATTTGTTGTTTTGATATTGAGCTGCATGAGCTGCTTGTAAATTTTGGAGATTAATCCTTTGTCAGTTGTTTCATTCATGCTAGTACTCCTTTAAAGATAAGGTTCACTTCCCAGATACCAAGGTCATGCTGACTCACTGCGTATGTGCTAATCTGTCCCTTTTGAAATCTTGAAGGAATGTACCCCTGTCATGTTTGTGTTTGATGGTTGTTCTTTGTTCTGAAAAGATATAAAACTGTGATGAAAACCATGCTTCTCCAGAGCAGCTTCTCAGAGTTAGTGATAAGCTGTTCCCTAGGCTATAGTCCTCGGTTTGGTTCAAATAAAACTCTTTTCTCTTTCTATTCCTGTTATAGATTGTTTATTGATTATTTATGTTGACATGATGATAAATAAGGCATGGCTTGGCACCATTTGGGTTAGAAGTGGCAATGCGATATTAATTAGCGTTCTGAGCAGGTTCAGAATATTGGTTCTTGTTTTGGTTCCAGTGTTAATAAAAAGGACAACACCCCCCCAAAGTGTTGGTCATCACAGTAATACTTAGGATATAGACTCAGAGTGGCCTTGGCTACCTTCTAGTTCTGTAGCCTGACTTGGGTAACCCCACCCCCCCACCCCAAATTAATCTGTTGAAGCCCTAACTCCAACGTGATTGTATTTGAAGATAGGGAGTTTTGGAGATAATTACATTTAAAAGAGTGAGGTCATGAGGGTGGAGTCCTAATCCAATAGGATTGGTGGCCTTGTAAGAAGAGGAAAAAAGAGAGAGACCTCTTCCTGCCCACACACATAGAAGAAAGGCCATGTGAGAACACAGGGAGAAGGCAGTCATCTGCTGGCACCTTGATCTTGGACTTACCAGCCTCCAGACCTGTGAGAAATCGATTACTGTAGCTTAAGCTATCCACTCCATGGTATTATGTTTTTACAACATGAGCTGACTAAGACACCTAATCTAGGGTTTTCCTAACTGATCTAGGAAATGCTAGTGTGCCTGGACCGTTAGAAGGTGTTGGTTCTATGGTCAGACACTTTGGAGGATGTTGCATAATATTAACGTCTCTTGGAAATCCACAATGTACATTAGACTATTAAAGGCTTTCAGAGCCCTAGAGTGAGAAAACCTGTTTACCATTGTTGGAGGAGCACCTTTTTATGTCTACATCACAGATTCCTTACACGGGGTCTTTGGAAGCACCAATGGATTGATTTTTGTTTTGTTTTGTTCTGTTTTGTTTTGCGGTACGCGGGCCTCTCACTGTTGTGGCCTCTCCCGTTGCGGAGCACAGGCTCAGGACGCGCAGGCCCAGCGGCCATGGCTCACGGGCCCAGCCGCTCCGCGGCATGTGGGATCCTCCCAGACCGGGGCACGAACCCGTGTCCCCTGCATCGGCAGGTGGACTCTCAACCACTGCGCCACCAGGGAAGCCCGGATTGTTTTTGTTTTATGCACATGTCCAGGCCTTGACTCTACTTGCTCCACACCTACTGAACCAGAATATCTAGGGGTGAAGCACGGGCATATATATTTTTTCAAAGATCGTATAGATAATTCTGGTGAGTGCCTCTAATTATGAATGACTAAAGGTATACAAATTTTTGTGGAGTTGAATTTAGGAACTACTGATCTAGGACAACACCCTCGTTTTATAGGCAAGGAGATTAACATCCCTGTAGGGAAAATGACTTGCTCAAGTGTGAGCGCAGAGCAAATATTTGAACCGTTTTTCCTCCGCTATAAATAACCCCTAGGTGGCAGTCTATGCCTTGGTTTTAGTCTGTGCCTGCACAGGCAGAGAAGTTGAAGGATTACTGAATGAATTTGAGCCTTGAAATGAAACCGTTAGTCAGTCAAGTGAGTGTCATGAACCAGTGCCTTGGACCAAGCAGTTCCTGGGCTGTTTTTGTGTATTTCTCACAGGCCAGGTCTCCGACCTAAGAAGAAGAGAACTGAGGGAAGGTGAAGTCTAGATTGGGAAGGGAGAGGTGAGGGGGCAGCAGTACCTTTCCCATAGAGCCTACTGTGGCCAAGAAGCCAACGACTCTGCCCACAGTACCAGATCCTGAATCCTGAGATGGGCAGAAGTGTATGTCAGGCTGAGACAACTGGTTTTCCCAAGCCACCCCTCTGTTGATATATTCTTTGAGAAGGAATAGTTTAAAAAATATATCTGATGATGGGCCTTTTAGAGAGATGCCTCTTGAAATTCTATCATTTAGAGAACCTTTTCTGTTATCCCTATTGTTCTTCAGTAGCATCCTAAAATATCTTAAGAGTTTCAGACTCTCCCAGGCCAATACTAGGGTTCTAGTCTTGTATCTGCTACTAACTTCCAAAGTGACCTTAGGCAAATCACCTCCCCTTCCTCAGCCTCAGTTTCACCATCTAATTTATTTGTATTAAACTCCTTCAATAAATCAGTGACAATCTGGGTGATGGCTAATACCCAACTTCAGTGACTCTAATAATTTGTATTGGGCAAGATACAGCATCACAGATACACACACACACACAGAGGAAACGGCACGTGTGCCTTTCAAATACCTGTTACACACTTAGTAAGAGCTTCCTTTTATCCTCTCCATGAGGTGGCCCTCCCCCTCTACACACAAGCACAAAGGTCCATGGAACAGAACAGATGGCAATTATTGAATCATATTGTGTCATCAAGGGAGAAGCCCAGAGGTATAGCAGGCTCCAGACACAGAGCTCCAGTTCCACTTCTTTGTGATTCCCTTGGATCTGTTATCCTCCATGATTTGGCTTGTCAGGCTCTTGGCAAGGTGGCTTGGGAACAGCAGTTCCCAGGGGTCACATCGAAATCTAAGAATTTCCACAGGGAAAACAAAGGACCATCCCTCTGTGCATTTACTTCTTAGGAGAGAGGAAACCCTTCTTAGAAGCACCCGAGTGCACTTTTCACCTTTCACTGGTCCTGATTGGATCATATTCCCTTTTTTTTTTTCATTCGCTGACAAAGGGAATGATAGAACCCTGATTAGCTTGCACTAATCTTTGTGGGGGGAAAGGACTACTGAAGTCAACTGCTTCTTAACCCTCCTTCCTCCGGAAGTTGAAAAGACAAAATGCTTATAGTGCAAAGATAGGGTCATTTCTAATCCGTTGAGAAGGATTAAATGGTCATTTTCATGATACGATTCAATAATTGCTGTCTGTTCTATTCCATGGGCCCTGTGTGTTTGTGTGTAGTGGGGGAGGGCCACCTCATGGAGAGGATAATAGTTACCATCCAAAGGTGTTGTCATCCTTCTAAATTGACTTAAGGTATATTATCCAGGGATGGCAAGTGAGATGCAGTGTCAGTCAAGGAATAGAGTTAAATAGAATGAGTGGTAGGCATTCATGAATTTTATTCACAGTGGTGAGTTCAGGCAGCAGGCTGTGACTCTGTTTTCTCGGTTGTCTAATGCAAACCTGGACCAGATGCTAGCCTGTGACATATGGCATTGAGTGGCTAGAAGCCCACCGGCATAATGTAGGGGAAGAAATTCAAAACTTCTGAACACAAGAGTACCCTATTGGATCTTATGAGCATCTACCCATTCACTCTCTAACTTTGCCCCTCCAAAGAAATTAAAGTGTCTGTCCTGTAACCCTTACCTCGAGAAATTAGTGGGTGAGGGAAGCATCAAAGCTTTCAAAAGCACTTCTACTGGCTATTCTCTCAAGACAGAGGATGCCACTGAGAAGTAGGTGCCATTGAAATGCACTCTCTGATTTGTAGCATGTTGGAGGGAGCCAGGTATAGGTGAGTCTAGGTGGTGGCAGTTAACATCAGTAGCAAGTGGATATTATTACCGTAACAGACATCTGGAGATCATCTGAAAGGTTGTTGTGGACTGAATTGTGCCCCCCCCAATTCATATGTTGAAGCCCTAACTCCCAATGTGACTATATTTGGAGAGAGGGTCTTTAAGGAGGTAACTAAGGTTAAATGAGGTCATAAGGGTGGGTCCCTATTCTGAGGATGGGAGTCCTTATAAGAAGAGGAAGAGACACTAGATCTCTCTCTCTACAAATGCATAAAAGAAAGGCCATGTGAGGGCACAAAGAGAAGGTGGCCATCTGCAAGCCAGGAAGACATCTCACCAGAAACCAACCCTGCTGGCATCTTGACCTTGGACTTCCATTCTCCAGCACTGTGAGAAAATAAATGTCTGCAGGTTAAGCCACCCAGTCTGTGGTATTTTGTTATGGCAGCCTGAGTGGACTAATACACATGGAGAGATCTCTGGCTATGGATAATTAACCTTGTAGTTCCCAGGAATTAAATCTACAGACAATCTACCAAGGCCTTAGTTGATCTGTAAAACCAAAAAGATTCTTGGGTCTGGCCAAGAGAGGTGCCTTGCATTTGAGTCGCCACACTAGCCTAACAGATAGAGGAATAGTTCATGTGCAGTTCCCAGGCATGAATTATTAATTACACACACCCAGAGTCCTTAGAATAGAGGATGGTCAGGTGAATCTGTTGTAACACTGTGAACCTTCCCTTTGGCCTTCCCTGCTAGGTGACACGGAGCAGGACCCCATGGTTCTTCCTCACCACGTCCGCCACCTGCCTTTTACCTGTGGAAAAACTTTAGCCAAAGAATAAGTTTAATCAGAGAAATGAGAAAATGCAGGAACAAAGGAAAACAGAGACCAAATAATAATAATTTAGTCATTAAGCAAAGTCAAGGACCTTTAGCTCTTCTTTAAGGGCTACAGATAATATTCTGAGCCGTCTCCTGTGAGCTGTCTTGTAGAGACTGAAACTCCCACCAGGTGGAAGAAGTTAACTACACGATGACCAGGCTGTAGCCATGACGTAAGCTGCCACAATTCCGAGAATTGGCCTCAAGGAAAAGGGGACAAACCCGACCCTGGAACTGAAGATTAACTGTACTTAAAACAATCAAAATGACACTGATCAGACCACTGCATGACCAATTTCCAGATGACTGTCAGAGTTGACTGTGCTGTTTCTGTATGTAGCCCCCTCCCTCCGTCTATAAAAGCTCTTGCCCGGGCTTCCCTGGTGGCGCAGTGGTTGAGGGTCCGCCTGCCGATGCAGGGGACACGGGTTCGTGCCCTGGTCCGGGAGGATCCCACATGCCGTGGAGCGGCTGGGCCCGTGAGCCAGAACCTCTTGCCCACTGGTTGTCAGTGAGGGGGGCAGAGTCACCCTTTGGACAGGAGTCTCCCCTCCCCACCCCGGTTGCCGGCCTCCAAAATAAAGCAAACTTTCCTTCCCACCAACCTTGACTCTTTATTGGCTTTTGAGCGGTGAGCAGCCGGACCCCAATTTTGGCTACAAAAGCCCCCGTAGCCGTTGACCTTGGCAACTTGCAAGGGAAAGCAGGACAGTCCCAAACCTTTCAGAGACTAATTGAAAACTGCCTTTAAGGCCGTGCTAGTGCCAAGGGACCCAGGACACCCCTGCAGTAGTACCTAGTGCAGAGTGGAGGGAGTGCTTAAGGAGGTTGGGGAAAATGGGGTTCTTCCCTGAGGCTGCTACTCAGGAGGCTCAGGGAGACCCTGATGCCCCTTCGCCGGGATTATTCTACCAGTTCCCAGGTACACTTAGTGTCAGGTAGTATCTGCACGTTACTTAGAGTGTGTACGTTTTGTTATTGTGGTTGATGTCCAGCCTCAAGGCATCCCGTCTCCCCTGACATAGCCGAGGACCCTCTCAGACAGGGACATTTGGGCCTCCGTTTAGAACCCACCAAACCAAGTCCCTAATCTCCTCTCCAGATGGAGTGTTTTGGGCTGGCAGCTGTCAGGGCTACCCTGACCTTCTGTTGCTTCCTCTAACCTCTGTGCTCCAACACATGCCATCAAGGAAACCACTGAAGTCATCTTCTGCACCTTCTGAGGGATGCAGAGAGAAGGCAGCGAGTGGGAGGTCGCCCCCATCCTTTGCTTCCGCATCCACCATATCATGGCCTCTGCTCATCCTGCTGGAACAGCGAGCGTCCTGAGTGCAGGAAATTTCCAGGCAGAGACAGGCACCTGTCTCCTGTATACTGCCACAGTGGCTACCTGGCCCCTGGAGAAAGGGATATGAGGGTAAGGAGAGGCAAATCACCCTCCTTATCAACAGAGGAAGTAAAATGCGATAGCTTATCCTTATGGGAAGTGCAGAGATTTTGGCCACCATCCAAGACTTGAAAAAGTAGGTGTTATTCCTACCACACCCAGACTAATGGATCCACAGCTAAAACAGGCTCTCTAGCTAGCTGGTGTGGGCTACCATGCTAGTAGGTTTGCCCCTTGGCTCTTATCACCTAGAAGATCCAGTGGTGCCCAAAATGTTTAGGGTGAATCAGTATGCTTGCTGTACGGAGCTTGTGGTAAGCCCTGATAGGAGAATCACAGCGCAGCCTGCTAGGATGTAATATCCACTACGAACCAGCAACCAGTATATGGTGCTGTTTCTCCCATTGCCAAGATTTGCAAGTTTGGGAACAGAGGGGCAGAAACAAAGGTGGTGCCTCTCGTAATTACACCTGACCCATCTGCAACAGTTTTACTTTGTGTCCCTGCAACTCTGATCTCTGCTGGTTTAGAGGTTTTCGTTCCCTAGAAGAAACACTTCTAGTCTGGGACAAAACAGTGGTTGCATGAAATGTGAAGTCACTCTTAGCTCCTGGAACCACTCAAAGCAGGTAGTTGTGGTGTTCATGCTGTAGAGTGACAGGGAGGAATACGAATGAGACTCGGATCCCCTAAGGTGCCTTCTTATATGACAATCCTGAGGGCTTGCATGCCAGACTACTGCAACCCTACAAAGCCCACCAAGGCTCAGACTCCTCAGGAGCGAAACTGTGCCCCCCCAGTAGGTAAGGCAAAAGGAGCGTGGAATTGACAGAGAAGTCATAAATACCAGGACCACCTCATGGCTATGTGCAGACACGAAGACTTACCTTCTACCTGTACTGCCTGGCTGGTTGTCTTTTTAAAAAACTCTCTCACCTCTCCTTTAGTATTGTAAATAGGGTAGAGTGGTGGTCGTGGTGAATTCACCATTTAGGTCATGGAATTGTAGAATAACAATATTAAGTTGGGATAATGGTGGCGCTAGAGAAAGAAGAGACATCACGGGGAGAACTTGAACTATAATCAGAGGCCCCATGACCTCATCTCCGACTGTGATAGCTGGAAGTGTTTGTATGTGTTGTTTCTCTCTGGGTAGTTCTTGGTGGTACGTGGAGTAATTAAATTATGCCAGGAGGGAGCACGTTTGGAATCATATGAATGGAAGAAGGGTGTTTGTACATGCTGTCTGTATTACTTTTCTGTCTACCTAACATCCCCTCCTTTGGGGAACTGCTGAAAATCAGAGATTCGCTTCTCCAGACCACAGGAGTGCTTGCTGTAGAAATCCAAGTGACGGAAGGACAGCAGCACCCAGCAAAGGCTCCCCAAATTGGGTATCCTTGCTTGTTCTAGAGCCTCCACTTTTTAAGACTTTGGTTACCTTGCCCAGAATCACTCGGATTCTTTGGTTCAACAAAATTTAGCTTATGAACTTGACCTCTAGCTTCCCAAGCATTTTTCGGGAAGGATTTGAAGCGAAGCTCTTAGATTTGCAGTAAAACTACCCAAGGTGGGGACTTGTGGTAAGTCATGGAAGACAGAATGTTTCCCAGTCTCTAAACACTCCCATCCCTATACTGGGGCTCAGGATTCTAGAGATAGTCTCTGAATTGCTGGAGAAGGGAGTCATCACCAGTAGTCATTGAGGTGACCAGAACCAGTCTGAAGGCAGTTACGGAACTGCGTCCCAGGAAGGGGGTCAAGGGTCACAACAGAAAGCACAGGCTGTAGTCCAGCCTGAGGAAAGTTCAGGACCTGGAACCTGAATCTGTGCCTGTAAAGTTGGAAGTTTGGACCTATCTGGAGAGGACCTGGGGGAAAGGAAGAGGGAAATGATGGAGTCAAGGTAGAAAAGGAATTTTTTTCACCAATCAGAATGGCCATCATAAAAATGTCTACAAGTAACAAGTGCTGGAGAGGGTGTGGAGAAAAGGGAACCCTCCTACACCGTTGGTGGGAATGTAAATTGATACAACCACTATGGAGAACAGTATGGAGGTTCCTTAAAAAACTAAAAGTAGAGTTACCATATGATCCCTCAATCCCACTCTTGCACATATATCCAGAGAAAGCCATAATTCAAAAAAGTACATGCACCCCAATGTTCATAGCAGCACTATGTACAATAGGCAAGATATGGAAGCAACCTAAGTGTCTACTGACAGATGAATAGATAAAGATGTGGTGTATATAGACAATGGAATACTACTCAGCCATAAAAAATGAAATAATGTCATTTGCAGCAACATGGATGGACCTAGAAATTATCATACTAAGTGAGGTAAGTCAGACAGAGAGAGACAGACAGAGAAAGCCAGGGAATTCCCTATATGTGTATATGTATAACGGAATCCCTTGGCTGTACACCTGAAACATTGTAAATCAACTCTACTTCAATTTAAAAAAAGAAAGAGGGGGCTTCCCTGGTGGCGCAGTGGTTAAGAATACGCCTGCCAATGCAGGGGACACGGGTTCGAGCCCTGGTCTGGGAAGATCCCACAAGCCGCGGAGCAACTAAGCCCACGAGCCACAACTACTGAGCCCACGTGCCACAACTACTGAAGCCTGCGTGCCTAGAGCCCGTGCTCCTCAATAAGAGAAGCCTGCGCAACGAGAAGCCCGCATACTGCAACGAAGAGTAGCCCCCGCTCGCCGCAACTAGAGAAAAACCCGTGCACAGCAACGAAGACCCAGGGCAGCCAAAAATAAAAAATAAATAAATAAATAAATTTTAAAAAAGAAAGAAAGAGGGACTTCCCTGGTAGTCCAGTGGTTAAGACTCCACACTTCCACTGCAGGGGCCATGGGTACATTCCCTGGTCGGGGAACTAAGATCCCGCATGCTTCGAGGTGCAGCAAAAAAAGCCAAAAACCAAAAACCAAGAAACTAATTTCTTTGGGTAGAATTCAAATCCTGAATGACTATGAGTTCCATCTGATCCTCCATTCGTGTGCAGTGGTACATGTACTTGTACTTGGGAGTGCTAACCCGAGGGTGCAGGAATGGAGTGCCTAGCCCTGTGTTCCCAAAGTTCCAGCATCCATGCCACCCACTTGGATAGTGACTTTTACACTAAAGTTTTAAAAAGGAGGCCTCACAATTCAAATAATAAAAATACAATTAACAATTAACCATAACAGGGGTGATCCTTTGGTAACGTATAAAAATATTGAATCACTATGTTGTACACCTGAAACTAATAAAACGTTGTGAGTCAATTATACTTCAATTTAAAAATGCAAAGAAAGGGCTTCCCTGGTGGCGCAGTGGTTGAGAGTCCACCTGCCAATGCAGGGGACATGGGTTCGTGCCCCAGTCCGGGAGGATCCCACATGCCGCGCAGCGGCTGGGCCCGTGAGCCATGGCCGCTGAGCCTGCGCGTCCGGAGCCTGTGCTCCGCAACGGGAGAGGCCACAGCAGTGAGAGGCCCGCGTACCGAAATAAAAAAAAAAAAAAAAAAAAAAAGCTAAGAAAAAAACGAATCATAGCAATGAATGTCTCACATTAGTAGGAACAATAATATTGTTGGCAGTATTTCATCACTCTGCCACTATCCTTTTCCATGTTTGTCTCCTCTCCTGAACATTGGGGGTAATGACAGTCACTCATCTCTGAGTTGTTGTGAGGATTAAATGCAATGATGTATATAAAGTGCTTAGGACCTTGCATGGCTTATGGTAAGTGTGCAATAGTGTTTGCAAGTATTATTATTTCTCTATAACTAGGTGGAGTCTATAAATGTATATTATATAATATATATGTCTATTTCTCTCTGGCTCAATCACTTGAGTCATTGGTGAGGTGACTTAACATCTAGTACACATGGATAAAATATAATTCCTTATTTTTAATAGCTACATAGTATCCCATTACATAGACGGACTATTTCTATTTAGCCAAGCTCCCGTTGTATATTTAGCTTATTTCCTCTGTCTTGCCATTATGATCAATATTAAAATGTAAGAACCTTGTCTAAACATCACGGGGTACTTGTCCAAGTTTTCAGTTTTTAAATTTTTCAGTTTTGAAAAATTAAATCACACTTTTTGTTTTTACTTTAACTATGACATTGCAGACGTTAGCTCGTGAAAAGTTACATAGAGTAAGGAAGCTCTGGGCCACCTGAAGATTACTGGCCATTTCATGAGGCATTTCCTTATGGTCTTATGGCTTGCTTGGAAAGCAAGGAAATCATATTTCATGCGATCATTCAGGAACATTTTAGGATATGCATCCACTATTGCAGAAAGATAGGAGGGCAGAATCTACCTGGACTCACGTACCACTCCCCAACCCCCCTTCCCCCAGATTTCCTTCTAATTGCAGTAAATTCATTTTTAATAAGTTTTAACTTTTAATCAAAGTAATACATGCATATAAAGGATTTAGAAAAATCAACCAGTACAAAAGGACATATAATGAAAAGCAGTAAATCCCCACCCACCCTTCTCAACTTTTGCTTTCCCAACCCAGAGGCAAAAGCTTTTACATGTCTGTTTAGAGGTTAACTCCATTTTTCCTAATAATATGCTTTTCTTACTATTTCTTAACTTGATGACATGAGGCATTTTCTGCTGACTTCCTGCTGTCCCCTTGGTTTTCCTCCCCCCCTCCATATATCACTATTTTTAATTCTTCTGTTGGTTACCTTGTTCACTTTAAAAATCTAACCCCTAAATCTGTCTTATTCTTTCAACTAGAGACAGTATCTGGACTTCCTAGTTTAGGAGAATAACACCACTGTTCCACTTCCTCCTCTCTGCCTGCCAACTTGTTGCCTGTACTTGCCAAAGTTGGTTTACATTCCCACTCTGTTCTATAACTATAATTAAGTCTCCCCTGGTTGCCTAGTGATTTACTCTAAAAATGAAAAAGCATAACTAATATTTCCATTGTAATGATTATTTAAACACTGTTCACTGAATAGCAAAGTTGAACGCTATGATTGGATTTTCTGTGACTGCAGAGGCTGGATCCACGTGCCGGTGTTCAGATTCCCTTTCTCACACTCCAGGCAACGGTTGAAAAACAGGCCACGTCTGAGGTTGCTTCATATGTGAAGCATGCTCTCCTTGTACAGTTTGAAATGTTTGTTTTTCCCAGTAGGTTCTGTTTGCCGTTGTTGTTTCTTTTAGGATGAAGAAATGTATGCCTTCCGGATCATGCGATAAATTTCTGTCGCCTAGAATCGATTCCATTCAGTCGGAAGTCTATTCATTTCTTTTTCTAATTTGGAGGACTTGCCTCCTATTTGGACCACTCTTGTACAGTTTATCTTTTTTTAAGTTGTTGGTAACTTTTCCTTTTTCCCCCCTTAGGGCATCCTGTGCTTATTGTCATTTCCCTGCCTTCGGTGCTGTCTTTTGTTTTATGGATGCAAGAACTTCTCAAATATTTCTGAGGATTTTCAGATTTTTAGGTTCTGTTCTTTGAATTAGCTATTTCCTTGAGATTCAACTTTTCATTATATCTTAGGCTTTTTTGGTTACACTGCAGGCTTTCTGCAAATGACTTCTAGCGGCGCATTTATATGAAAAGACGAGGCAACTGGCAAGACAGGCCGGCAAGTCTGTGTGCGCGAGGCGAGCTGGTCGCTTTGCTCTAGGGCGGCTGAACTGGTGGGTGGAGGTCAGCCATCCTGCTGGGCACCCCCCAATGCCACAGAGTTAGTTGCTCTAAATATGTACCTGCAGGCGCACGTTGAGAATCACTGAAGCCACGACGTAGAAGTAGGGGAAGTTCACGCGCAGCCGCCAGGCCAGGTCGAAGAAGGTGATCAGCGTGCGCGTGAGCCCTTTGCAGAAGGCGCCGTACGAGCCGCGGGCCGCGGCCGAGCGAGACAGCCGCACCGCCAGGCCCGAGAGGGCCGCCGCCGCCGCCGCCGCCATCGGTCTGGTTTGGCCTCCCATACAGCGGCCAGAGCCCGGGGCCTCCCGCCGGCTCCGCGGACAGAGGGACGCACGCGGGGGAATCGGCGAGGGAGGTGGATCGCGCGGCCGCAGATGCGAGCTGCGCTGCACGGAGGGCACCCTCCTCCTCCTCTGGTTGCGCTCGGGCCACCGCGGTCCCTGGTGCCCCGCCGGGCCGCCGGGCTAAGTGGCCTCGGGGCCGCGCGGGGCGGGGTCGGGCTGGGCGCCAGGGATCAGGAGCCCCGGGACGGAGAGGAGGGGAAGGTGGGGGGGGGGAGCCGGGGGGAGGGGGAACAGGGGGAGGGGGCGGGGCTTGCAGTGCACCCGGGAGACATAGCTTCCTGACCCCGGTGGTCTTTTTTTTTTTTTAATTTTTAAATTTTAACGGAAGCAAAACGAAACTTGCTCAAAACGTTAGAAATGTTCCTTCATAAGCACGATCTTGAGCAGCTTCAAAGCGTGAACGCGTTTCCTGTTCCCTCAAATCCCTTTAGGAATTTTTTCAATCCTCAATTGTGAGCTAGTACAAATACACCAAACCCACTAATTTAACTTTAAGATGTGTGCATTCTGTTTTACTCCTTAAAGCGTCTTATTTTTGCTTTTGCTTTACATCTGTAGTATTCTGCTAATGGGAAAAGTTATACAAACAAGTTTTTAGAGATTGTCAGCAGCACAATGAGAACAATGGAAAGCAAATTCCCTGCTTAGCTTCCCAATTCCTCACCCCTCCCCCGCCGTGAACTGAGGTTACGTTTCCTGTATGTACTTCCAGATGTGATGTGTTGATACAGTGCTCTTACCGTGTCAATAATGTACAACTACCTCACTCACTTTGACGACGGATTATTACACCAATACATATGCTGACTAATAATGTTCAATAATTCATTTAACAAATCCCCTGTTGATGGACGCTCTGAATGTTTCCAGTTTTTCTTATGCCAAAAATTGTTGCAGTGAGCATCACTGTACACATGGATTTGCAAGTGGCAGAAGAGGATGAATAACATGATCCCATCTTCATTTATAAAAAACAATCACATAAGCATATACATTTAGTGTTTGAGGTCAAAAAGTTTTACTAATACATGTGGTTAATCAAAGAAGTTTAGAGATGAGGGCTCTATTCAACACTGAGTGTTAATCTTGGAATTTTTTTTCCTCAACATCATAGACAATAATTACATCTCATTATTCTTCTAATTTGCTTTTATTTATCAGAGAAGCTGAGCAACTTTTCTAAATTTCTTAAATTTTTATTATTGTTTTACTCATTGCTTGTAAAACATTAAAACTTAAGTATATATTATGAGAAAAGTAAAGTTCCTAGGATCATAACCCCCCGAAAGAAAGACTATTAACAGCTTGGTATATGTTTTAATCAATTATTTGCATATTTAATAAGCAAGGCATATATACATATTCCACACACAAATTGTAAAACAAAAATGAAACCGTACTAACACACTGCCCTGACAGTTGTTTTTAAAAATAATGATGTATCTTGCTTATATTTCCATATTGATTCCTTTCTTTATTTGGTTGCGCCGGCGGGCTCCTTAGTTGTGGCATGCGAACTGTTAGTTGCAGCATGCGTGTGGGATCTAGTTCCCTGACCAGGGATCGAACCTGGGCTCCTTTGTCTTAACCACTGCACCACCAAGGAAGTCCCTCCATATTGATTCCTTATGATCAATAATACGGTGTATTATTCGTTATGGTTTGCCAGTAATTAACGGAAGGATATTTGGATGGTTTCAAATTTTTCACGATCATAAACAGTGTTGAGATTAACATCCTTGCATGCATATCTTTGTACATGTCTCTGATATTTCCCTGGGATACATTCCTAAAGGTGGAATTCTTGTATCAAAAGGTTTTCACCTGTTTAATGATTTTGATACATACTGTCAAACTGTCTTTCACACAGCTTGTACTAAGGTATCCATGAACATCCTCAACTTTCATAATAATGAGCATCGATGTTCTTTTAAATCTTGGACCTTCTAATAGGGTGAAAATGCTATCTCATTTTAATTTGCATATTTTGTTTACTAGCGAGGTTAGACATTATTCATATGTGCAGATTTCATTGCACATTTGTATATAAGGAACTACTCTTTCAAAAGATTTGCAGTCTTGGGCTTCCCTGGTGGCGCAGTGGTTGAGAATCTGCCTGCCAGTGCAGGGGACACGGGTTTGAGCCCTGGTCTGGGAAGATCCCACATGCCGCGGAGCAACTAGGCCCATGAGCCACAACTACTGAGCCTGCCTGTCTGGAGCCTGTGCTCCGCAACAAGAGAGGCCGCGATAGTAAGAGGCCCGCGCACCGCGATGAAGAGTGGCCCCCGCTTGCCGCAACTAGAGAAAGCCCTCTGCACAGAAATGAAGACTCAACACAGCCAAAAATAAATAAATAAATTTTAAAAAAAGATTTGCAGTCTTATAGAAAACAAATTCATGGTTTCCAAAGGGGAAAGGAAGGGGAGGGATAAATTAGGAGTTTGGGATTAACAGATACACATTACTATATATAAAAGAGATAAACAAAAAAGACCTGTGTGGCACAGGGAACTATATTCAGTATCTTGTAATAACCTACAATGGAAAAGAATCTGAAAAACAATATATACATATATATATATATATATGATCACTTTGTTGTACACCTGAGACTAACACAATATTCTAAATCAACTACACTTCAATTGAATATATATATATATATATATGTAAACATTTGGACAAGCTAAAAAAAGATTTGAAGTCTTAATTTTAATCAGTATTTCCAATTTCCGTGTAAAAATTGTTGTACCAATTTCTACTCCCTCAGGCAGTGTATGAGGCTGTCCATTTCTCCACACCCTCACCCATATTATTATGATGTATTATTTTATTATCTCTAATCGAAAAGCAAAGCAAATAATTATTCTAATTATTTTAATTTGCTTATATTTGATTACAGTTGAGTCTGAATATTATGTTCATTGGTCATTTATAGTGGCTTCAAAAGGAAGGAGGGTGCGGCGGACTGGATGACTGACTGGAAGGCAGAGGGAGGGCTTTCAACTAATATGCAGACTAAAGGGTCCTAGAGAGCCCGGGACAGTGGCAACAGCAGGGAAGAGGCGAGTTAAGCAACTTTCCCCTCTCTTCCCCTCTGTCTCCTTGCCCCTCAGGCTGCCCAAGCTCTGGTCCCTTTGCTCGTTTTTATATTAAAATTTTTGCAAGGCTTCCCTGGTGGTGCAGTGGTTGAGAATCTGCCTGCCAATGCAGGGAACACGGGTTCGAGCCCCGGTCCGGGAGGATCCCACACGCCACGGAGCGGCTGGGCCCGTGAGCCATGGCCGCTGAGCCTGCGCGTCCAGAGCCTGTGCTCTGCAACGGGAGAGGCTACAACAGTGAGAGGCCCGCGTACCGCAAAAAAAAAAAAAAAAAAATTGCCTAAGGCAGGCAGAACAGCACAAGCAGCCAGAAAATGATGAAATCTCAACCCCAGCTTTAGGAGAGACCTAGAGTACACAAAACAGCCTCAGGTAATGCATTAAACAAAGGAATTAATGCTTCCTTCTCCCTCACACCATACATCACGAATATAAAATAGTTGTAATAGGCCACAGTTATTGTTTTTGGGAAACTGTACAATCTTTTAGCTCTTCTTTCCCACAATAGAGCGCATATGCCTTGATTCTTCTGTCTGAATCACCCACTCTTAGTATGTATGGGAGGAATATAACGTTTTTAACTGCTATATTGGTCCAGAGATAATAGATTTAACTTTAATGAGAGGCTTTTGAGTAGAAGACACTGAATGGAACAAAGGTGTTTACCTTTCCAAAACAAATAGAAAAAATTATAAAGAAATGCAAGGTAAATTCACTCATAAAATTAGTGGAAGGGGTGAGGGTAGTGGCCCAAAGTGTCTGATAAATTACTGGAGTGAATTCAGATTGGCTCAAACTGAAAAATAAATCTCAGGCAAAGGTTGCAGCAGAAGCAGAGCTACTTTGGGGGAAGAAGGACCAGGTATGGAGAGTGGACATGGGAGGATGAGGTAAAAGGAGAAGATTAGTTTAAAAGTTATTTGGAAAATGGCTGAATAAGTTGGGCTCTACTTCCACCATCTTCCCCTCCTCCATCACCAGTGGAGAGTTTTATCTCCTGGATGCAAATGAACAGCGTTTCTCTAAAGAAATTGAGTGATCTGCCTGCAAAGGGCTAGGGCTCCAGAATGGGGGGAGGAGGATTGGTGCCTGTGGCAGAGAAAAAATCGCCACAAATGTTTCTTTTCCCTGAATCCATAACTTTGCATTGACATTGCAGATCTGTCAAGAGGTGATCTGTTTCATTTCTCTTGAAGCTACCTTCTAACTTGCTTTGGTCAATGGGACATTGGCAAAAATAGTGCAGACAAAAGCTAGAAAAGTGCTTATGCATTGGGACCTGGCCTCTTGCTACTCTTGTAAACCTGCTGCCACCAGACTGGATGATGAGACACATGACCCAGTTATCCCTGTATCCCCAAATGGCAGCCAACCAACGCCTAGAAGTAGTGTCACCAGGACTGCTAGCAGCAGCTGATGACAGACACATGAGAGTCCAGCTGACACAAGCAGAAGAATAGTTCAGCTGAGCCCAGTCCAAGTTGCCAACCCCCAACAATTGTCCATTAAATGAATGGTGGTTGTTTTAAGGCTCTAAGTTTTGAGTGATTTGATCTTTGGTGGTAATTACTTGAATCATGGGGCCCCTAGGACTGAAAGAGAAGCATGACCCATTTAACCAAAAGAATTCTGGCAAACAGAAAGTTGGGGCACCATTATAGAGTGTCACAGCCCCTCAGGTTGTATATCCAGGGTCCCTAGGAGGAAGGGGAGACTGGGAGCCTTGAGGAAGGATGCTATGGTAACACTGGAATTATGTACTGTAAATCTTCCTAGTTACCCCCCAAAGGACCCACAGCATTTCCCAAGGTAACTGTGCAGAGGAGAGATAAAAATCCTCACACTCTCCAGGGATTATTAGACAACGGCTCTGAGCTAGCACTCATCCTGGGGATTCAGAGCACCACTGGTGCCCACAGTCAGAGTGAGGGTTAATGAATGTCAAGCGATAAATGGAGTTTTGGCCTAAATCCAGCTCATGGTGGGCCAGGAAGGTGTGCAAACCCACTCTCTGGTAATGTGCCCAGTTCCTGGGTTTAAAGTTGTAACAGGTAAAACCAGCAACTGGCAAAACACCCCAATTGGCTCCCTGACCTGTGGAGAAAGAATTTTTCTGTTAGGAAGAGCCAGGTGGAAACCTGGAACTTATCCTCCTTTCCAATTTTGTAGCAGTAACACCCAACATGAATACAGCACTTGTTACATGCCAGATACTCTTCCAAGCACTTTACATACATTAACACATTATTCCTCAAAACAGCACTACAAGGTAGGTACTATCTTTTGTTTTGTTTTGTTTTTTACGTATTATTATTTTTTTATAATTTGTTTTTTTATTGAAGTATAGTTGATTTACAATATCGTGTTAGTTTCAAAGTAAGTACTATTATTGTACACATTTTACAGAAAAGGAAATTAAGGCATTGAAAGCTTAAGTAGCTTGCCCAAGGTCACCAGTTAATAACTGGTAAACTGGAACTTAAACCAGAAGCAGTCTCCAGAGTCCATGCTCTTAACCATTATATTGTCAAAATAGTAAACCAAAACCAATATTGCAGGCATGGGGGACTCACAGAAATTGGGGCCACCATCAAGACTTTAAAATTCCATGGTAGTGAACCCTATCACATCCCTGTTTGATGTACCTGTTTGGCTAGTGAAGAATACAGAGGGCTCTTGAAATGGAAATGATATATGTGGATTGGCCTTGAACAGGTTCTGAAGGTGCAAGTAAGGTACATGAGCAGTGGCTCACACTTCCAGTGTGCCTATACCTGCCACACTGCCTTCCCTTTGCCCATCCGCACTTACGGTTTCATGGGGACCATTATGGACTAAATTGTGCCCCTCCCAAATTCATATGCTGAAGTCCTAACCCCCAATATCACAGAATGTGACTGTATTTGGAGACAAGGCCTTTAAACAGGTAATTGAGGTTATACGAGGTCATTGAGGTGGGCCCTAATCCAACATGACTGGTGTTCTTATAAGAAGAGGAGATCGGGACACAAATAGGCCCAGAGGGAAGACCATGTGAAGACACATTGAGAAGATGGCAGAGGAGAGGCCTTCAGAAGAAACCAACTCTGCTGATACCCTGATCTCTGACTTCTAGCCTCCAGAACTGTAAGGAAATAAATTTCTGTTGTTAAGGCCACCCAGTCTGTGGTACTTTGTTATGACAGCCCTAGCAAACTAATATAGGGGACCTCTTTATATCCAGTTGTATTAGTCAGGGTTCTCCAGAGAAACAGAACCAATAGGATATATATAGATCTATATAAGAGAAGACTTATTATAGGAATTTTCTCACACAGTTATGGAGGCTGAGAAATTCCACAGTCTGCTGTCAGTTAGCTGGAGAACCAGGAAAGCCAGTGGCAGAATTCAGTCCAAATCCAAAGGCCTGAGAACCAGGGGCGCTGGTGTAAATCCTGGAGTCCGAAGGCTAGGAACCAGCAGCTTCATCGAATGTTTGAGGGCAGGAAAAGATGGATGTCCCAGCCCAAGAAGAGAGATAATTCTCCCTTTGCCTTTTTGTTCCTTTTGGGCCCTGAAGGGATTGGCTGATGCCCACCCACATTGGTGAGGATGGATGTCTTTACTCAGTCAGGAATCTGTTGATGTACAGCTTTGACATAAGGGCATTAGCTGGAAGCATATTGCTGTGGCATCCCAGCCCCACACAGGAGTAGCCCAGAAAGACAGTGAAAAAGTAAAATCTTCCCTGAGAACATAATTTCAAGTGGTATATCTGGTTGTTCAGTTTGCTTGGAAGGAGAAATTGCCTATGGTATGGCTCTACACTGTCTGATGTTCAGGAACTTGGAAAGAAAAAAACTGTAGTACTGGTGACAAGAAGGTTTGGGAGAAGTCATATGTGGTCTAAGAATGGCCACAGAGTATGAATACATTTGTGTTCCATATAAATGCCCAACAGAGGGCATCAACTGTGATGAAGGCTCTCAATAATCATGTGAACAAGATGACTTACCTAAGAATGTCAGCCAGCCCCACTCTGAAGCTTGCTCAGGGGCCCATGTGCGAAGTGGCCGTGGTTGCAGGGACAGAGGCTCTGCATAGGCTCAATTACATGGATGTCCCCTCACCAAGGCTGATGTAGCTATCAGAACTGTTGAATGTCCAACTCTGACCTGCCAATAGCAGAGGCCAATAACAAATTCCCAATACGCACCATTTCCTTGGGGTGGGAGGGGGCTCCAACAAGCCATCTGGTGGCAGGTTGATTGCATTGGACCCTTTCCATCATGGAAGGGATGGGAGTATGGACTTGCCTTTTCTTACTACAACACTGCAGCCAGAACCACTTTCATGGGCATACTCACAATTATGATAGCCCACACACACTGCTAAGGAACTCATTTTACAGCAAAAGGCAAGAAAGGGCTAAACAGAATTCACACTGGTCATACCTTATCCTCCATCATCTAGAGTGGTGAATTGCCTATTCAGCATCCATTTGCAAGTATTTTCTTCATGTCCCCTTGATTTTGGCCTCTGCTGATTTAAAGGTCTGATTATTAGTCTACCGGAAGAAACAACAATGATTCCATCGAACAGATTGTTGAGACCACAACCTAGCCATTTGAGTTACATGCGTCACTGGTCCAACAGGCAAAATATGGGTTTGATTGGTGTGATTGATCCTGATAATCAAGGGGGTGTTTGGTTGCTCTTACACAATGCAGGCTGGGAGAATTAAGTCTGAGACTCTGGGGCTCCTCTTAACACTGCCACATTCAGTGGTCAAAGTTAATGAAAGATTACAGCAACATCACATAGGCAGGACCACTGAGGACTCAAACCTCTCAGTAATGAAGCTTTATCTCAGCCTGCCAAGCAAAGAGAACTTGATAGCTGAGAAACTGGCTGAGAGCAAGAGAAAATGGAAAGAGTAATGGAAGAAATAAGTTACAAATACCAACTATGGCTTTGTGACTAGTTTCAGAAACAAAATGGAAGTAGCTGTTCATATTTTCTTTTTTCCTTATTTTTGGGTGTGTGTGTGTGTGCGTGTTGTGGGTATTACGTGATTATGGTGAACTTAAAGAGGAATGAACATGGGTCAACAATCCTAAATTTAGAGCTGGGTGTGGTAACTTGTAAGACTTTGGGCATCCTCTTTTGGGGAGAAGTTGAGTGTGATTTGTTTTGTACAAGGCGTATGGAAATGGAAAATCTTATTGTTGCTGTCGTTGTTATTTAGAACTTCAAGTGTGGAAAAAGATTGAATAGACACTCATCATTATTTAAATCTAATCTGTTACTGAAAATATGTTGGATACCGCATTTTTGGATAGCAGAAGCCTATCTTTTATTAATTTAAGTGGGGAAAGTAATGTTTCTTAGCTCACCCAAACCAATTTTCCCAAATGTTACTAAAAGACTCTTTAAAAGTCTATATAATCCACCAAAGTTTTCTGCGTAATATGAAGCATTTATAACCCAACTATCTAGCTATTTACTATTTAAGGAACTCGCTAGTTTATATGTTTGTGTGCAGTATGTGATGGATGATGCCATAAAGTATAGGATATGAATTACACTCCGTTCCACATTGCAGGAAACACATTCTGTAATATAAAGAGAATCAAGTCTTATGCTTGCATTTTATCTATTTTACTTTTTAAATTACTACACTATAATGTTACAGTAATCAAACAGTGTGGTATTGAAGAAGAGATAAATACACATATCAATGGAACAGAAGAGAGCCCAGAAATAGACCTACACACATACGGCTAGCTGACTTTTACAAAGATGAAAAAGCAATTCAGTGGAGAAAGGACAACCTTTCAACAAATATGTTGAAACAATTGAACATCAATAGGCAAAAAAAAGAAAACTTGAATCTTGACTTAAAAATAATACTTTATTAAAAAATTAATCCAAACTGGACGATAAGTCTAAATGTAAAACATAAAAGTATAAAAAATTTTAGAAGAAAGCACAGGAAAAAAATCTGTGTGACCTGGGATTAGGCAGAGTGATTAAGCATGACACAAAAGCACAATCCAAAAAAAAAGAGGATGAATTGGACTTTATCAAAATTTAAAATTTGTGTTCTTTAAAAGTCACTGTTAAGGAAATGAAAAGACAAGGTACTGTCAAGAATTTGATAGGATATGAGATTTTACCATACTTAGAAGATAAAAAGTTAACCTGTTACAGTTTCGTGGATACTGGCAAAAGACTCCTGGGTTTGAGACAGGTGGCCTTATTACTCCTGGAAAAAGTCATGCCCCCTAAGTCCCACGGAGTGATGCAAAGGCTCTGTCATGGATGTTGGGACACGCAGGGGGCTACATTACAGGAGAGGGACATTGGGCTTGGGGGATTCATTGCTTTTATAACAAGTGGAAACAAGCCCTCTCTGTCTAGGGGAAGATGTCACCTCATTCCTCAAGGCTGTTTGCAGTGATGAAAACACAATCACAAGAAATGGCCAGGTAAAGGGCAATCAGGGTTTTCCAGTCTTGGCACGCCCATCAGAAAAATGTGCAAGGGCACTAGCGGCCCATGGTGGTCCTCTCTCCCAACATTCCACCCTGCAGCCCAACACATTCTTGGCCAAATTTGAATTTTTGCATGAGTATGCCACTCTAATCTGACCCAGAGAGTCTGGGATCAAATCTGTTGAATTTGTCTCATAAACTATTTTCAAAAGAACTCCAAGCTGCAGGATGAGACCACCTTGCAGCAGTGACCTCATCCACCCCTCCCAGAGTCCCGGTCTCATCCAACTCTGAATAAGTCCTAGCGGGGAACACTAGGTCTCCTTTTAGACAGTAAGAATAGAGTCTCAGTCCAGACGATTATCCATAACAGCCCACAAAAGGGAGTTTAGACATCGTGATGATCTTTGATATCATTGCCAATAATTATAAGGGGGAATAGATGGTCCATAAAGCAGTCTCTATTCCCAATGGAGAGGGTCCGTGGCTCATTTTCTCCCACATACAAACATATAAAACCCGAAGGGGAACAGTTCAGGATTTGTTGTCGCCTTTATATTGGTTTCCTTACGCCACATGGGCAGTGTCACCAAGTATTTGCAGCCTCAATCTTCATACCTGGCATGACCCAAGGCCACTTGAATGTCAAGAGAAACATATGGATTGGAGCTAGATTGAAACAACATTGTACAGGATCATGTGTTTATACATGTTCACTTTCAGGCGCTGCCACTGATGGCATCAGGAATAACAAAATATTTCTAGACCTGTCATAACCATGTGAGTTTTTCTGAATTCATAGCACATGGAAGGGGATTACAAAATTCAGCAGCAGGTCAGACTGCCAGTGCAGCTGCTGCATGACTCAAGTGACAATGCTAGCTAGATCCAGGAGTCAAAGACAACATTAATTGCCCTCCCTCCATCCTTGTACCTCCCAACGTTTAAGGTGTTCTCTCCCAAAGTGCTGGGGATTGGTAATTTCCCTCCTCTGCAACATGATCGGCGTGTCCCATCCCAATACCTATAACTTCACCTTTTCTCCAATCACCTCCTTGCTTGTTTCCAGACCTTTCATCCTGGTCATTGCACAGGAGGCAGTCAAGAGATCTCTTTCTGGGGATAGCTGCATTCAGTGACCAAACTGCCCCACTAAGGTGTGTGGACCAAGCGGAAGTAGAGTCAGAAGTCGTTCCAATGCTTAACAATAGCAGATACTAATGGATGGTAGGGTGTGTGGAATGTTCATCAAATACTTTGACTATTGGCCCATTACTCGGTAACATTTGAGAGAGAAAAAAAAAAGGCTGCACCATTTGTCATGCTGCAAATGGGCTGGAGAACTGAAAATATGACACAGGTAAGACTCACAAAGGCCGTATGGTGTGGTTGGAGTCAGCTGATCAGACTGAAACAGCAACACATCAACTTGAAAAGTATCAAAAGTGCTGAGACCATTGGTAGCACTGAGGCGGACAGTCAAAGGTCTGAGGTAGGCAATCTGTCAGGAGGGAGCAGGGTCAATGCCCCATGCCTTGGGGCCGCCATTGTTGCAAGACAGGCCACCTTTTGGCAAGAGTCACAAGTCTGGTACATAGTAGTGGTTTCTGCATCAGAAGCAGAGTCCTTTAGTTTGTGCCCAGTCCCCGATGCCAGATGTGTTGCCATGTCTGATGGCATTCCGGCAGTGTGGGCTTGATCAGCTGCTTGATTTTATTTAGTTGGTCTCTTCAAAGAAGAGACTTTTACCGTGGGCATCCCTGTGAGTGACCCAGGCAGTCCCATCAACACCCACAGTTTGTGTTTCCACAGTTTACGACCCCCAAGAGAGGGGGTAGTCTGCAGTCTTTCAACTGACAGATCCAATGGCCAGCCATTGGCAACAGCCCCAGAGTCAGTAAAAGTATAACAAATTTCATCAAGGGAAGGGTTGACCAGATTTATGAGAACAGCCTTGAATTCTGCCCATTGAGCACAAGTGTGATAACACTGCAGTCAGGGCTGTTGATCTGGAGGAATTCTGAAGTCATCTATACCATAGAAACTTTGGACATCAGAGGATAAAGGTACTCACAGCAAATGCTGCACCCCTCCCCACCCCACCCCCCACCCCCCGACACACACAGGTGGCAAACAGCAGGCGTTTGTCCCAGTAGCACCTTTCTACTTGTGTCAATGCCCTGAATGGAAGGACCTCCTTTGAGTCTTTTCTTTTTGGCTGCCCCACGCAGCATGTGAGATCTTAATTCCCCCACCAGGGATCAAACCCGCGCCCCCTGCAGTGGAAGCACGGAGTCTTAACCACTGGACCGCCAGGGAGATAGGTCCCTCCTCTGACTCTTTATGAGCATTTATGGTACAGTACAAGCATTTAACACATCAATTACCTTATACATTTTCTCATCAGTAGGTTGAATTGGCACAGTGGGCTCTAACTACAAGATCACTTGAACTGTCTTCCCTCATCTATAGTTTTACTCAAGCTCTAACAGTTGAGTTTAGTTCTTTTTGTTCCCTCTGGGAACACAGACCAGGTTGTTTAGCATCTTCACGGGGCAGTCCCAGGTGTGGGAGGAGGGAAGAGGGGCAGGGGACTGGAGGAGGCCAGTCTGAAGGGAATAGCTGGAGGCTTTTTCTCATTTGCTTCTAGTCCCAGGAGCTCCACCCTGGAGACCTCAAGGCCATTGGCCACCTGTGCGCCCAGTGCCCTCTCCAGCCAAAGGACTGGGTAGGATGGTGACTTGGACGCTTGTTGCCAAAGGTCATAGAAGTTTGAGTCCCTCCCCCTGCAAGTTCCCCTTTTTTGTTCTTTAAAGCAGCTGAAATCTGGGTAGAGGAGGAGGGAGGCGTCAGAGGGTGTGGAGGGAGAGAGCAGCTCTGCACCAGTGAACAAGGCTTTCCATTTCCTTTAATTTTGAGTGGCTGCCCACTTGGGCTCAACTATTGAACCTTTAATGTGTTTCATTGCCTAACGCTGTACATCCTCATTTCTGACACTGTGTATTTCAGCCTAGGAGACCCTTTGACTCAGCAGCCATATTCCCTTTAACTAGGGATCAGGGCTGTCCCATTGTCATGATAATGTTATTGTCATGATAACAACCCTTCCTGTGCCCTCCCAGAGGAGAGGGATCAAGAACTAAGGTACCAAACTAGTAGAAGAAGAGATTAGACTTGGGGTGGAGGGGTGCGGGGGGGGGGGCGGTTGAAGGAAGGTGGTCGAAACGTACAAACTTGCAGTTATAAGATAAATAAGTACTAGGGATGTAATGTACAACATGATAAATAGAATCGACACTGCTGTATGTTATATATGAAAGTTGTTAAGACAGTAAATGTTGAGTTCTCACTACAAGGGAAAATATATTTTTTCTATTTCTTTAATTCTTGTATCTATATGAGATGATGGATGTTCGCTAAACTTACTGTGGTCATCATTTCATGACCTATGTAAGTCAAATCCTTATGCTGGACACTTTAAACTTATACAGTGCTGTATGTCGATTATATCGCAGTAAAACTGGGGGGAAAAAAGAACTAAGGTATCCAGCAGAGGAATTTTTGTGTCATAACTGAAAATGCCCTAGAGAATGGTGACTTCTGAAATGGATACTAAGTCACAAGAAAAGTGGGTGGTTGAGGGGAACATTGCCTAGAGGCTAATGACCTACATGTATGGATACCTTTCCCTTGAGATGGTGGCTATGGGGCCCCGGGCGGGGTAGGTGGTGGGGGAGAAAGAACTAAGGTACCAGTCAGGTGGCTTGTTTCATTCCTGCCTCTCACCACTTAGTCTCTAACATCATTCATTAACTGGTAGGACAGTGAGGATCCTTAACTCCTCACTTCCCCACTATTTGGGCAAGAGCATTCCCTACTGGATCCCAGGAAGTCTTCTCCTATTCTCTAGCCTGGCTTGCGTGGGCCCTTATCCTTTCTCTTCCGGAAATCCCTGTCTCTTTCAGCCTCCCCCTCTTATCTCCAAAGCTGTCAAGCACTGTGCAGGATCTGAGGTTTTACCCTACTTACAAACCAACAAGTTAGCCTGTTATTGTTTCATGGATGCTGGCAGAAGACACAAGGCTACAGAATCAGAGACAAGGCACATTATTATTCACTGCAAAAGTAGTAGCCAGAGTGTTTGTGTGATGCTTGTACCAGCCCCTTACACCAAAGTCCTGCGGTGTGATGTAGAGGGCCCATCATGGGTGCCTGCACACACAGTAGACTGTGTAACTGGAGGAGATGCTGAGTTTGGTGGACTCACTGCTTTCATAACAAGCAGAAGCGAGCCTGCTCTTCGTTGGGGTGAGACAGCACAACCCTCAGGGTGAGAGATGGCTAGGGTAAAGCGTCGTTAAGGCCTCACCCTGTAAAGAATGTGCTGGGACACACAGGGCCTGTGGTAAATTGCCTCTCACAACAGATACAGACCAGGAGAAAATATTATAAATCACATATCTGGCAAAGGACTCATCTAGAATATTTATAAAGAACTCTCAAAACAACAGTACAATAACGCAATTTAAACATGAGCAAAAGACTCAGATGCTTGACAAAAGGGAATATACAGATGGAAAATAAGCATGTGAAAAGATGTTCAACATCTTTCCATGAGATGTTCAACAATTTCCATGCAAATTTAGAGCACTATTAGACACCACTATGGAGAAGACAGTCATCTTCTCATTGTAGCCTCACATGGCAGAGAGCAGAGAGGGAAAGCCAGTTCTCTCCTATCTTTTCTTATCATCCCATCAAGAGAGCTCCACTCACATGACTTAATTACCCCCCAAAGGCCCCACCTCTTAATACCATACACAGGGGATTAGGGTTTCAACGTGTACATTTTGGGGGGACACACACAGAGAAAAGTCCATAGCAGTACCTATTAGAGTGGCTAAAATTAAAAATACTGACACTACCAAATGCTGGTGAGGGTGTAGAACAACCAGAACTCTCATATATTGCTGGTGGGAATGCAAAATGGTACAGCCACTCTGGAAAGCAGTTCAACAGTTTCTTATAGAGTTAACCATATACTTACCACATGATCCAGCAATCCCACTTCTAGGTATTTACCCAAGTGAATTGAAAACTTATGTTCCCACAAAAACTTGTACGTAACACATATAGCAGCTCAGTTCGTAATTGCCAGAAACAGGAAAAAACCCAAATATCATTCAACCAGTAAATGGATAAGCAAACACTGGTATATTCATACACTGAAATACTAGTTAGCAATAAAAAGAAACGAACTATTGACATACTTAACAAGTTGGATGAACCTCAAAGGTGTGCTGAGTGAAAGAAACTAGTCCCAGAGGTTGCATACTATATGATTCCATTTATATGACCTTCTTGAAAAGACAGAACTAGAGTTATGGAGAGATCAGTGGTTGCCAGAGTATAGTGGTGGGGGGAGGGTATCACTATAAAGGGATTGCGGAAGGGAGATTTTTGTGTTTTTTTTAAACTAAGTTTTTTTTAAAATTAATTAATTAATTTATTTATGGCTGTGTTGAGTCTTTGTTTCTGTGCGAGGGCTTTCTCTAGGTGTGGCAAGCGGGGGCCACTCTTCATCGCGGTGCGTGGGCCTCTCACTATCGCGGCCTCTCCTGTTGCGGAGCACAGGCTCCAGACGCGCAGGCTCAGTAATTGTGGCTCATGGACCTAGTTGCTCCACAGCATGTAGGATCTTCCCAGGCTAGGGCGCAAACCCGCGTCCCCTGCATTGGCAGGCAGACTCCCAACCACTGCACCACCAGGAAAGCCCCAGAAGGGAGTTTTTTGGGGAGAAATGGAACAACTGTGTAACAAGACTATTAAAATCCATAGAACTTTATGCCCTCCTCCCCTTCTAAAGCCCCTACCTTTCCTAGCTTCCCTTGCTGCTAAGGCGTAGACGTACAACTTAGCTTCTGCCAATGTGATGCCATTGTGTTCAGCTTTGATTGCTAAGTTGTCCCTTGCCTCTCCACCAGAGTTGGTCCAAGAAGACCAGCCTAGAGTCTGTTCCACTACCTTTTCCACAGATCTTCTAACATACCTAATACACCTATAATAAATTGTTGCTAATTTAAACTGGTTGAGTGGATTCTGTTGTGTAAAAGCAAGAATGCTAATTAACGTATCTGTGTGTGACTGATGGTGCTATTCAATTCCAGACCAAGGTCTGCTTCTCGAACATACCATGTAACCATGATAATCAGTTACTAACCATGGCAAGCAACCATTTTCAGAGAGGAACAATTGGATGTCCTTTTAACATGGCCAAAGGAGGAGCTGTGAGTCCTTACATGGCCAAGTATTTAATAATAATTCCTTGGCACTTGAAGTGGTAAAATACTGATTCTAAGTAGATTAGTCAATTGATTGCAAAAAAGGTCCCAACAATTCCTCCCATCACTAGATGTGCAGCCCTTTGCACTGGGACTTTGCCAGTCTTTCCGTCAAGAGGCGGAGTCTGTTTCTCCACCCTCTTGAATCTGGGCTGGCCTGTGACTTGCTTTGACCTACAGAATGTGGTGGAGGGGATACTGTGGGATTTCTGAGCCTAGTCAAGGAGGCTCTTGGAACCTCGAGGCCTCCGTATCTGGAGGCCTCGTAGCCTAAATCTCCTGGGGAGCTCTGAAATATATAGACTCCGGAGCCACACTGCAACCAGAGCTACTGAGCACGAAGTGAGGACAAGCATGTCCACCCCTACCCTTACCCCAGAAGTTAACCTGGAAAATATTGACTTGCTATCTGGATCTGACGCAAAGGACCAGTGGCCCTTGGCCCTGTGCTCTCCAGGGCCTCACGTTGCTGGCTGTGGGGCAGTGACTCAGAGTCTGCCCGGAGGGAAGAGCGAAGTCCCTGAGTGCCATATCGGCATGTATTAGCAGTCCACAAGCCGTCCTCTGGACAGCAGGGTGCAGAGGTGGGTCTGGGCTCTCTCCAACACACATCTCACAGGCTGCCCACTGCCATTTTCTGAATTCTTGCTCCCTGTCAAAGCTGTCTTGCAGGTTCATTCTCACCAGAACTCTGTTTTGTATGCGTGAGTAGACAGAGCTGAGCGGAAAGAAAGAGTACACACGGTGAGCGGCCCGGGCCCTGCCCTCCCATCCCACAAGAGGCAGCCCCTCCCATCTTGGTACACAAGATTCCCTCTGCTCTATCCTGTGGGCTTGTGATCGGCGTCACATCCCACTGAAGCCTCATGGTCTACTGACAAAAGTTCTCTTCTTGACCATACTCTAGCCAGCCTCCTCTCAGGCTTCAACCTTGGTCATAGTTGGAGTTTCTGATAGCTCAAAGTCTCCTCCCAAGGATGACCTTAGTCCCCTTTAAAGTGTCTGTCTGAGAAAAGTCAAGGCTGCAAAAGAATTTACTGTTTCTTCCAGGCAGCAACTGAGCATAGGGTCCGTGTCTCCCAGTCTCTGTGGGAGGGTAGGACCTAACGTTGACAGGCACCAGTTAATAAACCCAGATGGGTTTCACACAGACCGACTATCCTCCCCCAACTTCCCACGTTTTATAATTTTTTCTCTTCCCTGACTCTACTGAGCCTTCACTTACTCCCTTCCCTACGCCCTCATTTCCCTTTTAAAGCACCCAGTCACCTCCATACAAATCAAAGTTCATGCTGGACTATCTTCTCTGTTGCAATAGTATGTTACGGATTAAAATCTGTGCTAACCACTTTAGTGTCTGGCTTTGTTTATCTTTGACACTACCACCAACAACTACATGTACACAAATCTTCTAGATGGTACTGTGTCATTCAGATGGCATTTCCCAAAGGAAAAGGAGGAAAAATGACTGCACTTGCTGTATGAGTGGGGTGGGATTGTGGCCTCGTTTTCACTCCTCACCTCATACAACTATTTCCCTTGATGCCGCTTTGAAGCTGCTTTGCAGCAAATTAAAAAAATATATAGGTGTGAAAAAGCATGTCCTTCTCCACCAATGCTTCCATACCCAATACTCATCTAGGATGACAGAGCCCGTCCTAAACATGGTGAATGTCGAAGGTGCTGTCTAGAAGATGGAGTTAACACTACAGAGCTCACCTTGTCTCCTGGCTACTCAGGAAGTCAGAGAAAGAGCAGTGACAGGAAAGGTTGTGGGCGAGGGATTTTGGAGGCCAAAGGCTTTCTCATTTCAAGTTTTCCAAAATGAGACTGTGCACTGTCATTATAATTATAGGTTTTCAGGCTTGAAGCCTCCTCCCTGTGACTCTGTGTAAGGATGGTGGGAAGGTCCAGGGCTTCTGCTCAGGGACTTGGGATGATTGTTTCTGCCCTTATCATAAGCAATGGCTTACCTTGCTATATGCGCGCGCGCGTGCGTGTGTGTGTGTGTGTGTGTGTGTGTGTGTGTGTGTGAGCGTGAGGAGGTGAGCATGTGCCCATACTGGGCCTGCTGCATTGGTATCTGCTTTTGTGGTGAGACAGGGAACAGACAGGCCTCCTCCTAGTGCAAGGCTTCCTCAGCTTTTCACAGTTGCCAGTCCAGAGAGAATGGCGGACGCGTAGAGTTTGCTCTTTACAAGATGTAGGACGTCGTCATATGGCAGCAAGGGAAGGCAAGGGTTTTATCATGCAGATGGCCTCTTCTTCCTCTGGGGGATAGAGCGAGCCTATGGGACAGATTACCTTATTGGTGCTTGACCAGAAAATTACAGACAGGTTGATTAAGATTATATTTCTGGGAGAGGTTAAAACTATGATTCGATCAGGTATTAAATGTAGGTTTGGTATCATGAGCTTTTTGCATGAGTGATGCCGTTTGGGGCCTGTGGTTTTCTTTTTATCATCAGCTATCCTTTACCCCCAATCCCCCACCCCACCCCAGCTCACAAAAGAAGAAACAGTAGCTGATGAGCATTTAGGGGGGGAAATGTTTAATTTCATCAGTAGCCAAAGAACACGCCCCTTACTAGCTATTACACACTGCCCTGTTTCTTTCCTCTCTGTAACACGTCATCCAACGCAGAACTGCTAGCTTATCAGTTTACTTTGTTTCTGGCATGCCCCATCTCCCTAGAACATGAGACTAGGGATAATGGAATGGTATCTGTCTTACTCCCTCCTGGGCTCCTAATGTACGGAATATGACAATGAATCAACGCTCAATAAATATTTCTTTTACATTGGATTTTTGAAGAGGTACAATATAAAACAACTCTGAAGTAATATGTTGCCTGTCAAGTTGGCAAAGACTTCAAAAGATAGGAACGGTGTTGCAGATGACAAGTCCAAAGCAGCATTCTCTCACACTTCCAGAGAGAGGGGAGTTGTCTTTCTGGAAAGCAACTTGGCAATACGTGTCCAAAGCCTAAAAGGATTACATTGCCTTTGAGCCAGCAATTCCTCTTCTGGTCACTGAGCCCCTAAACTAAAGGGCTTATCAATGGTATTGAAGGGGAGCAGAGCTTGCCACCCCAAAATACGCCTCTTTGGCTTACTGAGCGTTTGGGGCTGATTATTTCTGAGAAGGTGCACAGAGGAGAAGCTCTGAAAACCAAGTAGAAGTTATTCTTTTATAAGATACATTTACACTTCTAAGGGAAATCTCCATTTGTAAGGGTGTCTCCAGCTCTGTACCAGGAAGGGGGTGTGGTGAGGGGGGCGGGGATGACCTTATCCCCAGGAACTCTTATCAATGGAGAAAGCAGATTAAATCTGCATCACAACCTTACCCTTGTTTACTGTGCTTTTCCTGGTCACTTCCCATAACTACCCCCGACCCCCTAACATCTCCTTTTGTCTTTAGCTGGAGATGGTATTTAACGTGATAGCTTGGGCCGTTTGGGGGAGTTACTCAGTTTTCCTGGGTCTCTCCCCTCTATACAGGAGGTATCCATGTTGTTGAACGTGTTTTACTCCTGTGTATTTGTCTTTTATTATGGGGTTGGGCGGGGGAGGTCTCAGCTAAGAACCTAGACGGGTAGAGGGAAAATTATTGTTCCTCCCCTACTGTATGCACAGAAATTAAACCACAATGAAGAATACTGTCCATGTGTTTTGCAATATTTAAACATTAGAAAATAATGCCATAGAAGAATAAATAACACCTTGGAAAGATCTTTACCAGATTTTATTACAAAGTAGAAACAAGATAGTATGTAGAGAAATACTACATTTAAAATTTATTTACATTTAGGTAGAGGGAAAAAATAATGCAAACAAAATGCCATGATGTTCTGAGGGATTATCTGATGTACAGGATATCAGATGATTTTTATTTTCTACTATTGGTTTATCTGTATTTTCCAAATGTTCCCCACTTTTGTAATGAGGCAATTAGAATTTACTAGAGCATCTTTGCCCCCTGCTGGTTTATTCAGTAATGGCCCTCAGTCTGAGGGAGGAATGTCGTCCACTCAGATAGAAGAGCAGATACTACTGCAGGCTTTAATCCAAAGGCAGAGCTTTCAATATTCCCAAGTCCTTTGCTAGGACAAATGGCTGTGTCCTAGGGGAGCAATCTTGCGGAACTCAGCTACCTTTGACCATATGAGGACAATATGCTCTCTGCTGCCGTAAGACAGAGAAACAGCAACAGCAGGAAGAGGAACATAGTTTCTGGGATCAGCAGAACCCTCGAGGCAGGGCCTCTGCCATCAGAGGGCTGAAGACGGGGCAGGCGATTGGAGTTGGGGCGGCGGCCTTGGGGTTGGAGGAAAGAGGACCCACTGAAGTGGGAGTCCGGGGCCAAATGGATTTGGTGACTGTCTGCAGGGGATCAGTAAGAGGGTGGGCACGAAGAGCACACGGGGTGAGCGGGGGACAGTGGTGCAACCCCCAAGGGGACGAAAAGGAGCAGAATACAGGGAAGGTAAGGAGCTCCGGTCCAGGCCAGCGGCCGCTGAATCCAGCCAGGCAGCAAAGCCTCCTCCTAGACATGTCTTACCTCATCATGCTGTCAAGGGCCACCCACCCCCGCTCCAAGTTCTTAGGGGCCCATGGTTTCCTCTCTGAGGATCTCTGAGAGGCCCTAGAATTTTCCATAAATAGTGGTTTCCCAGTTGACCTCTCCTTATTCACTGAGTGTAGCAGAGAATGGGCAGCATTGGGCCTGGGCTGGGCCTGGGGTTGAGACCGGGACTGCCCTTGCCTTAGGATGCTTGGATAGTTAGGGCTGTCAAGGGATAAATATAAGGGCGGAAGGGGAGAACCCACTGACATAGGACCACTTTCCCATGACTCAGGGTTTAATGTGGTTGTCTTCTGTAGACCAGGATTGACAATAGGAGATGCTGTGGTGGAACTGGGTGCCCCGGTATCATTGGAGATGATAGGATTTTGTGATGGCAGAAGCCAATGATGACATTTAACTGACCTAGGCAAGATTGAAGTAATTACGATAATAGGCTGTGTTATCGTCTGAATTGTGTCCCCCACCCTCAAATTCATATGTTGAAGCCTTAACCCTCAGTGTGATAGTATTTGGAGGTGGGGCCTTTCGGAGGTAATTAGGGTTAGATTAGGTCATCAGGGTAATGCCCTTATTAAAAGAGGAAGAGACAGGAGATTCCCCAGCTCCCTCAACCAGGACCAAGAAAAGGCCATGGGAGGATATAAGGAGGGGGACAGCCCTCACCAAGAACTTGGTCATGCCAGCACTCTGGTCTTGAGCCTCCAGAACCATGAGAAATAAATGTTTGTTGCTTAAGTCACCCAGTCTTTGAGTTTGTTACAGCATCCCAGACTGACTAAGACATATGTCAAAGACAGAAAGGTCACCAAAAGTGAGTATCCAGAGCCAGACGTCCAGGTGAGGCAGTGTGTCAAAGTCAGTTGATCCCCAGGAGAGTAGAAGCAGACATAATTCTGGTCAATTTTGCTACCTAATAGTTGAAGCTCAACTTTTTAAAAATATTGGCATGAATTCCTGGGTGCTAGGTAGAGTACTAAAGGAATCTCAAGAAATCTGGAGAATCGCCATCTTTTGGAGGCTGGTACCAAAGAGGGACATATCCTTTTCTATCACCCATCTCTTGGTTCCCATCAATAGCAGAGTCCTGGACTGTACATACTTGAGTGTTGACCCCATTTGCGTTCCTTCTATTTTTACATGTTTTGGAATGAGGTCGTGTTCTAAGGTGACCCAACTAGCTAGAAATCGGCATCATTTAATAAAACCACCTTGTTAATTTAAAATGCAAGGAGCTGGAGAAAACAGAGCACTTCAGAGGATTTGGATTGGCCAATATTTTCATCAAAGAAAAAGAGATGATAAATAGCGGCTATACCATTTTTGCAAATTCATATCAACCTAACAAGGTTTCATTGCATTTCCTAACACCCACCTTTCAACACAGAAAATCCTCAGGCCTAGTGAATCCTGAGGAGGCAATCTTAGCATTGCTTTAGCAGCACCTGTGAAACTGGACTGGATTAGAGGATGGTGTTTCTCCTGGTTTAAAATCTTCATAAATGAATGCTGAATGTTTGCTGTTATTCATTACATGAATGCTCTTAAGAAAGGAATTTTAGTTTTGACATGAAGGCAATTCCTGTAGGTACCTTAGTAGGTCACAACCCATGCAGCAAGTACTTAGCGAGAAGCTAGGGTGGAGATTTCTTTCCCTGCTAGGGCTACAGTAACCATCTGTTTGAGATGATTGTTTTCTATCATTAAAGAAGAGGTTTTGTCCTGTACATAAACTGAGTAGCATATGATTGCTTTTAGCTGACCAGCTTATACTGAGTTATGCCCTCATACTGAGGCAGAAGCTTACTGGGAAGCATCTATGTCAGATCTCAGGGCAAGGTCCAGTTTCCCGCAGTGGGACCACACCCACTGAGGGGCCGAGTAGTGGGGCTGGAGTCTTCCCACGAGGAGCAGGGCCAGGTCCGGAGGGATGGAGACAGATGTGGAGCCCTAGACGAGGAGGCAGCTTTGTGTTTGGGTGTGTGGTCAGAGTAGGTTGAAGGGTTCCAACGTGAAGTGACAAGAAGAATATCGATAGATTCTTAGAGGAAGAAATGAACCAGAACCTCTGAAGGGTCATTCTGAGGAACCAAGGCCCTGGTAGCTAAAGTGTGGAGGATGGAGGGAAGGTCACCAAGTGGGAAGAATACAGGGACCTAGCACTTATATTGGACACCCTGGAGTCTCCACTGGAATCTCACTACTACATGATGATGTCTCTCCTCCCTCCCTGACACACACGTAGAAGGAAGCCAGATGTAGAGCAAGGAACATAAGTTTTAGAGTCAAGCAGACCTGGGTTCAAATCATGTTTCTGTCATTTATTTACCTGCTGTGTGACCTCGGACACATCACTTGCTTCTCTAATCTTCAATTCCCTCATTTATAAAATAGGAATAATAAGAGTAGTTATCATATAGGGTGTTTTTAAGATTAATGGGGACAGTGAGGTGTCTCCACTCATTAGAGGTATATACCTAAAATGGTTTCATTTTATTTCTTTCATATTTCCCAGTAAATATCTCTCAACTGCACTGTGGTCCTGATGGAGGCATAAGACCACACTCCGCTGAGGTGTGAAACTCTTTTCCCCCATAAGATGGTAGTTTTTGGCAAGACCATGGGCCCCAATCTTATCTATCATTTTGGGACAATTCCTGGGTTTGCAGACAAATGCCATATATATCTTACTCCTCAAGAATCAGGAAATTGAGGCTTTGGCCCCTTTTCCACTTGGCAGTGCCCCAGGTCTCCATCTCTCCCGAAGTCCCTTCCTGTATGCCCCGGCAGCATCAGGCACAGCGCCAGCATGGGAGCTTTGCAGTTTTCAGAGGAAGGATAGACACCCGTCTCCATCTTAGTAAGATGGTGGGTGACTTCCAATGACTCTTGTTTTTATGAGTGGACCTCTTAGACCTTCCCCTGTCTTGGCTTGGGGAAGGGAAACATTGCACAGTCCCTAACTAGACCTCTTCTATCAACTGGGCCCTGGGGCCTAAAGCTGGTTTTCCCACAGCCAGGTCTGTGGGCTGGTGGCTGACCCTATTCGTTGCTGTCCCTCTGAATTTAGAATGTGGGGTATTGAGTGTCTTTTGCTTTAAGTTTTAGGCCCTTAGCTATGATTCCAAGAGAACAGGCAAACTACAGAGACAGAAATCAGATTAGTGGTTGCCAGGAGCTCAGGGTAGGGGTTAGGGGATTGACTGTGAAGGGATTTGCAGAAACTTTGGGGGGTGATGGAAAGGTTCCACATCTTATTCTGGTGGTGACTGTGTGATAAAACCCACTGAACTGTGCACCTCAAAAGGGTGAATTTTACTGAATTTAAATTATACCTTAATAAAAGGGGGGAAAAACAGGGAACAGGAAAAAAATCTCTTTGGGTAACTAAGAGCGTCATATCACAGGGTAAAGGGCCTGGCACACAGATTTCAATACCCCATAGCCACTGTTCCTGGCAAGGGCCAGAGCTCTGCGGGAGCTCCGTCACCACTGCTGCTCACCAAGCTACGAGTCCAGTCACCTCCCTGCTACCTCTCCTGGGATGTCCTGTCACCTGGGGCTGCTACTTGGCACCAGTAATACCCACACTGGTGATATTCTTATTTCTGTGGGCCTTAGGCCTGCTTCAGCATTCCTGCTCTGGTTCTCTGAAGGGGTAGAGCTGGGGTGGAGGTGGGGAGTTCCTGACCACTGAGAAAACCTGCCCAGGACCTCCCAGGAGACTGGCTGGACTGGTTCTTTGGGCTCTGCTCTCAGCACGGCCTTTCCTGATGGCCCTGCAGAGAGGGACCTCACCCTGAGCCAGATTCACTTATTCTCCTTCCCAGGAGCCCTGGTGTGAGCACAGAGGAGACAGTGAGAGAAAGCAAGAGAAAGAGGCTTGTGTCTTGCTGGTTCCCGACCCAGGAGAGAAGCTGATAAGGCCTTACTTATGGAGGATGCCTCCTTTTTTCCGTCAGCAACTTTAAAATATTTTTATTTAAATATCTCAAGCTCTTGAGGCTTGACACTTTGGAAAAGGAGGCCTTGTCCCAGGCAGTCGAATAGCAGTTACGGAGTAAACGAGTGACCATCTGGGGTGGGCAGGGGGTGTCTGTGAAATCAGATGTCAACTGGGGTCACCCTGTCATTTGAGATTCCCATAGAATTAGCTTAGAACCCTGTCCGGCACCCATAGGAGCCACTGTGTGTCTGCGCATTCTGAGGAGAACCTGCTTTTTTCCTAATCACACACCTCTGGCTCCGAGTTCTTGCTTGGGCTGAATCAGCTTAGTAAACAGAGGTTCTCACCATCTCACCCTCACTGACGCTGTTCCCCACACCGGAGACTGGAGACCGGGAATGTTGAACTGAATAGCCCAGCCCTGGCTGCAATTTGCATCACCTGGGGAGCTTTTAAAACTCCCAATGCTGGGACTTCCCTGGTGGCGCAGTGGTTAAGAATTCGCCTGCCAATGCAGGGGACATGGGTTTGAGCCCTGGTCTGGGAAGATCCCACACGCCACGGAGCAATTAAGCCCATGTGCCACAACTACTGAGCCTGCGCTCTAGAGCCGGCGAGCCACAACTACTGAAGCCCGTGCACCTAGAGCCCATGCTCCGCAACAAGAGAAGCCACCGCAATGAGAAGCCCGCTCACTGCAGCGAAGAGTAGCCCCCCGCTAGCCGTAACTAGAGAAAGCCTGCACGCAGCAACAGAGACCCAATGCAGCCAAAACTAACTAACTAAATAAATTTGTTTTAAAAAAAACCAAAACAGAGCTCCCAATGCCAAGGCCACAACCCATGCTGATTACATCAGAATCTCTGGGGGTGTGGAACCCAGGCATCAGTATTTTTAAAGCCTGTGTTGTGCAGCCAAAGTTGAGAAACAGTGTTTTCGAAGTTCAGACAGACCTGGCCCTGCCACTTATGGGCTCATGGACCTTGAATAAATTACCTAAGCTTTGTGAGTCTCAAGTTTCTTCATCTCTAAAAGAGTTTGTATGAAGAGGCCATGAGTTAATCCTGATAAAGCCTGGTGCCTTGTAGAGAGTAAGCACCTAATAAATGGAAGCTGTTAGTATATTTTTTATAAGACAGTCTACTGCTGTTATTAATGGTGGATAAGAGCAATTTAACACCCTTAAAACCGCTAGCTTGGGAAACCGGTGCTCTGAATGGAGGAATAAGAGAAGATAAATTCTAGCCACAAATATTCATTGTGATTCTAACTCATGCTAAGCTTCAAGGGGACCCAGTGATGGTTTGATCTACGCTTTCCAGGGACTCACAAATCTAGTTGTGGGGAGAATAGATGTGTAGACAAAGAAGGAGGAAGTGAACTTTAACTTACGTTAGACAATGAATAGATTCAAACTCCGTGCTGGAATGGCCAGGAGAGTTTTCACTGAGAAGGATGTGGCTTTGAAATATGGGTAGGATGAGGGAGAGTGTGTCAGGGAGAGGAAATGGCTGAGTAGAGATTCAGTGGCTGGAATAAAGATGGGTGGACTGGTCTGAGTGAAGCAGAGGGTTTGTTACGGAAAGCCCTGGGGGATAAATGTAGAAAAGCAGGTTTGGGAAGAACATGAATCCCAGGTGAAAGGATGTGGACTTCATCCTATAGGTTCTTAAGGAGGGGGTGTGTGTGTGTGTGTGTGTGTGTGGTGTGATGGAATCCTCTGAGCATTCAACGAAAAGCTACGTATATGGTGGGGGAGATCAAGGATGGTAATGAATCACATCCCTCCCTTATGGGATCTGAACCAACAGAGAAACATGCAAGTGAATCAGAATCAAAGTAGGAGCTCTGTTAATAATAAAGCCGTGTTGGAGAACATAGCATGGCCTTAAGGCAAAAATGGACTTCTTACTCCTTCCTCTAAAATTAGATGAATTTAGCCATCTAGTCACAAGCAGAAGAAGCCCTGACCTGGTTGCAGAAGCAGGAAGCAGAGAGAATATTTGCCACTTGTACAGAGAAATGTAGCAAGAGGTCAGGTCATTTATTTGCAGTACCTTGACATATTAATCTCTGACCAGAATTGGAACCAATGGAAATCAGGCCATCATAAAATGGCAAATTTATAATTTCAGAAATTTTATTGACTCTCTCGGGGTACATGGACCCCAGAATAAAGATCCCTGATATAGGCAATGATAAGTCACAGGTTTTTTTGTTTTTGTTTTTGGTAAGGAAATGTAGTAGCAGATTTATTCATCATAGCCCCAAATTGGAAGCAACCAAAATGTCCTTCAACTTTTAAATGGTTGAACAAACTATGGTACATCCATACCATGGAATACTACTCAGCAGTAAGAAGGAATGAAAAATTGATACACAGCAACCTGAGTGAATCTCCAGAGAACGATGCTGAGTGAGAAAAGCCAATCTCAGAAGGTAACACACTGTATGATTCCATTTATATAATATTTCTGAAACGACAAAATTATAGAGTTGGAGAATAGAACTGTGGTTGCCAAGGCTTAGGGATGTCGGAGCAGGGAGCGAAATGGCTTTGGCTATAAAAGGGTAGCACAAGGGATCTCTGTGATGGAACTGTTCTATATCTTGACTGTGGTGGTGGTCACATGAATCTACACATGTGACAGCATTGCGTATAACTGTATACACACACACATACACACACGAGTGCATGTAAAACTGGTGAAATCTTAATAAGGTTCGTGGATTGTATCAATGTTAATTTCCTGGTTGTGACAGTATTCTATAGTTAAGATGTGACCGTTGGAGGAACTGGTGAAGGGTGTGTGGAATCCTCTGTTTTATTTCTTACCGCATGTGAATCTACAATTAACTCAAAGTGAAAAGTTTTTTTTAAAAAATCAAGTTTCACAGAACATTGAGTGTAGTATGATTCTGTCTGTATTCATGCCGTCAAAAGGATACATTCATATATATGTACTTATATAGGCATAAAAAAATTTTGAGAAGGCCACACAGGACAGTTAATAGTCGTAGTTTTGTGGGCCTGTGGTTAATAAGGAGACCTACTTTTCACTGTACATCCTTTTATATGCTAAATTATTTTAACAATGTGCATATTTTCTTTTTAATTTTAAAGGAAAATTAGTTGAAGCAAATAAATTGTTGTAGTCACTGGAATCAGATATGCCACGTTATCATTGGAGTACTGGCATCTGATTCGTCTTCCTTTGCTGCACTCTGCACAGGAATGAACACTTGCATATACATAAAATGTTTCCGGAAAAAACTGTTCCCAGTGGCCACCATTAAGGAATGGCGTGGTAAGGAAAATAATGTGGCCTCAAAGTTGTCCATGTCCTGGGCTTCCCTGGTGGTGCAGTGGTTGAGAGTCCGGCTGCCGATGCAGGGGACACGGGTTCGTGCCCCGGTCCAGGAGGATCCCACGTGCCGCGGAGCGGCTAGGCCCGTGAGCCGTGGCCGCTGAGCCTGCGCGTCCGGAGCCTGTGCTCCGCAACGGGAGAGGCCACAACAGTGAGAGGCCCACGTACCGCAAAAAAAAAAAAAAGTTGTCCGTGTCATAATCCCCAGAACCTATGGATATGCTTTGGCACATGGCAAAGGAGAATTAAGGTTGTAGATGGAATTACGGTTGCTTATCAGCTGACTTTAAGATGCGGAGATTATCCTGGATTATTCAGTCATGCCCAATGTAATCACAGGAGTCCTTATAAGTGAAAGAGGGAGGCAGGAGAGTAAGAGGTCAAGGTCAGAAGGAGACTTGAAGATGCTACACTGCTAGCTTTCAAGATGGAGGAAAAGACATGAACCAAGGAATGCAAGTGGCCTGGAGCAGCAGAAAAGGCAAGTGAACAGATTCTCCCCTGGGGCCTCCAGAAGGAATGCAGCCCTGGTCTCCTTGATTTTAGCCCAGTGAGATCCATTTTGGACTTCTGACCTACAAAACTATAAGATGATAAATCTGTGTTGTTTGAAGCCACTAAATTTGTGGTAATTTGTGAGACCAGCAATAAGAGACTAATATAAATGGCTATGAAGGTAAGAGAATACGCTGAAATATTTTCACTTTTCAATTGACACCCTTCTTTAAGAGAAAAAGAAACAAATTCATCAAGTTTAAGAGCTAAGTGGTGACCCTAGATAAATGGTTTTCATCAAAACTCTGGAGCCCAGAGGGAGAGAGGGGCTCTGAGTGGATGGGGCTCTAGGCCCACTCAACCCTGTCAGAGCTGAAGCTTTTTCACTTGTATCTGTTATTTATATTGGGCTTTGGTGGCTGTATTAGTCAGGATTCTCCAGGGCAACAGAGAGAAGGAGAGGGAGAGGGAGAGAGAGAAAGTGGATTTGAAAAACTCTCTTCTCGTCTTGCGTCTTTCTTGACTATCACACAGAACCCTCATAACACTCTGATCACTCTAATACCAGATGTGTGGGGGTTCTTCCCCGCCAAGCCATTCTCTGTGACACCGGCTGGGCGACCTACACTTTAACTCAATTCCCACACTATCTACCTGGAGAGAGCGTCAGATCCCACAAGTTAAGGGCTCAGTCCCACAAGACTGCCCACAGAAAGTGATATGATTTTTGAAACTTTAGGCATTCCCACAATTGAACAGTCTTTCACTAATAGCAAAAACAACAGCTACCTTACAAAATAACTTTTAAAAAAGAACCTATCCAAAGAGTTTTAGAGAAACATAAGCAATTTAGTCCAATTGCTGGCAGGGTGACAGGGAAGCCATTTTGGTCTTGACCAGGATTTAAATGCCTGTTCTCAAATAAATGTGCCCATTCCAAATGCCATTCGAGGGCTTTTAGACACAAGTTTCCATAGGGCTATGATGACCAATAAGAAATCACATCTCAGTGCCTTTCGCATTTGATGAGTGATGTCTGTAGCCTCACTGAAGTGAGGTCAACCTCTGGATCTGATGCTTGAGAGCTATTAAGACTTTGGACAAGTGACCTCTTTGAACTGTAAGATATTCAAGAAGTTGTAGCTATTTTTATTATTATTACTATTATTATAAATTCCCACTTTAAATGGGGATAATTAAGTACCTACTTCATAGGCTTGTTACGGCAATTAAATGAAATAACGCACTTAGCACTTTGGCATATAGTAATTGCTCAGCAAATGGTAGTAGCTATTAATAGCAGTAGTAGTGTGACATCTAATGTGAAGGTGACATTGTAAAGTCAAGTCGAAATCCCATTAAAATTATTCTCGAAAAGTCCTACTAATATCCTGAAGTACACTCTCCGTGCCTTTGCGTACATCCTGTCCAGTTGATTTCCTTCTGTCTCACGCTCATCCTGTTGCATCTACTCACTGAGTGGAACAGCAAGTGACTCGCTCTTTGTCTTTCTTTTATTTTCCTGTATTGGGTGGGGAGGGAGGAGCAGCACACACACTCAGTTGAACTGGCACGAATTAAATGTGGTAGATGGGACATCACTGGTTTATTAGTCCTAGGAAGCTGGCTCTTTTCAGTGTTATCTCCTGTGAGCCCTACGCTTTGCTACTTTCTTGTTCTCTGAGCCGAAAAACATTAAAAGTTTTAAAAAGGCTGACCACGAGACTCCTTTCTATAGGAACTACAGAATTTTAGAGTTGCAAAGGATCTTGAAGGTGTTGACCAATGCATTGGGTGGCAGAACGTGCCACCAGATGTGACTGTGCTACTTACAAGCCGGGTGAGCCACTTAACCCCTCTGCCCTTCCATAAGCTCACAAGTGAAATGATGGCCTGTGCTGCCCGCCTCCCAAGGTTGTGAACAAGACTCCACAAGATAGTATTTATCCCAATAAAGATATTAATAATAGCTAGCACTTACTGAAGGCTAAGTTATCTCATTTAATTCTTACACTATCCTTGAATGAGGTAGTGCCCAATTAACTGGGCATTACCCGCCCCCCCCCCGGGTAGTGCCCAGGATAATTAATTATCCCCCATTAACTCATGGAGAGCCTGAGACACCAGAAGGTGTGTCAAAACACTTTGAAAACTCTGAAGCGCTCTGCAAGCGTAGGGGATGATGGAGATGAGGATGTCGAGGGATAGAAGTACAAATGTGACCTTGGCAAGTCACGTCTCCAAACGGGGCTGAGTTTTCTTATCTGTAAAGTGAGCAGGTTGAACTCTTTCAAGGTACATCCAAAACTTTAAGAGTCTAAATACAAAAGCTTGGAGCAAGGTCCATTGTCTACACACTAAAAGTAAATTATTTCAAGAACAAATTCTAATAAATTCGCTTGTCATGCTCTCTATAGCAGCTCCATTCAGTTCACATGTTGAAGCCTGCATGACATTTCACCCACTGCCAAATCGCCCCTTTCTTTTATGTTTATTTGACAAGCATGAATGCTTTGAAATGTTCTGAATATTTTCTCCTTAGAGCACAATTAAAGGACCAAGGAACATTCCCAGTAAAGCCTGCTTAGCACCGGATTATAATTTAATAATACATTCGTGGCTCCTTTGGTGTGCCTTACTGAAATAGCTGATGTGCATTTTTCTGTAAGGCCAACAGAATGCATTTACTTTCCCATGTTTTCATTAGAAATATAACATTATAGTTTTTCAGAGACAGAGAGAGAGAGAGAGAAGGAAGGAAGGAAGGAAAGAAGGACGGAAGGAAGGTGGGAGAGAGAGACAGAGAGAGACAGAGAGAGAGAGAGGGAGAGGGAAAACCTCTGCTCTAACCCAATCCCAATATTTTTCATTCCCAGATGCTTCCTTCAGTCCTTGTTCACCTGCTTCCAGATGTTTCCACAGTTCATCGTTCATTCCACAGGTATTTATTATGCCATAGCATGTAGCAGGCACTCACTGTCCTAGGGACTGAGTTTACAGCAAAGACAAAGTCCCAGGCCTTGCTGCAAGCCTTGTGTACATGCACTTTGCACTTTTATTCCCCCTCACCTTTTTTTTTTTGACTTAACATTATATCTTAAACATTTTTCCATGTGTCTGCCCTGAAAGAATGAGGACAGAGAGAATAAAATCGGCTCTGTAGGTCAGAGGGAATTTAAGCTCATAAAAGATTTGTGCAGTGCTTCTGGGGAAGAGATTTGAAGATGATTTGAGGAGATTTGAAAGCACTCTCTAGATGATACTCGTACATTATGTCATTTACTTCCATCTTTACGACAACTCTATGGGGTCAGAAATATTATTATCTTACTCCCATTTTATGTATAAGGAAATTGAGGCTCAGCGAGGTTCTTACTGGCTCCAGATCACATAGCTTATAAATTGCAAAGCTGGAGTTGGAGTCCCAGTCTGCATCACCCCGAACATCTCCCTTCACTTTTGGGATGGAATGGGGCCTTCCAGTTCTTCCTTAAGGAACTTTGATTTGCTTCTGTTTTTTTCTTTTTGAGGAAGGTAGGGAGTGGAAAATCATTCTGCACCACCTGTTGCTCAATTTCGTAACTACTTCCAGGTTTGCAAGAAGATAGAAGTAGAGAGAAGGGAGGTAACATGCAACTTAGAGGAACTGAAAGAAAACAGGAGCTCTTCCTTTCTTTTTCTCTTTTCTTGCCTCAAGTCCTGCCACTGCATCACTTTTGTTTGGAGAAACAACTGAGAAAACAGTATAAACAGTCTACTAGCAATGGCATAAAACACAAATGACTAAGATATAGTAGCTAGACCGAATACTCAAGGGATGCCAAAGACCCACAGCTTTACTGCATACATGTAACAAGTGGTTAAAGGGAGGCCAGGGTCACCTTGAACCTTTTAGATGTCTCCAAGGTAATAACAGCAACAAAACCAAAATTCCAATAACAGGAATCCCTGGACAGTCATGCAGCTCTTTACCGTCTTCAACTCCCTGTACAGCAGTTTCTCAAATATGAGCAATGTGTGAACACCTTCTGTTGGAAAAGAAATTCCTTCAGACCTTCAGTGTCGATCTTTTATTGTAATATTACTTAAATAGATGGTAACATAAAAGAAGACATAAGCTCCTTATGCTTATACTTAAACAACAGTAAACCAGATTGATTCTGCATATTAAATGCAAACAAAACTACAAAATCAAATTCAACTTTGAACATTAATTTCAAAAATTCAAATCACAAACATTAATTTAATATGATGGTTGATGTTGTTTTGCTGAAACTAAATCACTTTCCCCAATGTGAATACTGGTATGAGCATTATTAAAACACTTCCTCTGAAGTAACTATGATATTATCCACCTTCATTTGGAACAAATACATCATTTATGCATTAGGTCTACCTCTGTTCTTTTCTCTTGGATCCAAAACAATTAAAAGAGTACTCTTTGTACTATTATGATTGTAAATAGAAATGCAAATTCTGATGCTGAAATTGCATGACAGGATTTGGTTATAAGGTGGTCATCCACTTAATACAATTCTGGGAGACATCTTAGGACCACACTTGGAAACACTAGAGATTAAGAGCATAAGCTTTGGAGTCCAACAGATCTGAGTTTGTATCCTGGCTCTGGCTTTGCCAGTTTCTAGTTGGGCAAGTTATTTAACCTCAGGTTTCCTCCTCTATAAAATGGGGATGATAATAATAGTACTTTAATGTTGCCAGCAGAAGCAGGCACCATGACTCACTTTCTAGACATGTGTGATGTTTAAGCCTGAAACTGTAGAGAAACTTCAGAGCTCTTCTGTAACTTATTTCAAAACTCCTCTGTAACTTGAGAACAACACAGAGTTGGGCAAGTTGAAAAAAAAAACATTTCTCTGGCCTCCCACCCTATCCTCCAATACCTGCATGTGCCGTCCCAGGTTCATGTTTTAGAGTGGAAATGGAAAATATGATTGAGCCTAAAAAGGGAAACAACTGGCAATGCCAGTTAGACATTTGAGAATGAGTTGAACCCGTGCCACAAGACAGCTGTTTTTATCTGAAGCCCACCAATAAGGACTTGCTTTTTTGCTTCCTGGCCTGGCATGAATCCTTTGATTCCTGAGGCCCCCAAGGTTGAAAATAGCCTAGCCACCTGCCAATGGTTGGTATATTTTTAGGACCAGCAGGATTGGAAACAGGGCTCTGTATGCCTGGAACTTGAGCCAGGCTTCTGGGTGGGTCTCTTACCTCCATTGGGTTGCTAGGTCCTGAGTTGCTGAATCAGATCCAGAAGCCAGTCATCGAACAAGAGAGAGAGTTCTGAGACGAGCAGATTGCAATAGTAAAAGGGGGAAGAATACAGGAATAACGGGGCAAGTAGAAGGTCTTAGCTAGTGGATATTTGGATAAAGGATACAGGAAAATTGTGTAAATGCTAGGATCCCATAATAAGCAGAAATCACAGCACTAGACCCTTTCTTTATTAAAAGAAATGTAGATCAATTTAAAATTGATCTTATGGTCTCTTACCAATCTCTCAAACAAAAAGCCTAATACACTTGAAATTGTCACAAAATCGTGTATGCGTCAAATTATAACAGACGAATCCAAAGATTTTGTTCTCTCCACCCTCCTTATCCCCATCCCACTCAAGAGAAAAATCAGTTCTTGTTCTTCTTGCCTCTCTGTGGGTCTCACTCTCCTGAGTGATTTATCAAAATCATTCTTCCAAACTAACACAACATTCCTCCTAAGCAAATACACACTTACAGAGAAAGAGGAAATGAATGGATGAGAGAGCAGAACAGAAGGACCTAACTTAATCCGGGAGATGGAAAACATTTCCCTAAGAAAAAAATAGGAATAAAGCTGACTGTATACAAATGCTCATAGCAGCTTTATTTGTAATAGCTGCAAACTATAAACATCACAAATGGCCATCAGCTGCTGAATGGCTAAGCAAACTGTGGTATATACATACAACGGAATGCTACTCAGTAATAAAAGGGAATGAACCTTTGATACACATAACAATGCAGATGAATATCAAGATAATTATGCCGAGTCAAAAAAGCCGGACCAAAATTAAAAGGACATACTAAATGATTCCATTTATATAAAACTCTAAACATGCAAACTCTAGACATTAAATGTGTACAGCTTTTTTTTTTTTTTTGTGGTACGCAGGCCTCTCACTGTTGTGGCCTCTCCCGTTGCGGAGCACAGGCTCCGGACGCGCAGGCTCAGCGGCCATGGCTCATGGGCCCAGCCGCTCCGCGGCATGTGGGATCTTCCTGGACCGGGGCACGAACCCGTGTCCCCTGCATCGGCAGGCGGACCCTCAACCACTGCGCCACCAGGGAAGCCCTATGTGTACAGCTTTTCGTGTGTCAATCATACCTCAATAAAGTGCCAAAAATGCAAACGAATCTGTAGTGACTAAAAGCAGATCAGTGGTTGACTGAAGAGCAGGCTAAGGCGGGGAGGCAGGGGTTAAACAAGGGCCATGAGAAAACTTTGGGGGGCGTGATATATCTATATATCTATGTATCTGTATATCTCTATATTATCTTGACTGGTGATGATTTCATGGGTGTACACATATGTCAAAACTTATCAAATTGTACATTTTAAATATGTGTAGTTTGTTGTATATCCATTCTACTTCAGTTAATCTATATGAAAACTATTTTTTAAAACTTAATTTGAGAACTGAAGAATGAATAGTGTGAAATTGTAGTGTTGACTTGGGGGCTGGGGAAGAGAACTCCAGGTAGAGAGAACAGTGCGCAGAGTTTCTGAGGGGGAAGGGTATGGCATGTTTGAGGAGTTCAGAAAAGTCCTGTTTGGAAGGAGTTGAGAGATCCAAGGGGAAAGGGGCAGGAGACGAGGTCAGAGAGGGCAGCAGAGGCCAGATCATGCTGGGCCTCACATTCATCTGTTCTTTCAGCAAATATTTGCTGTGTGCCAGGAGCTGTTCTAGGTGACTGGGATCATTTCAGTTCACTAGCGCTGTGATAGCAAAGCACCACCGACTCGGGGTGGGGGGCTTAAACAACAGAAATTTAATTTCTTACAGTTCTGGGGGCTGGAAGTTGGAAGTCAAGGCATCAGCAGGGTTAGTTTCTTCTGAGGCCTCACTCCTTGGCTTGTAGATGGCCCTCTTCTCCCTGTGTCTTCACATCACCTTCCCTCTGTATGTGTCTGTGTCCTAATTTCCTGCTCTTTGAGGGCACCAGTCATATTGGATTAGGGTCCACCCACCTGACTTCATTTTACCTTAATTAGCTCTTTAAAGGTCCTCCCTCCAAATACAGCCACGATCTGTGGTACTGGGGGTTAGGATTTCAACATATGGATTTTAGGGAGGACACAGTTCAGCCCATAACAGATATAGCTGTGCACAAAACAAAGATGCACGGTCTCGTGGAGGGGGTCTCATTCTAGAGGGGGGAAACTGAGAATAAACAATAGTCATAATAAAGTATATCGACTGTAAGAGGTGGTAAGTGCTATCGGAAAAAGAAGTGGGGCAGGATAAGGGGATTGGGAATATGAACTGTGTGACAGAAGGTGGGAGTCGGGATGAAAGGAAAGCAGGAGAGCTAAAAGTTTTGTTCTTTAGCCTGGGGGCAGTGAAAAGCTCTTGAAGGGTTTTTAACAGAAGTGTGACATGGTATTTGCTTTTGAAAAAGATCACTCTGTTTATGGAAAATAAAATAAAGGGTGGGGGAGGCAGGTAGGAGGATTTGGCAATAGGCCGGATACAAGGTCATACTGGCCTGAACTAAAGTGGTGAGTAGGGGGCTGGGATCATGTGGCTAGACTGAAGGTATGCTAAGGAAATTGAATCAATAGCATTTGGTGATTGAATGTAGAAGGTGAGGAAAATGGACAAAACAAGGATGACTCCTAGGCAAGATGGATGATGGATAAGGAAGACTAAAAGAGGACCTGGTTTGGGAGGGAAGATCACGAGTTTGATTTTGGATGCAGTGAGTGACATGCCCTGTGTGATTCCCAAGTGGAGTTATCCGGTGGTCAGTGAGATATGTGGGCCTGGAGGTTAGAGGAAGTGCATGGGCTGGAGGTACAGATCTGGGAACCAGCAACATATAAATGGTAGAAGCAAGGGGTGTAGATGAGATCAACAATGGCTGCAAGACTATGTTGTTTCTCTGGTCTGCTTGCTCTCCCACTCTCTGCAATGACAATTTCATGCTTTCTCCACCCTTTTCAAAACTTCTATGACTCCTACTCAACCAACACACAAACATACACCACCACCACCACTACCACCACCATCATTATCAACGGAGACCTAGATCCCAATCTCTCCTCCTGAACCCCGCCCATTATTCCCCCCTCCAGTTTCTTCTGTCACTCCTTCTTTATTTTCTCCATCCCATCATCTCTTATACATGCTCAGTTTTATTTTGGGGGGTTTGCTTCAAATACTAGGAACTTGTTTGGGTGTGTATAACCAGATTAAACTAGAATTGGCTTCTTAAACATGGAGTTTGGGTGTTTTAAATGTTGTATTTCACTTATTTAGTAAAGTTACTGATTCCAAATATATATCTAGACTCTGATTTTACTCCAAATGTTAACATTAAAAATGCATTTTGTATAGTTATGTTGAGAACCTCAAAGTTTATATAATCACTCCATTTTACAGATAAGAAAACTGAAACTAAAAGAGACAAACTTGCCTAGGGTCACATACAGCTGGTAAGTGTCAAAGATGAGGTGTTTTTTTTCCATTTGTAGTAATATCATTTTAATTCAGAAATTTAAATATACACATTCATAGCCAACTATTTAAAAAAGCATATGCCCTGTAAAAATAAAGTGGCATTATCAAAAAAGGAGTTTGCCAAAAGCAATAGCAAAATTACATGATTACAGTAGGCTGAATTTGCACATAATATCCCTTAAACATCAGAAAGTAAAATAATTACACACCGACCCCTGTCATCAAATTATTTCAAAAAGGGCTTCCCTGGTGACGCAGTGGTTGAGAGTCCGCCTGCCGATGCAGGGGACACGGGTTCGTGCCCCGGTCTGGGAAGATCCCACATGCCGCGGAGCGGCTGAGACCGTGAGCCATGGCCGCTGAGCCTGCGCTCCGCAACGGCAGAGGCCACAGCAGTGAGAGGCCCGCGTACCGCAAAAAAAAAAAAACCACACAATTATTTCAAAAAATCTAATATTGGTATTCTAATGAACAAAAGTATAAACATCTCTTTATGACCAACTGCTCAGACAGCATAAACACTGCTTTCATTTCCTCAGCATCCTTTCCCTTGGCACTATTCTTTAGCTCTTACAGCAATTACTTTGTTGGGTCAGTTTAAGAAAAGTCTGAAAAGTAAGGCTTTATATGACTGGCCACTGGTTATTGATGTAAGCTCTTATTCTTTATAACAATAGAATATTTGTGTATATTGTTAAACTGGATGGCATTTGATATATGGCATGCCAGTCTTCAACAGGTACTGAAGTTTATTAAGAAAGGTGTGAAATCAGATTATCTTAATATTTAAAGTATTAACAATGACATTCTTTTAGAAACAAAGAAAAACAAATAAAATGATATTATCATAAAATGGTTTTGCTCTAGCTCCTTTCACTGTTTCATACTTTTGCTCCCTATATTAAGATGTAAATATTTAAGAACTTACCAGACACTGAACTTCCCAGTATGTTCGGGAAGATAAGATTTGAATGTGTTTGGTACAAAATGATGTAGGTACTTAAATGCTAAAAGAGCTCAGAAAGTAATTGCAAAGATGTGTTTTATACTACACTTGTCCTGCAGGTGTTTACATAACTCATTTCTCTACCTCACCCATTCTATCCTATTCATTACAAACACTGACTCTTATGTGCTCACTGGGCTCATCTGAAGCACAGAACACAGTAAATTATTTGAGTGATTATTTTCTCCATTCTCCTGAGGATGATACAAAATCAGTACCATTCTAGATGCCATAGGGAATTAGGGCTTAATTCTCTCCTGGAAACCTAATTGAGAAAAGCTTGTGATTTTCACGTCCTTTTCTTCCCTAACCCTTCCTCCCCAAAATACTCTAGCCTTATGGTGCCTATTTACCTAATGGTAGACTTTGTCCTGTATTCCTATCCACAGAGGAAAGTTGTTTGAATAAACTCAACTTCATATATTTAAATCTTAGGCTTCCTCTTAAGCTATATTTTTCTCTACAGTCCCTACCTTTGCCAAGTTTGGTATGTAACAAGTCATTTTTTTCCTGACTTTTTATTTATTTTCTATCCACAAACTACAAAAATCTTCATTTGTTTCTGGAGATGCAGAATACACAGTTTTTTGGCATAATATTTTGTATAATATAAAGTAAATATAAAGTTTGAGTTATCCTATTCCTGTGAACTGATGATGACAGTTGAATATTTTGCTCAAAAAGCTGGTGTGGATTTTGAAAACTTTGCTTGACTCTCCTAAGAGGATAAACAGCTGCTAAAAGATGGTAAGGTTTATATGCTAACTGGCAGATTCTTAAGGTTTATTTTACTGAGCCATAGCAAATAAGATCGTCTCGTTCCACGGTATAGGGGTCAGTCTTTGCAGGCTATGCCTCTGTAGCAACTAGTCAACTCTGTCACTGTTGCACAAAAGGAGCCAGAAACAATGAGTATGGCTGTGTTCCAATAAAACTTTACTTATGGACACTGAATTTCATATTAATTTTCACGTGTCTTGAAATATTCTTTTCTTTAACCATTTAAAATTGTAAACACAATTCTTAGCTCGCAAGGCCATGAAAAGCAGGCAGTGGGCTGGATTTGGCCAACAGGCCAGAGCTGGCTGTCCCTTATATAGGCTTTTATATGTTATGCAAAATGTTTAAAAACTACAGGTTCCAAGTCTAGAGACATAGGAGACTTATGTTTTTTAGATCTCTCATTTTAAAACTTATACCAAATAAGTTCTCCACTTTCTAGATAAATATACTCACATAAGAGAAAAAATAATTCAGAATACAAATTCCTACTTTAAAAAACAAACAAAAAAACAACCCCAGAAACCTGTAAAATTGAATGTTTCACCTTAAAACATAATTAGGAAACACTTAAATTTTTATTCTATGCAATATAAAACAATATGCATAGATTTGGTACATAATTTTTTAGTTTTTAATTTAGGAAAAAAGATAATGGGGAAAAGGTTTATAAATCTCTCTATCCCTTTTATAAAAGTTTCAGCTGACACCAGAAGTCCCTTGCATGTACAACCATCAACTCTGACTACAATATGAATTATACCCAGGATTTGGAATTTACCAACATGAGTTCTGGATGCTCTTTTAAAAATGCACAGTTATATCATAGAACACTATGGCTTCTACAAACTTTGAGACACTTTTGAATAGGAAACTCCTGGCTCCATAATATAAGGAAACAAGAATATTCTTTCCATAGTCATAGAGTATAAAAAACTTCACAGTCTGATTTACCTCTATCAAAGGTAAAATGATTCACTGCTACATTTCATGGATTATTTTGATGCTCAGTAGTTCCTAAACACAAAATAAATTCCCCATGAACTCTTATCAGTTTGGGTTTTCCAAAGCAAGACACCAATACAAAATGTATTGAATTGGCTGGCAGAAGTCCATGGGCTACAGAAAAGGAATTAAATATAAACGTTTACCAACTTTATCTATTCTAATTTTACAACAGCTTTGGGTATTGAGACCTAATTGGTTTCTTGTGTCTACCCATTACAAACGTAACTCAGTCTTCTATTTTAATACTTCTCAGGATCATTTTTTGCTGGGTATTTCATTGAGCATCGTATAAGATCATCTCTTCCAACTTCAACAACTTGTTCTTAAGATTTCATTTCGTTACAATAACGAACTTTTTCATCTTTAGCAAGCTGGGTATATACTTGCTTTTGAGAACTAGAGAGATTTTTCCAGTTTTCACTTACAGTTTTCAGCTTTACTTGTGATGTACCATCCTTAGCTTCCTGAAAGCGTTCAGCTATAAAAATGTTATAAGTTGAGCGAGGTCTTTTCGGTTTTCCAAGCATTGTTAACTCTCTCTTTTTTATTAACGTTTTCTTTTTTAAACGTTTCTGCATGATTTCTTTTTCCAAAGATACCATTTGACTTGGAGGTAGTTGTTCTTGAATTCTGTTTATCTCTTCTTTGTATGCCTGCCATTCTGCCCTGTAAACATCTTTGTACATCTTTTCCTCTGAATCAGGATGTTCCCTCCGTAGCTCGGCAATTTTTAAAATTAGTTCTGAATTTTTCGCATCTGGGTTCTGAGCTTTAAATATGGGTAGCTGTTGTTTAGAAAATCGAATGTATGAAGTCATAGGCTTCTTTGGATAACCACTCACGTTGGCTGAAAAGCAACTTGGTACATTCGCAAAACTGAAGAGAGAGCGCAGCCGACGGCCGCAGCCCTCGCAGAGCTCCGCTCCTGGCTTTCCCAGAGCACTCAGCACGCCCCACTGGCGCAATAGAACAACCCCAGCAATGACGACTTGAACACTCGAGCAACCCTCCCGAATTTGCTGTCATGCCCGCCACTCAAAGATGAGGTTTTAACCCGGATCGGAATGCTTTTTATCCATGATCTTAAGCCACTGCGCTGCGGTACGGTACACCTGTCTTCTGCAGTGGACGTTTGGAAAATACTTAAAACTGGATTATAGCGTTGGTCACTTTGAAGTACAAAATCACATGGGCTGTTGTGAAGTATAATTATATACAAGCTACATCTTAAGTATGTGTTACTGCAGGATCTCCCTGCCACGGCTTATCCATCCCAGTCATTGAAATCATCCGCGCTTCTATGATGACATGTTCTCAGATGTGCTGTGGCGTGCGTGCTTACCTTAACATTGTTTTCAGTGTTAGTTCAGTCTGCCTTCCAAGTTTGCCCATGAAGTGAGTAGATAAGTAGGTGAGTGTGACAAGTTATACATCTTGGATGCTTAATGAAATTTTAGTGCCGCCCTTTGGCATGTTCCCTCAACAGGGTGGCCCAAAAGTTGTAGTGCAGTTTTAAGCTTTAAATATAAATACATTTTCATTGAGCACCCACCAGATTACTAGGTAGAAAATCCCAGATCACTCTACCATTTATGAGACAAGTCGAGGAGCTAAGCATTAAGGGTTGGGTCACGGGGAGTACAGGCTTTGGGATGGAGCAGAGTGAAAGGGTGTAGACAAGAAAGCAGTCAGCTCCCCAGGACATGGTGTAGGAGCTCCCTGACAACCTTGAGCATTTTCAGTCAAGTTACCAAATTCAGAAAATGCTGAGTATCTGGATTTCTTGTAGGAAATGGCAAAGCCTCTCTGGGTTGGACACAGGACAGCCAAAATGGCAGGCACAAGTGTCCGAGAGCATGGAGGCATTGAAGTATGAGGATGTAAAAGCATGGAAATCCTCTGAAGAGTGCAGAGACATGGGCTGGAATTGGGGATGCCCCAAGCCAGTATCTGGCCTACACCATCATTAGTATGGACTCCCCTTGAATTTGTGTAACTAAGTTGACCAGTCTCAGTGGCTCATGGCTTTTCTTTCTTTATCGGGTCTCAGATTCTTCATAGTAATAACTAACAGGTACTGAGTGCCTTCCTTCTACATTCTAGGCTCTTTACAACCATGCATTATTTCCTCTATCCAGGCTATCATCTGAAAGAAGGCTTCATAGCTGATGCATCTGACCTCAGAGAAGTTAAGCAACTCACCCCAGTTTCCATAGCTCATGACTCCATGCTTCTTCTCGGAAAGCACTCAGCATCACATGTTTCATTCCACAGCTGCCTTCTATTTTCAAAAGGAATTCCTGACTTGTACCTCTTTCCCCTTAATACCATGCCTAAGACCATCTCCTTATCTTGGTCAATTTTTTCTGGCATAGTGAATAGAGTCTTGTGCAACTGTTGTAACCCAATAGATGCAAAGAGTACAGGTAGCCTGGTTGCCACAACAGAAGGTACAAACCATCCTTAGCTCTGCCCACAGGCTCACTGAGTCATAGGTTTCTCTTGGTGTCACTGAGACCATCTCAAGCTCCTGGAGCATGGAAAATGCTCCTACTATTTAAAGAATAAAACAAAATCATTTGTACACAGTATTGACATCTAGTAGGTAATTCAATAAATGGTCTTGACTAATCAGTAATTTAGTAACTTTTATTTTTATAATGTGGGTTGTGTGGGGTGGAGGGGAGGAGAAATACAGAACAGTTTTTCTGTGGTTGATTCTATAAGTTTGGGTGGGGAATCAGGACAGGAGAAAAATCTATTTCCTGGACCTTGAACAAAGATTTCTGGCCAGGCCTACCGCAGACTCATTTTAGTCCCGCCACCTTATTGTACAAATGGGTGAGTTTTGAGGCCCAGGCTGAAGAAAGGATTGGCCTGAGTTCATACAGCTAGTTAGTGGGACAATGAAGTCAGAACCTACTTTTGCAAAAAGTACTCTAGGCAGTTAAAATTCTCTTTCTACCCTGCTACCAAATGCTTGCAGTTGTGATTTTTATTGCTTAATTTTTTCCAAAATGAGCTATGGCAAGAACAGGAGAGGAGCTCTGGGCAAAGGTTTCCAAAATGGAATAGCAATGCAATATAGCTGAACATGGCTGAACAATCTAGGGTGAACGGTATGGCCTTTAATGCCTTTGTGTGCCTGGATTTGCCACGTGTCTGGATGGTCAGCAGATGAGAATGCAGCCGAAACCTTGTTGGTATTCAATCCTGTTTTAGCCACACCTTCCAGTCCCAGCGCTTGCCTCAAGGTATTGGGAGAACTAGGCCATATTCTCCACTCTTTTCAAAAGGCCCTTCTCAAACTCAGCTCAGGTCAAAAGGAGCACACGTACATCAAGGCTATGAGCAATAGGCTCTCCCTGAATCCTAGTCTCAAGACTACCAGGGCCAGTGCCTAGCAGCCTGCATCTCTCCTGAAGTAGCTAACATAGGCGCTACCAAAATGGAGACCATTTGGTCTTCAACAAACATTTGCTGACCCATGACCCTGTGCACGTCTCCAGGCTAGGACATGAGGATACGGAGTTGAACTGTGGCTCCCCTCGGTGAGCTCCCAGTCAAGCAGGTGAAGCAGACGTTAAACAATTTCATAGGTCGGCACAACAGAAGCACGGACAATACATCAGGCACAGTGCCACACCCCAGGGGGTGCGAAGGTGTTTAAGACCCAGTCCAGCTCTCACCACCGGAGAGACAAACAGGAAAACAGTGACAATACCATGTTTAACTGCTGGGAAAGAGGTCTGCTTGGGAAGATGGGGGAACTCTGAAGAGAGCGGTCTAAAGGGAGTTTTGGTCACAGAGCACTGAGAAAGTCCTGGAAAATCACCAACTGGATGGAGACAGTAACGGCTCCTGTTTTTGGCTTCCACTGGGAAATCAGCTTAGCTGCCAGCCACAGAGCCTCAAGCCAGTTTCTGGGCTCCTGGAGCAAAAGGACAAGGAAACCCAGGGGAAGGTTTTGCTTTACTAGTTGTGGGCACAGTTGTGACGCAGACTGAAGTTTTTCTGCCCTTCTGAACCTCCTCTCAGGATCTGTTCCAGTTTTGATTTCTCCTTATCTGAGAGGCCTTTCCCAGAAAGAATCCTAAATGAATTCATTCTGATCTGTGAATAACTGGTAAGAGCAGTGTCTCCCAGGTTTCTCTGAGGATTACAATCACCTGGTGTCGTTCCTAATTATACTGTTGATCTTGTTTTTCTCCTGGTGTGATATTGTGATTTATAATAAGAAATATATATTTGGTTTTCCTCCCCGTTTCTGGCACAGAGCTCCTAAAACTCTTGAAATATCCAAAGTGATGAGAGCAAGAAAGGTGTCTGGATATTCATAACAAACCCCTTTCAACCACATCTGAGTTTATGTTAATGCAGTGACTACTGGAAAACCCCTAAGGATGGGGACCTCCAGAGGGGAGAGGGGCGGGAGGTTGAATCAGTCACCAGTGGCCAATAATTTAGTCAATCATGCCTATGTAATGAAGCCTCTGTAAAAACCCAAAAGGACAGGGTTTGGAGGGCCCTCAGGTTGGTGAACCAGAATGCTTCCGTGTGCCACCATGCCGGGCCCCAAACTCCACAAGGACAGAAGCTCTTTTGTTCAAGACCTCGCCCTATGTATCTCCTCATCTGGCCATTGGTTCATATTCTTTAATATCCTTTGTAATAAATCAGTAATCTAGTGAGGAAACTGGTGTCCTGAGTTCTGTGAGCTGCTCTAGCAAATTGATTGAACCCAAAGGAGGGGGTCACGGGGACCCCTGATTTACAGTAGCCAATTGGTCAGAAGTACAGGTGATAACCTGGACTTGTGATTGATATCTGAAGTGGAGGGCAGTCTTGTGGGACTGAGCCCTTAACCTGTGGGATATGACACTATCTCCAGTTAGATAGTGTCAGAGTGGAGTTGAATTGTGGGTAGACAGTGCCAGAGTGGAGTTGAATTATAGGACACCCAGCCTGTGTCAGACAGTTGGTCAGTGGTGTAGAAAAGCCCACACTTTAGAATTGTTGGAGCAGAATCTTACCTGGAAATTTTTATTCAATAAGTCTGGGTAGGTTCTGGAAATCTGTTTTTTTTTTTTAGATACAAATAATATATGAAAGCAGGGACTATTTACTCTCTGAAAATGGGCAACTCTCCTTAAAATTCTCTGCTCGTTTTCTACACCTTCATGAAGTTGCAGGCTTTGTAAAATGAACAGGCTAATGCAGCTGGGCTCACAAATCAGACATACATGTGCTGAAGCCCCAGCGAGGTCTGAACTAGAAGAAAAGATACTTCCTGAAGCGCATAGCAAAGGGGATTAGAAAATTGTCCAAGCTCTGAATATCAGAATAGTTCTGAATTCGTGGCTTTCTTTTGTGGACATCATGGAAATCTGTTTCTAACAAGGGCTCTGTGAACAAAGAAGAACAAAGAGCGTTGCTCACCACCCAGTTCTACAAGGGTTAAGTTGTAACCCACTGCATTTGCTGATGGACAGTGTACTCTGAGTGGAATTCAGGATGAAAAACAGGAGGAGGCACTCTGTGCTTTGGACAAGCAGGCCCCATGGGTAGTTAGATGCATATCTCAGGAAGAATTTCAATGACCCCAGATTCTTGCATCTTCTAATACATAGGAACGCACAGTTAAAATCATTGACTTGAGGTATCTGTTCTTTGTGAATAGCAATAATCTTTTACCAAGAATGTATGCTTGACTGTGCATATTTCCTAGCTGAAAGTGGATAAACTGGCTTCTCCCCTACCTCTTTGGAGCAGTTTCCTCAGAGCTAGCTGAATGGCTGCCTCCTGGGCTATAGTCCTCAGCAAGACCCCAAATAAAACTTAAACTCACAACTCTTATATTGTGTGTCTTTCTTTAAGTCAACAGTTACAGGTAATTCTTCAGGCAAATTTGGGAAACCATGATTTAAAGCATTATCCCCAGGGATTCACAATAAAGGCTTTGATTTCTAATGTGGAATCTCAAACACACATACCTAAGTGGTAGAGTGTAAAGGTTTTAAAAACGTAATAATAAAACAGACCTTACACTGGAAAAGCATCCTACAGTTACATTTTCACATATACTATAAATATTACTACATCAGAACCTCCTAACAGCCCAGTAAACTGGGTAGGACAAGGATTCTTGTCCCCATTTTATGGATGAGGAAACTGCGCCAGAGTGTATCTTGTAATGTAATTGGAGAGCAAACAATATGCATTAAATGGTGCGGGAACAACACAAAGCAAGACGCCTACTTTTGTAAAAGGATACCTTATAACACAGTTTACAAGGTCTGAAGGGATGTGGATGGAGCCCAAGGGCAGCCTGAAGCAAATAGAAGTCTGAAGCTTCCCAAAAGCAGGAGATACAACTGCATTTGGAAACTCAGTTATTTTCTATGGCACCATGAAATCTTTCTACACTGGATTGTCATGTGAACTATACCAGCAATATCTTCCACAACCACATATCGTACCACAAACCAGTCTGACTTGCAAGGGAAGTACAAGCTTTGGTCCTTTTGCAATGCTCTGCTGACTAACCACTTTGTGTTTCATGTGGCTGGGTCAAGATGGAGATGTCCTAGTGAAGGGAAGGTGGTGATTATATGAGGTTTTGCCTAGCATTCTTTCTGGGCCTACTTAGGGCTTCAGATGCAGTGAAGTTGAAGGATTTCATTCATTTCATCCAATTGTATGTCTCTTCTGAATCAGGCATTCTGCTGCCAGCTATGGGTGGGTTTTGAGAAATTCTTAGCCTAGGCAGGAGAGAAAGGAAGACATATACATGACTAGTGATTACCTAAGTCAGGAAGAATTGCAAAGCAGAAAAAGTAACACTCTGTGATGGTGGTGCAGGAGTTAATGGTTCTCATGGACGATCCTGGAGGGTTTACCGGAGGTAGTGACATTTCTACTGGGCCTTGAAAGACAGAAGGGCATTATAAACTGTGGGAATCTGTGAGCAAAGGCATCCAAAGCCTGAGCCCATGGGAGATCTACTGGCAGCCCATTGCTCAGGTGGGACAACTGGGGGAAATTCTTTGGGCCTTATACTTGTGGGGAGGGGACCTGGAGTGGCTGTACCTTACTCTCCTTAATGGACATGATTAAAATTCAATTCTGAAAATTCTCTTTAATGATACTCAAGGGGCCTATGAGCATTACTGACAGTGTGGCCTCCTCTCAAGGGGGAGTATTTTGGGCAGCCAGCGCTGGTTGAATTGTCCCAGGCCCCACTGTCTTCCATGGATGGCCAGTTGATGGGCTCAGGTGTTGGGTTATCAGAAAAGGGTTGCAGAGGACCTCATATAAAATGCTAAGGGGTTGTAGATACTGCTGAGACAGTGAAAGGTTTTAAGCAGAAGAGTAACTTGTCACGTATACATCTTAAATCTCTCTGATTGCTGTCTGGGAGATGGTTTAGACAAAGACAAGAGTGGAAGGAGAGAGTCCAATCGGGAGGCTACTGCAAGAGTCCAAGCAAAAAATCATGGGGCCTAAACAGAGCCTGTAGCACTGAGGATGGCGTGGAGAAAGAGGGGGTTAATAAGACATCTCAGAGGCAGAATCAACTAGCCACTGTCCTCATTCTGCGTGTGTGTGTGTGTGTGTGTGTGTGTGTGTGTGTAGGGGAATAGGACGAGGGAGGAGTCAAGGGTCACTGCCTAACAAATGCAAGGAGAGATGGCCTTCTGTAAGAGTCCCCTTTCTCTTCAAGGGGCGGCAGGAAGGGAGAGGAGGGGCAGGTCAGAGACGGCAGGGAGAAATCCAGAGGCCAGGTGGCAGTAAGGAAGCCCCGCCCCCGGATCCGGCCCCGCCTCCGACTCCACCTCTTCTCCCTCTTCCCACCCACCCCGCAACCGCAGCTCATCCTCCAGGGCGGAGAGAGGTGGCATTTGAGTCCTCCGGTATCCCAGCAGGCAGTGCAGCCTAGAGATGCTGACAAAGGACTGGAGGGAGCAGTCGCAGCTGCTTTCCGAGGAACCGGTGTTGCCGAGGTGAGAGTCCCCCACCGTCCCGTCACCCACTTCCTCCGACTTCGGGAAGACGTGGAAGTTGCGTTGCCAAGAGACCCCGCGGAAAGAATGAGCTGTACCTAAACCCCGAGCTTGGCTCTGTGACTGACAGCCGGGCTCCGTGGCGCCGGGACGCGGGTGGGAGGTGGGGGGAAGGCAGATGGAGTCCTTTCTGCCCCATCTCTGACTGTCAGTTGCCCCGCCGCCCGCGGATCTCCGCCCCCGGATGGGGCTGGCGCGTGTGTGTTTCGCTTTTGCCCGGGCGGAGGCAGCTGGCTCTGGATCCTCCCGGTGCCTGCCCGACAGAGTTCGGTTGCCCCGGGGATGCGACTCCAGGGACAACTCTTTGGCGGATGTTTCGAGGAGGGCTGGGGGAGGGAGGTCGACATCCCTGTTCGGGATGACACTGTCCTCGTCCTTCCTCCAGTCCAGCCGGTCCCCGCGGCGAGCAATTGGAAGGAAATCGGCGGGGCTGGAGCGAGGCGTCCCGGGATGGCTGGAGGGCAATGAAAGCGGGGTGGAAAGGCTGGGAGTGAGAGCAAACGCCTTCTTGAAATGATTGGCGGGGGATGTAAGGGGTACGTGGCCTGTGTCTTCCCCCTTCCTGGACCTCCGCACGGATCCTGATGGTTGCACCAGCTGCTGGGCTGTAAACAGGCTCACATGACCGGTTTCACATGGAGCCGGCCGGTGTGGGGACGAGGGCTGGAAAGGCTGGGCCCCAGCCTGGTGGAGCTGAAGTCCTAGGATGGATCGTTTGATACTCCCTCCTCAGCCTTCCAGCCCTTCGTCAGTGCTCTGTGGTGTCCCCTCTGGGTAAAGTAACTGACATCTGTCCTCTCCGGATTGAAGTAGCATTTCTGCCCCAGTAGACTCAAAAAGACCTCACTTCGGGGAGCGAGAGGGAAAATGTTAAGTGAAAAAGGTCCCGGATTTTTTTTTACCTTTGAGGGAACTAAGAGAAGGACGGAAACCTGAAACATTGGGTCCTTTGGATCTTGCCTAAAAAGCAGTCCTGTACTTTTGGAATGCATTGTGTTCTTAATGTGAATTCCAGACAAAAAGGGGAAAATCTACTTCTTCAGGCAGGGCGCACATGGTATTTAATATATTCTTGATGGTGAAAATCTTGTCCACTTGTTTCCTCTAAGTGCTGGGAAGTCTCTGCCGAGAAAATATCATATACAGGATATTAAATAGGGAGTGGACACCAACTTTTAGATTACACGTATATTTGGTTATAAAGCAGTGGGAAGTTTGGAAAACAGGAAACGGGGCCAAATGTGCCTTTCAAGTTGTTCACGTCTACATTTGCAAACAGGATTCGAGATTAAACTAGATTCTGAAGCATTTCTAGAACTCTCAAAATAAGAGGTTTACTCAAATACCAGGATATTTGAAAATTTGGAATTCCCTTTATTTGGATTTCCTTTATGTATAGAATATAATTAAATGTAATGGACAATATTCAGTACCGAGTTACCATGTTATAGGCAAAGATAGAAAATAGAACAACTAGTTTATAACATAATGCATGTTTCTCCCCTTAAATTGTTCATGCACATTTTCTTCCTAAATTTTTTATTTTCAATTTTTTTTCTCATGGACCTTTTACATATAAGTCCAATTTCTGAAAAGCAGAAAACAAGAAACTGCAAGAAAAGCTTCCCAGTCCTCTAATAGCCCAATGAAGTAATTTGTTATTCTTTTTCTGATTTTAAAAAGTTTAAGACGGAAAATAATTTAAAATCTTGTCTGAAACTTAGATTATTAGTGTTCTGAATCTTGTTTTGCCACCTTGTAGCATTCTGGAGAATCTTGCCCTACAATAAATAGATTAAGTGATTTACTCTTTGAGGCCCTCCATTTCCTCATGTGTAATATGAAAGTTTTGTTTTAATCTCCAGAGCCCCTAATAGCTCTCAGATTCCATAAAGTGGTGCAGTTTTTGATTGGGCACTATTCTTGGATAAAATAAGCTGGTCAAATAAGGCAAGATGTTGGTATCAACTAAAAGGAACATGCAGCAAGTAACAAGAAGTACCCAGAATCCTAATAGAAATAGGAACTGCATTCTGCAAAATTCTTATTAGGTAAATTAACCGTATAGGTTGACCTGTACCTGTCTCTCCTCTATCAGGGAATTGAAGATTGCCTCCGCTAAACATTATAAATAACAGTTCCATCTGACTTTCTTGATCTTCAGGGCATAGTACAAAGTCTGATTCTTTCACTCATTCCAACTTCTTCCTGAATTAAGTGGGCTATGTGATCAATGATGAAATTTGAATAAAAAGACAGCTCTAGCCGGGTCTCACCTTGACAGTACCTTGATTAGATCACCAGAACCAGTATCTGGTTTTCAGCTTTTCAGGGTTCAAAATTACATTTTGCCAGCACATCTAGAAACTATTAGTCAGTCTCAGGGATTGATCCATACTAACCAAACTCACAAGAGATTTCTATGTAATATGAATACCAGTTTATTAATAAAGGGAGACGTAGAACTGCCAAGCAGACCAGAGATTCACGTACAAGCCAGGGCACCCTTTGGTCTTGACACTGTGGGAACACATAGAAATTGCTCTTGACCTCCCCTTTTTTCTAGGGTCTGTGTGGACCACTTCTTAAAACACTTAGTAGCTGATACAGTTGACAAAATTATAGCTTGCTTTTATATAAAAACCATTTCGGTTATACATTTGTATGGATATACCCTAGTCACCTGATTGAACTTGAGCCACCTGAAAAACATCTCTGAAATCTGTTTCCTCTCCATTCCTCCTGCCTTAGTGTAGGCCCTCATCTCTCCATGCCACATTCATTCAATATTTATTTATTTTTTACTGTAACTACTTTGGGGTCAGGCCCTTTGCTTGACTAGTCAATGGCAACCAGTTTCCTACGTCAGATCATATCCAGTCAATTCCCTGCTTCAAATCCTTCCGAGGTTTCCCTTGGCCTGCAGCAGTGCTTCTCAAAGCATAGAGTGCATCAGAATCATTTGCAGGGCTTATTAAAACACAGATGGCTGGGCCCCAACCGCAGAATTTCTGATTCAGTAGGTCTGGGGGGAACCCAAGAATCTGCATTTCTAGCAAGTTTCCAGGTGAAGCTGCTGCTGCTAGTCTGGTACGACATTTTGAGAAACACTCTCAAACTTGGCTTACAAGATTTTCACCATCTGCCTCCAGCTTACCTTTCCAGCCTTCTCTCTTGCCGCTCCCCCATACGTGCTATTTTTTAACCATAAGCAATGCCAAAGCTCATTTTAAGAGTCCCTTTCATGCCTCCACACATACTCTTCCTTGGAATTCACCCCCGTCTCCCTCCACTCCTACTGCAAACCCCTATTTAAGGCAGACTGTCACTTTCTTTATGCTCCCAGAGCGTTTTGTATCTATCAGCATTTTAACATTTGTCACATCTTATCCTAATTACTATGTATATCCGTTTTTCCTGCTAGACTCATTTTGGAGGGCTGAGACCATGATTTCATCTTTTCTCCATATTCTTTAGCACAGTGCCTGGTATATAATAAGTGCTCAGTAAATGTTTGTTGAAATAATTTGTGATTCTATAACTTCTGAGAGTGCTCTATGTAGCAACATATGTATTTCATATAATGAGTTAATATACATTTTGAGAATTGCACATACATCATGAAATAACTGAAGACATTGGGATAGTATAAAACAAGGGTTGGAAAGAACTAGTTTGAAAGAAATGTTTTAAAAAAGGCATTATTGGAGAGCATCCTTATTTCTTTTATTTCTTTATTTCTTTATTTATTGGTCACGCTGCGTGGCATGCGGGATCTTAGTTCCCCAACCAGGTATTAAACCCATGTCCCCTGCTGTAGAAGCTCAGAGCCCTAACCACTGGACTGCCAGGGATGCCCCATCCTTATTTCTTTTAAACCTTAAAAGGTACACTACTTAAGTTTTACATCTTAAATATGTAATAGCCTAGCACTACATATCATTTGTAGCAGTCAATCTCATTAGTAAGATATCAAATTATACAAAACCCCCTCGAAATTGTATAAAAACAAAATTGCCTAATATTGAGCAGTGAACCATTTAAAAATATAGCGTGAACATTAGAACATCGCTTGTGAAAGAGCCGATTTTAGGAACAGACCAGCCATTAAAAAGCCTAATAGACGATACTGGAAACTCAGAGATGAGGAGAGCTGACTTTATGAAATGGGAAGGAAAGAGAGGTTTTAATACCAGTGAGAGTAAAGCAAAAGAACATATTGCTCTTCACTGTTTACTATCCAGTTGGCCATTGGCAAGGACTGCACCAAGTATGGAGGAAAGAGATAGCCCCTGTGCCCAGATAAAAGGGAGCTGGGCCTGAAGGTGGAGCTGGGAGCCCTAATCAGTAAACACAAGAGCCAGGCACAGGTCGTAAGTAGCTGGTGCACTGTAGCCAAGCAGATGGGTCCCTAGTGTCAGCGAGAGGCTGTACTTCAAATCATCCTTAACTGTTTCAAACTTTGAACTACTTCGGTACAAGAATCCCCAAGGATCACTTATTTCATTTTTCTTGCAGGCTCCTCTCCCCCAGATAAGGGCGGGGCGGGGGTCGGGGGCAAATGACTATATGGTTTGCAAGGGGTTTCTATGCTCTTTAAGTCCAGGTTTTGAATCTTTGGGGATAAAAGATCTCGAAACTCCCCTGTTTATCTCAGAGCCTTATCTTTCCCTTCCTCTGGTCCATCCAAAGTGACGAAGACAGAGAAAATAATCACACTTGGGGTATTGGTCTCTCTGGACTGATGGTGGAAAGTGTGGGTGAGGATTTCAGTGTGTTGAGGCTTTTTTTTTTGGTGGGAGAGTAGTTTGCAGACTGGTCACAAGGTGGTGTGCACACATAAGGTTTTCGCGCAGATTTCATTCATGTTTGCATTTCCGTGCTTTGGGATCAGAGGAAAAGGATGAGGCAGTCTCCTGTACCACCAGCTCGCAGCGGTTCTGTCTCCCTGTAAAGTCAGGGGTATGTCAGAGCCCCAGATTTCTAAACCCTGCTGGCCCAGTTGGGCACGGGGAGGCAGTGGAGATGAAGAGAGGGAAATGGCAGGGAGGGAGGAGGGGAGAGGCAGCTGGGAGTGTCGATGCTCTCCGTTCTCTTACTGCAGCCCATGGCAAGCAGCCACCATAGAGTTACTGTTCCTCTAATTGGGATGGCTTGCCTGTCTTTTGTGGATGAAGCGTGTTCAGCTATGGGGAAGGGGAATGTTTCTTGATGCAGGAGATATTTATTAGTGGATACCTGTAGGTTAACTGCTAAGTTCAGTATCTTCCAAGTACCTAACGCTGAGCTTGAGTCTTTGGATGCAAAAAAACAAAACAAACAAAACAAAACAAACAAAAACCCCACAGAAAAACAATACGGCATTATGACTGAAATCTGGGGAGTCACAATTAGTCCACACAAAACAAATGTCAATGTATTCACTCTATCCAGTAAGTACATTAAAAAATAATGTAATAAAATTAGTGAAATGCTTGTAGATCAGAGCAGTAGCAGAAGGCCATAAAGAGGGGACATTTGTACTAGGCTTTGAAGAATATGTAAAATTTCGGTGTCCAGAGAGGAAGAATAAAATAAACCTTGGTTATTATCGCCCTAATGAATAGTTACTGACAGCCATAGCTCTGCTTTCACAATCAGGAAAAGAAAGTGTGCGCAACTTAGTAAGTGAAATTGTCTCTCAGTTTTTTTTCTTGATAAAACTGAAAAGGAAACACATGCATCAAGACTTGAATTTTGGATCATCCTTTGAGAACTCTTCTCTTCTGGAAAAGCAGGGGAATTTCCTAGAGATGAGGGCATGTGTTGCCATCAGCATTAGGGAAGCAGGGTTTTTGAACTGAGACGCAGAGGAGATGATTATTGTATAGGGAAGTGCGACTCTGGAGACAGAGTTCTGCCACCAATATCCTGTGCAACCTTGGGTAAGACCCTTAACCATCCTGGGCCTGTTTTCCTTGTTGGTAAAATAAGAAGGGTTAGGAGCTGACATCCTTTGACTCTGTGTGTGCTTGACTTTTGGAAAGCAACCTTATTAACTGATTCACAGTGAGGTTTTACCGGCTTAGTGTATAATCTCTCCCCAGAATTTTTGCACTCTATCATTTTGCAATATTGACTAGAGCAAAGAGAAAGTGTTAGTCTCCGGAAAACCATCAATTAAAGGCAGGTATCATGCTCCATCATGTTTGTTGGCAGAGTCTGTAATATTGCACTGGTGACCTAGTGCTAATTTCTCCCTAATCTCCTCTGGTTGGAGTTTGGGAGGCAATTTATATCGTAGCCAAGATAAGTGAGAAATGGGAACACAAATTCGAAAAGAGATAGTAAACTGCTCAAAAATGATTCAGCACTTTTAAGATGGTGACTAGGGGACAGACAGCCTATTCACAATTCATGGGAAAATATCCAACTCATAAAGAGAAAGCTTCAAAATTCAAAAATAAGAATTTCTACTAAGCCATCATTTAAAGCTAGTAAAATTTCTACTCTGACCTATGCCAACTAACTTCCTGAGGTTAGAAGCAAGAGTTTAGCACTTGTTCTGTGTGTTTAATTTTGACTCCCCAGCCAGATTTATAAACCATCTCATACTCCTTTGTAAGAAAGTGTTACATTTTCCTAAGTTTTCAAGTCATCTTAAATAAATCTTGGTTCTTCTCATTGTAATGAGTTTCTGTTGCATATAAAATTATTTTAAATAATTAAAAATAATTCTATTTAACACATAGTTTAAGGTTTTCAATGTTATTAAAAGATCATAAATGGAAAATGCAATCAACAGATTTTTCACACATTGTTTCTAAATTCCTTCTTATGTTTCAAAACTGGCACCTTTTTGGAACTTCCCTGGCGGTCCAGTGGTTAACACTCTGTGCTTCCACTGCAGGGGGCATGGGTTCGACCCCTGGTCAGGGAACTAAGATCCTGCATGCCATGTGGCACAGCCAAAAAAATAAAATAAAAATAAAAGTTAAAAAAAACCCTGAGACCCTTTTCAAATTAGCCTCTAGTAGAGTTGTTGTTTGAATCAACTTTTTTTTTTTTTTTTAGTTTTGAATTAGGTCTTCATGGGGTTCAGAACTCAAAAGATTTAAAAGGGTATCAGGAGAAAACTCCCCTCTCACCCCTGTCCCCAGCCATTCAGTTTGTCTTTCCAGGGGCAGCCCTGGCTGTCCTTCCAAAGATATTTTACCCATACCCAAGAAAATAGGTTTACATAGTCTTTTATCTTCCTTTTCTACACAAATGGTAGCATACCCTACTCTCTGCATCGCACCTTGCTTTTCTCACTTAATACTGCATTTGAAGATCAGTCCATATCCACACCACACAAAGAGCTTCCTCTTTCTTCTTGACAGAGAGCTGGTATCCCAACGAATGGCTATATCATACTTTACTTAATGAATCCCCTATTAATGGCCAGTTGGGCCGTTTCCAATCTTTTGCTATTGACAACAACTAGCTCTTACTGCATGCCACGCTTCATTCTATGTGCCTCACGTAAATTATTTTGTTAATCCTCAGTGCTGCAAAAAAAAAAAAAAAAAAAAAGCCCTGTCACATATATGATTTCACACAAGGGGAATATTTATGCCTGAGAAATTCCTAGAAGTAGAATGTCTAGATCTGAGGATTAGGTGCATTCAATTTTGGCAGGTATAGTGGTTGTACCAACTTATATTTATATCCCCGCCAGCAATGTAAGAACATGCCTGATTGCTCCCACCATGTACTATCAAATTTTTGATTTTTGCCAATCTGACAGGTAAAAACATGTATTTCAAGTATAGCTTTAGTTTGTATTTCTCTTGTGAGTGAGCTTACACATCCTTTTGTAAGTTTAAAAACGATTTGTATGTCCTTTTCTATAAAATATTATAGTGTTTGCTCATTTTTATATTGAGTTGTCTTTTTTTAATGATTTGGAGGTCCTCTATATATAGTAGGGCAGTTAGACATTGCCTATGATATGATTGAACATGTTTTTTTTGGCTTTACTTATAAAACTTTTTGCCATGCAGAACTTTAAAAGTTTTTATATAGGTGAATTTACTAATAGTTTTTGGTTCCTGGTTGTTAGAGAGCCTAAGATTATTAAAAAGATTTTCCATGATTTCTAGTGCTTTTATGCTTTTGTTTTTTTTATACATTTAAAGCTTTGATCCATTTGGAATTTACCATAATAAAATTCTGGAATTTTATAAGGAGTGAGGGATAAACTCAATTGTGTTTCTAGATGGATACCTGGTTTTATCAACATTTATTGACTGAACTATCTTCCATGAATTAGAGATGCCACCTTTTTAAAAAAAATCTTTTTAAAATTTATATTTGGCTGCGTTGGGTCTTCGTTGCTGCGCACGAGCTTTCTCTAGTTGTGGCGAGCGGGGGCTACTCGTCGGTGCAGTGCGTGGGCTTCTCATTGCAGTGGCTTCTCTCGTTGCGGAGCACGGGCTCTAGGTGCGCGGGCTTCAGTAGTTGCGGCACGTGGGCTCAGTAGTTGTGGCTCACGGGGTCTAGAGCGCAGGCTCAGTAGTTGTGGAGCACGGGCTTAGCTGCTCCGCGGCGTGTGGGATCTTCCCGGACCAGGGATCAAACCCGTGTCCCCTGTATTGGCAGGCGGATTTTTAACCACTGTGCCACCAGGGAAGCCTGAGATGTCACCTTTTATCATAAGCTAAATTCTCACTCTAACTGAGTTTTAGAATAAGATGTTGAATATTATTTAGTGATGCCAAATTTGGATGTTCTATTCCTGGCAGCCAAGCTTACTAAGAAAGTAATTGTAGAGCTTATCATTTTCTATTGAAAAAAATAACATGCCAAACTTCTGAGAGGACATTATCCAAATAGAAATATGTATGGCTCTTAGGAAAGAGAAGAAATTCATGGCAAATAAAAACTCAGAATTAAAATGATTTAACCATATGCTTTTTAGAATAACCTTAGTTTTATTTTATTGAAATGGCCAGTTAGTTTGGTATAGTGGAAAGAATACTGGACTAGGAGAGGCCTGTTGGCATTTTTTTATCTACCTTGGTCTCTTCCTAATTTAGTAATGACAACAAATACTTAGAACAGCGCCTTGCCTATAACAAATGCTAAAGGCTTTACATAGATCAGTTCATTCAGTATATGTAATTAATAAAGAATTTGTAATCTGTTGTGAATTAAACAAATATAAAATATTATTACTAATAAATATGTCTATAGGTGCTTTCAGCTTAGTCATAAAAACCTAAAAAACAAAAAACAACCTAACACTGTTATGGGCTACATGCATGCTATAAAGTATACAAAGAGAAAGTGGAACCTGGGGCAGCCTGTGGATGATGAGCTTACCAAGGTTCTCCCTTACCTTCACATTCCTGTGTCTTCCCTTATGCTGATCCCCAGGTCTCAATGCCCTCCCTACCTACTTCCCCCAACACAGAAGCTCGTATCCTTCTTTTCTTTAAGGGCCACCCCAAATGTTGTCTCCTGGCCTCTCTTCCAGGTAGAATTATTCATGCAGTCTTCTAATTCCCTAGCGCTTTATATACAACGGTATGCATTATAATAAAGGTAGCTTAAATATTTATTTTGTCTCCTCAATTATACTTGAGTTTCTGGAGGGCAGAGTTTCTGGAGGGCAGGGCCTGTGCATTATTCATTTTTGTATCTCTGTGCAGCTCTTGACATAGTTCCTGGCCTATAATGTTCAGCTGAGAGAAAAGAATAAAAATTTGCATACATGATTATACAGTATCCTATTTGATAAAAGTGGGCAAGGCCTCAATCAGAATCTGAGCCCCGATAGCTGGTAAAAACCAAACGATGGGGCTTCCCTGGTGGCGCAGTGATTGAGAGTCCACCTGCCGAGGCAGGGGACACGGGTTCATGCCCCGGTCCGGGAAGATCCCACATGCCGCGGAGCGGCTGGGCCCATGAGCCATGGCCGCTGAGCCTGCGCGTCCGGAGCCTGTGCTCTGCAACGGGGGAGGCCACAGCAGTGAGAGGCCCGCGAACCGCAAAGAAAACAAAACAAACAAACAAAAAAAACCCAAACAATGGTACAGCAGAAACTAACACAACATTGCAAAGCAGTCATAACACAATAATAATAATAAAAAACAACCAAACTATGTAATCATTCTTTATATTTCTCTCTGAGTGTATGAGAACCTGAGTGCCAAGTATTAAATGGATTTTGGCCTACTGTATTTTATAGGTGTGATCTACAGGGTGAAAATCAGACATTTTCTGTGACTGTATGTTTTAGCTTTCTCATTTTATTTTAAAAAGCCACACTTAGGGCGCTAGCTAAATAAGAATGTTGTTGATCAAAATTAGATTAGGAGACAAATACAGAAACATTACTTATCACACAGGCTACAACTCTCTGGAACATATTCAACAACCCCAGAAGGAATCCAAAAAGGTCTCTGAAGTTGGAAGAAAATAGCTCTCATGAAGTCTGTGTACTTGATGTAGGAGGGGAGGCACCGTGCCACTTGCATGCCGAGGCCTGCTTACTGACTTTGAATTTTCATGGAAAACTCCAAGGACTGCTTAGCAAGTTTGGATATGCGTCTTCTTTTCAAGACATTTTTCCTTGTCTTGGGTTTTGGTAGAAAAAACGATTAAGAGAACTCTTCCACCCATGCTGCCAGAAGGCACTAACTAAAGCATTGTTGAAATAAATGTTAAAAAAGTGAGTCTCGTGTTTTTCCTTTGTAAATCATGGACGCTTACTTTGTTTTATTTATTTTTTTCATCTTTAAGAATTCTGATTGGCTCACATAAAATCAGTTGTGACAAAACGTTTTTTTTTAATCTGAGGTTTTAAATGAGTGACATCCTTTTGATCTCACCTTTTTGAGGGTGATTAATTTTAAGTAGGAAGCCTTCTTTATCATAGGTTGATATCCTGAATGTGAAAGGAGCAAGTGTAAGTTTCTTTGCATAGTTTGGTAGAAGCTGTATAAGTAAGCCAAGCGGAAGAGTCAAAAGGCATGTTTAAATGATTTGGGGACTGTTATAATGCATGCTAACCATGCTAGTCAGAGCTGGCTCATGATTACAGGTATCACTCAGTTTGCTTTTTCTCTTCTTTTTCCAGATTGCCAAAATGCTTTGGAGTTTTTAACTGATTTTAAGAAAAGCCCCAAATAGATTTGAGACTGTAAAAACTGAAGCCACAGCAAGGGGGATTCAGTGCCAATGCATCAACAAAAAAGGCAGCCAGAGTTAGTGGAAGGAAATCTTCCTGTCTTTGTGTTTCCCACAGAGCTGCTATTTTATGCAGATGACCAGTCAACACATAAGCAAGTGTTGACGCTGTATAATCCCTATGAGTTTGCCTTAAAGTTCAAAGGTGAGTCTCCTAGATGTATTTTCTGGATTTTAACTGCTCCCTACTAATTTTTGACTTGTAGAAACTAATTTTTTAAAAAACACTAATGGCCATTGTGACTTTTTCTTTCAGTTTTGTGTACTACTCCAAATAAGTATGTTGTCGCTGACGCTGCAGGTGCAGTAAAGCCTCAGTGTTGTGTGGATATGTAAGTCACAACCACTTCCTGGTAACATGTTTTCAGTGTGTTAATATTTATGTGTTTAACTTGGAAAAGATCTTTTCTTGAAGCTGCTCCCACATAGGCCTTCATTATATTTTGAATTTTTGCTGAGAGTTTGTCCCGCAACATACTTTTTAAGAAGTTTCTAAGAAAGTCTAAACAGGTTGGCCAAATAATAATTCATTATGTTGGAGCTGATGTGTGTGTTAATATTTCCACGAACACTTCCTCGTTGTGCTTTTATTCATAGCAGGGAGATTTATGGAGGCAAAGTTCTAACTTATTCCTTTAAATTTCTCTAGCTATAAGAGGGAATTTAGCCCTCTTTGGAACATCTTGCTGTTATAGTGTCATTTGTGGAACTAATAATACTATGCTCTCAGAACAATGGTCATATAAATTCATCTGAAATGATTCAGCTAATAAAACTGAAAGTTAGTCTATACAAACAGGAAGCGAGTGTATAACTACTCATCTGTAAGAGGTTATCTGAGCTCTTCCAGATAACTTCATCTTAGAGTGTCAGATAAATGATTGTTTGTTCAAGCTGTTCATATTTAATTTTCACTTTAGAACTAGTGGTGACCAGATGGATCCAATGACCAGCCCTTAATTTAAGCTACCAAGTAAACTGTATTTGTTTAAATCTTCCGTTGAGAATGAGAAGCAGAAGTCTTTTCTCTTGCATACATTTTCATCATCTCAGAGCCATAAAATGATGTATCTTTGAGGACGTGTTTTTGCACATTTCTTTTGATTTTCGTTCAGTACGTAATAAGCACGGACTATTGCAAAGAAATATAGTCTCTTGCCTAATCAATGTTTTATCTTTGACTCAGTTGTTCTGTGTTCTCTATTAAGAATGAAGTAAAATAAATGGCACTGCAGATAACTTGCATAGAATTTATAGTACTTTATATACTCTTTTCAGAGAAATACAGAAATGCATTGTAAGCCTTCTGTTGCATTGGTCTTACTGTGTTACCTACTTATTCAATTGCTTATTTTTGCCTTTGTGCATGGACTTCAATTTTAAGTGTAGGGAGAGGTTCGTTATTTTGTTACTTGAACAATAAATAAGTGGCAATAGGAATTTTTGAGACTTTTGTGGGGAAGAAACCATTTCACATATCCTGTTTAGTGAATATTGCTGTACACAGATAGCCAGGAAAAGAATGTCATTGCTAAAAGGAATTTTCTTTACCTATCATTCTTTTCTTTACCTATCATTCTTTTACTTTTCTTTACTTATTATTCTGAAGATGACTCTTATTCATCAAATATTTCAGAATTACCCATTTCTTTTTGGGTTATACTGTGTTTTTTTTTAAAGTACCACTAGCAAATTTCTGTATTTGAGTATTTGGTTATAGTCAGTTAATATGTATGAAATTTCTTGCTGAATTCTGCTTGACAGGCCCCCAGAAACCTAAACAGCATTTGTTCTTTTTTAATGTTTCCAGTGTGATTCGTCATAGAGATGTTCGATCCTGTCACTATGGTGTAATAGACAAATTCCGTCTCCAAG